>NC_064045.1:1522500-2122500 GCF_932526225.1 Nematostella vectensis
ATTATTATTATTATTATTATTATTATTATTCTTATTCTTATTATTATTATTATTATTATTATTATTATTATTATTATTATTATTATTATTATTGTAAAGGTTATTATTATAAAAGTTACCACAGGTATCCCAGTAATTAACAGTACAAATAATTTCAACTACTAAGAACGGCGATGCACCACCACGCATAGAATCAGAAAAAAAACTCCCCTTTCCTGCCGGAGGATAGAACCTCCTGATTCTGTTGTTTTTTTTGGCAGAGTCGAATTCCAATTTTTGGTGTACTGATTTCGGTTAGAATAACACTGCACAATGACCGCAAGGCATCATGGGAGTAAACCAAAATTGGGCGTGAAACATAGCTCCCGCCAAAACACAAGAAATTGTGTCTTTTGCCAAGTCAAGCCCGCCAAACAAAACATGCTCCATGGCATTCATTTCTTTATCAAAGTCCGCTGAAGGACGATTTTGGCCTTGGCAAAAAAACAGAGAATCGTGTCCAAAGCTCCAACAATTCTGTCAGTCTGTCGCCATATTGTAACATTCAAGAAAGACAGAAGGTCTGCGTATCAAGTTTCTTTTTGATAACGCGGATTTGAAATATCGTGGGACTTAATGATGTCCTAAGTACTTTGTCACGATTCTCTCTTCCAACTGGCAAGCTCGGAGCCTGCAAGTAAGGTTAGCACAATTTAGATGTTAGCGGGAAAAACGGTTTAACCCGCTACGATCGAAATATCGGGCGACTGAGCTAACAGCTGTGGAAAAACCGAACACAGGGAGCTCGAAGAAGGGCTTCTCGGCAAGAGGGGTAGCATATCTATAATACATATCTATAATTCCCTTTTTTCTTATTCACAACGAGTACAAACACGACAATTCTCATAATGTGTCAGGGATGCATCACAAAAAAAAACATCACTGAAAAATAGCTTTTTATACATGTTAAATTTCTTTCAATTCTGGATTAATAAACTTTATCAACTATTGTTGATAATACAGTAGCAGCTATTGTTTCAATTACAATCCAGTGATGCACTAGTCAATAGAAACATCACCCCCATCATGGTCCCGAAGGTGATTATACTTTCACCCACTACAAAACAAAGAAAAGCCCCCACCCCCTTGGTACAAAACTGAAGTCAAATGCCCCTACCCCTCAAACTATAGACAGGACAAATACCTGACGTCAAATCTCTTTGAAATAACTCTTTATTTTTCAAAGTCCCAGTACACTTCAGCAAGTTTGTTTCTAATAAATACTATATATATACCTATATACTATAAAGACAACAGTTATCAAAACAATAATAACAATATAATTTCAAATATTACTTATAATTTATATTTCTTTATTTCGCTATAAAGCTTTGGAGCTTGCCACAAGCTCAAAAATTGCAATTGCTTGCTAACATGACTATTGCAAAGTACATTTGTGAAGTTATTCATTTGTTCCCATGGTAGGGAAAAGTAAAAAATTGTCAATTCACCCAACCCCTCCAGACAGATTCTTGTTCAAAATTGCTATGAACCTTCACATTAACCCCACACTTTCACAGGACCATGGGGGTGGGGGTTTCAAATGACAAGTGCATAAAATTAAGTATTAGGGAGAGGGAAGGAGAGAGGGGCACCACCCATCCTTCTCTGTCTACCTTGGATCGCCAATGATATGTGCCAATGATAATATATTATTATTCCATATTCAATTGCCATGCAAATCAGACACATACCCAAACACCCAACCAACCAACCCACACAACACACTCACAATTTTGTAATATGGAAAGTGTATTATAGTTACATCAATGAAAACAATTTAAAATAACCTGAACTAACATATACTGGATCTCTGCGGTCTTATTAGAATTCAAGTACTTCTACACTTCAAAATAACTGAAAAACAATTGTAATTAAAGGGTTAAAAGGAATCCCCTTGACATATGGACCTTAGAACATATTACGTCACACTCAGATCCATGTAGTACTCTTTCAAAACAAACAATGAAAAACGCCACTTCGAAACATTCATTCTGGGAGGTTGTGCAACTTTAACTTATACTTATACCAGTGCTTATATAAAGTGAATATACATGGTGAATATACATGGTATATAGCCCTAGGCTTACCATTGATGATAAGATAAGGTAAGTATCTTACAGAAGAAGAGCCTCTCATTGTTGGAATCTGTAATAAACCATTATTATTAGAGTCTTATCATCTATAAATCCATCTACTATGGGTCTTAACGTAGTTGTTAACTTATCTAGCCGGGAATATAATACGGTTACTAGTACAGTGGGGGAGTCTACTATGGGTCTTAACGTAGTTGTTAATTTATCTAGCCGGGAACTTAGCCGTGGGGAGGTTGCTCTTCTTTCTGAGGGTCTTAAATTTTGTCCTACTCCTAATGAGTTGGATGTTTTTGCTTTACGTAAGGATATTAATGATTTCGTTAGACGTATAAGGTTAAGGGAATTTTTTTATGATCCGGATGCCGTAGATGCAGATTTTTCAGAAACCCCAGCTTTTAGAAAAAAATCATCTTGGTGTCCGGAAAAAGGTCGCGAAATTGCTATAGAGGCGTACGCTAAAGCCTTGGAGGAAGAGATCTTATCTTCAACCAAACAAGGTAAGATTTATAGTAATTTGACACAGGATGAACGCCGAGCTCTTAAGGATTTAAGGTATGCTAAGGATATAGAGGCGGATAAGAGGTCTGGGGTAGTGGTCATTGATAAGGATAAGTATATACAAGAGGCATTAAGACAGCTTAGTGACAAGGAGGTATATAAGGAAACCAAGTATCTCACGCAGTATATTACAGAGCTAGTAAATAGAAGGATACGTAAGTTGTCTGCTGATGGATTTATAGATGATAAGACTCTAGATTATCTTATCATCAATGGTAAGCCTAGGGCAGGTCGATTTTATCTCCTTCCTAAAATACATAAGAAGGGTAACCCAGGTAGGCCAGTCATATCGGGGTGTAATACTTGCACTGATAAGATATCTGAGTTTGTAGATTATCATATTAAGGATTTGGTGCCATCTATAAAATCCCATATTAAGGATACTAAACATTTTCTTAATATAGTGAGGGATATGGGAACTTTGCCTCAGGGGGCTATCTTAGTCACAGCAGATGTGGTTGGAATTTACCCCCACATACCCCATGATGAGGGGTTGGAGGCTCTTAAACCGCTTTGGACAAACGTGGTAAGTTAGCAGATAATTATATTCCTACTGAGGACCTTGTGGACTTAGCTCGCATTGTCTTGGAGAATAATAACTTAGTATTTAATAAGAAGCATTATGTACAGGTATTAGGTACGGCTATAGGTACTAGAATGGCACCATCATATGCTAATCTTTTTATGGCTAAAGTGGAAAAGGAAATTATAGACTCTTCTCCAGTTAAGCCTTATTTATGGCGTAGGTATATCGATGACATTTTCATGATCTGGACTGAAGGTGAGGATGCTCTGAGAGAGTTTATGGCTCACATGAACTCTATACATAGAACTATAAAATTTACGTTTGAGTGGTCTACTAGTCAGGTAAATTTTTTGGATGTTTCACTTACTCTTAGGGATGGGTTTATATCTACAGATCTGTATAGTAAGCCTACTGATAAGCATCAATATCTTTTTCATACGTCCTGTCATCCGTCTGCTTGTAAGAAAGGCATTCCTTTTGGGCAGGCGCTACGTATTCGTAGGATATGTCCGGAAGACTCTTCTTTCGAAAAGAGGGTATTAGAGTTACAAGGTTATATAGTTGATAGGGGTTATGACAGCAGATTTGTGGGGAGGGTTGACCGGGTTAGACGTATTCCTAGGGACGATACATTGAAAGACAGACGTAAAGGTAAGAATGATCGTGTACCTTTTGTAGTCACTTTTCATCCAGCTTTACCTAATTTACCTGGTATTCTTCGTAATTTAGAGCCAGTTCTAGAATCTTCTAGTAGATGTAGGGGTGCTATTGGTAGGGTACCTATGGTGGCTTATAGGAAACCTAGGAGTTTAAAGGATATGTTGGTGCACTCCTCTCTTAAAGAGGATAGTACTCAGGTTAGAGGTTGTGGTAAGTGTGGCGGTAAAAGGTGTAGGGTCTGTAACTTTCTTAAGACAGGGCGGGAGTTTCGCAGTACAGTTACTAATAAGAAATGTCATTAATTTTGGCTTGGACTGTAACTCAGATTTTTTTGTTTATCTGATTACTTGCTCTATGTGTAGCAAGCAATATGTAGGGTCTACTATCAATAGTTTTAGGAAGCGTTTTAATAATCATAAAAGTAGGTTAAATAAGCACCCTAGTTTACCGGTTAGTGAAAGAGTTAAGGATGACCTTATATATCAACATTTTCATTGCGACAATCATTTAGGTCTTAATAATGTTATGGTACAACTTATAGATAAGTGTAACTCTGAGGCTCAGCTTAGGGAAAGGGAAGGCCAGTGGGCTTATCGGCTTAAGTCTATCTACCCGCGGGGTCTTAATAGTGATGACTTTTTTGTAGTAGGAACCCACGTAGAGATGTGTAAATTCTTTTTATCCATAGCGCGCGCTATTCTAGAAAATGCGCGTTTTTGTCAGTTGTAATGTTTTTGCGTCTCGCGCCACTTTTCTGATGTAAATAAGCTTGTAACGATTCACCTTCTTCAGTCTGCCCTGAAGAAGTCTTATTAAAGACGAAAATTTGGCAGAGTCGATTTCCAGTTTTTGGTGTATTGTATTCATTGTTCTGGTACGAGATCGCGACAGTTTGGGCTTTTTGATTCTATTCATGAAATTTACCCGATACTTTAAAAAAAGGCAAAACTGATTAGGTTTCTGCGATGAAATTTTACCGTTTTTTTAAACCGGAAGTAGTTTCCAAACATGTTGCTGTACACTCTAATCAAAAACGAATAAGCAATGCACAAATGATAAATGACAGTTGTATTTTGCATGTTCATGAATTTAATATTAAGAAAATATTTTCCTGCTATGTGAGCCTCGGCATGTTAAAAATAAGTGAAATCTCAGGGTGGGCGTTATTAAAAAAATAGATTCTTATAAAACAAAAAAAGTGTGGTTCATATACGTCAGTCTAACATAATTACAAGCTCCGATGAGAACTGTCATCTTCATTTAATGCAGTGGAGATATCTTACAGCTTTATCGTTAGACGATTCAGTGGAGCTGCAAAGGGCTGCACATTTTATGTTGGCTTGGGTGCAAGTGCAGCGTGCTGGGCAGCCTATCTTGCATCTAATAGCTCTTGGTTCCTAATCTAATAGTTCTTTGGCTTCTTGGCACGCCTTGGAAAGCTCTAGTAGCGTTTGTCCAAAGCGCCTGGCAACTGTTGTCCATTCTGCTAAAAAGTACTGAGACAGGGAGGAGTGCTTGCCTCCAACAATGGCCTGCTTGAAAGGCAGCTTTTGTGGTGTGTTGTATGATAGCTGCCTTCGTCGGTAGAATGCTTTTCCTTTTTCACGAAGAGCTGCATTCCGACTCTCTGTATTTGTTCGGTCGCATAGAAGCAGTTGAAAGCCGTCAAGTGTTGCCAAACATTCAGGCTTTTAGTTACATAAGCGCCTTTTGGTAGCACAGAGTTTGGAGCAGATCGGAGTTCCATTCAAGAGGAGGAATACAAGAAACCCCATTAAACAGACGAAGAAAGTGCATCCACCATCATCTTTACGGAACTCCCCTGACAACTTGACATGATGATGGTTCTGTTTAACCGAGTGTAACAAATCGAGCATGTGATTAATAAAGAAACGACTCTCGCGCACACTCTTAGAAACAAAAACCGACTTTCCGATCAGGGACTGAAGTTGTTTTTTTGGTGGAAGACTTGCTATCCTTCCATTGAGAAAGTAAAACAGTGAGTTCGCCGAGTTATGCTAATTATAGTAATCCTCTATATTTGGACAAAATAAACAAGTACCTTTTTCTTATTCTGGTCTTTACTATGGTTATGATTATTATGATTATTTATAAAATTTATTATTATTATTATTATTTTGTTAAAATAATTAGAATTATTTTGTTATATTTATTACTGTTATAATTATAAAAAATTTAAAAAAATATTTAGAATATAAATGCGCTGGCTCCACCTTTAGGCAATGCCTAAATCTATATATTGTAATCTATGAGCACCCACAAATGTAATCCTCCCACTAATGTAATCTATGAGTACCCACAAATGTAATCCTCCCACTAATGTAATCTATGAGCACCCACAAATGTAATGCTCCCCACTAATGTAATCTATGAGCACCCACAAATGTAAGTCTCTCAACTAATGTAATCTATGAGCACCCACAAATGTAATCCTCCCACTAATGTAATCTATGAGTACCCACAAATGTAATCCTCCCACTAATGTAATCTATGAGCACCCACAAATGTAATGCTCCCCACTAATGTAATCTATGAGCACCCACAAATGTAAGTCTCTCAACTAATGTAATCTATGAGCACCCACAAATGTAATCCCTCACTAATGTACTCTATGATCATCCACAAATGTAATCCTCCCACTAATGTAATCTATGAGCACCCACCCACAAATGTAATGCTCCCCACTAATGTAATCTATGAGTACCCACAAATGTAAGCCTCCCCACTAATGTACTCTATGATCACCCACAAATGTAATCCTCCCACTAATGTAATCTATGAGTACCCACAAATGTAATCCTCTCAACTAATGTAATCTATGAGTACCCACAAATGTAATGCTCCCCACTAATGTACTCTATGAGTACCCACAAATGTAATCCTCCCCACTAATGTAATCTATGAGCACCCACAAATGTAATCCTCCCCACTAATGTAATCTATGAGCACCCACAAATGTAATCCTCCCCACTAATGTAATCTATGAGCACCCACAAATGTAATCCTCCCACTAATGTAATCTATGAGCACCCACAAATGTAATCCTCCCCACTAATGTAATCTATGAGCACCCACAAATGTAATTCTCTCAACTAATGTAATCTATAAGCACCCACAAATGTAATCCCCCCCACTAATGTACTCTATGAGCACCCACAAATGTAATCCTCCCCACTAATGTAATCTATGAGCACCCACAAATGTAATTCTCTCAACTAATGTAATCTATGAGCACCCACAAATGTAATCCTCCCCACTAATGTACTCTTTTAGCACCCACAAATGTAATCCTCCCACTAATGTAATCTATGAGTACCCACAAATGTAATCCTCCCACTAATGTACTCTATGAGCACCCACAAATGTAATCCTCCCCACTAATGTAATCTATGAGTACCCACAAATGTAATCCCCCCACTAATGTAATCTATGAGCACCCACAAATGTAATCCTCCCCACTAATGTACTCTTTTAGCACCCACAAATGTAATCCTCCAACTTATGTAATCTATGAGTACCCACAAATGTAATCCTCCCACTAATGTACTCTATGAGCACCCACAAATGTAATCCTCCCACTAATGTACTCTATGAGCACCCACAAATGTAATCCTCCCCACTAATGTAATCTATGAGTACCCACAAATGTAATCCCCCCACTAATGTAATCTATGAGTACCCACAAATGTAATCCTCCCACTAATGTAATCTATGAGTACCCACAAATGTAATCCTCCCACTAATGTAATCTATGAGTACCCACAAATGTAATCCTCCCACTAATGTAATCTATGAGTACCCACAAATGTAATCCTCCCACTAATGTAATCTATGAGTACCCACAAATGTAATCCTCCCCACTAATGTAATCTATGAGTACCCACAAATGTAATCCTCTCACTAATGCACTCTATGAGCACAACTAATGTACTCTTTTAGCACCCACAAATGTAATCCTCCCCACTAATGAGCACCTTCAAATATAAGCCTCCCCACTAATGTACTCTAATGATCACCCACAAATATAAGCCTCCCCACTAATGTACTCTATGAATACTCACAAATGTAATCCTCCCCACTAATGTACTCTAATGATCACCCACAAATATAAGCCTCCCCACTAATGTACTCTATGAGTACCCACAAATGTAATCCTCCCCACTAATGTACTTTATGAGTACCCACAAATGTAATCCTCTCAACAAATGTATTCTATGAGCACCCACAAATGTAATCCTCCCCACTAATGTAATCTATGAGCACCCACAAATGTAATCCTCCCCACTAATGTAATCTATGAGCACCCACAAATGT
The DNA here is from genome assembly GCF_932526225.1 of Nematostella vectensis. Lineage (NCBI taxonomy): Eukaryota > Metazoa > Cnidaria > Anthozoa > Actiniaria > Edwardsiidae > Nematostella > Nematostella vectensis. The sequence continues at coordinate 1,530,715 of NC_064045.1, forward strand.
AAGTCTCTCAACAAATGTATTCTATGAGCACCCACAAATGTAATCCTCCCCACCAATGTAATCTATGAGCACCCACAAATGTAATTCTCTCAACTAATGTAATCTATGAGTACCCACAAATGTAAGCCTCCCCACTAATGCACTCTATGAGCACCCACAAATGTAATCCTCCCACTAATGTAATCTATGAGTACCCACAAATGTAATCCTCCCCACTAATGTAATCTATGAGCACCACAAATGTAATTCTCTCAACTAATGTATTCTATAAGTATCCACAAATGTAAGCCTCCCCACTAATGTACTCTATGAGTACCCACAAATGTAATCCTCCCACTAATGTAATCTATGAGCACCCACAAATGTAATCCTCCTCACTAATGTAATCTATGAGCACCCACAAATGTAATTCTCTCAACTAATGTACTCTATGAGTACCCACAAATGTGATCCTCCCCACTAATGTACTCTATTAGCACAACTAATGTACTCTATGAGCACCCACGAATATAATCCTCCCCACTAATGTAATCTATGAGTACCCACAAATGTAATCCTCCCCACTAATGTACTCTATTAGCACAACTAATGTACTCTATGAGCACCCACAAATGTAATCCTCCCACTAATGTACTCTATGATCACCCACAAATGTAATCCCCCCCATATAATGTACTCTATGATCATCCACAAATGTAATCCTCCCCACTAATGTAATCTATGATCACTCACAAATGTAATCCTCCCCACTAATGTAATCTATGAGCACCCACAAATGTAATCATCCCACTAATGTAATCTATGAGTACCCACAAATGTAATCCTCCCCACTAATGTAATCTATGAGTACCCACAAATGTAATCCTCCCCACTAATGTACTCTTTTAGCACCCACAAATGTAATCCTCCCACTAATGTAATCTATGAGTACCCACAAATGTAATCCTCCCCACTAATGTAATCTATGAGCACCCACAAATGTAATCCTCCCACTAATGTAATCTATGAGTACCCACAAATGTAATCCTCCCCACTAATGTACTCTATGAGTACCCACAAATGTAATCCTCCCCACTAATGTACTCTATGAGCACCCACAAATGTAATTCTCTCAACTAATGTACTCTATGAGTACCCACAAATGTAATCCTCCCCACTAATGTACTCTTTTAGCACCCACAAATGTAATCCTCCTCACTAATGTAATCTATGAGTACCCACAAATGTAATCCTCCCCACTAATGTAATCTATGAGCACCCACAAATGTAATCCTCCCCACTAATGTACTCTTTTAGCACCCACAAATGTAATCCTCCCACTAATGTAATCTATGAGTACCCACAAATGTAATCCTCCCCACTAATGTACTCTATGAGCACCCACAAATGTAATCCTCCCACTAATGTAATCTATGAGCACCCACAAATGTAATCCTCCCACTAATGTACTCTATGAGCACCCACAAATGTAATCCTCCCACTAATGTACTCTTTTAGCACCCACAAATGTAATCCTCCCACTAATGTAATCTATGAGTACCCACAAATGTAATCCTCCCCACTAATGTAATCTATGAGTACCCACAAATGTAATCCTCCCCACTAATGTACTCTTTTAGCACCCACAAATGTAATCCTCCCCACTAATGTACTCTTTTAGCACCCACAAATGTAATCCTCCCCACTAATGTAATCTATGAGCACCCACAAATGTAATCCTCCCCACTAATGTACTCTTTTAGCACCCACAAATGTAATCCTCCCCACTAATGTACTCTTTTAGCACCCACAAATGTAATCCTCCCACTAATGTACTCTATGAGTACCCACAAATGTAATCCTCCCCACTAATGTAATCTATGAGCACCCACAAATGTAATCCTCCCACTAATGTAATCTATGAGCACCCACAAATGTAATCCTCCCACTAATGTAATCTATGAGCACCCACAAATGTAATCCCCCCACTAATGTAATCTATGAGTACCCACAAATGTAATCCTCCCCACTAATGTAATCTATGAGCACCCACAAATGTAATCCTCCCACTAATGTAATCTATGAGTACCCACAAATGTAATCCTCCCCACTAATGTAATCTATGAGTACCCACAAATGTAATCCTCCCCACTAATGTACTCTTTTAGCACCCACAAATGTAATCCTCCCACTAATGTAATCTATGAGTACCCACAAATGTAATCCTCCCCACTAATGTACTGTATTAGCACAACTAATGTACTCTTTTAGCACCCACAAATGTAATCCTCTCAACTAATGTAATCTATGAGCACCCATTAATGTACTGTTATCCTCCCCACTAATGTAATCTATGAGCACCCACAAATGTAATCCTCTCAACTAATGTAATCTATGAGCACCCACAAATGTAATCCTCCCCACTAATGTACTCTTTTAGCACCCACAAATGTAATCCTCCCCACTAATGTAATCTATGAGCACCCACAAATGTAATCCTCCCCACTAATGTACTCTTTTAGCACCCACAAATGTAATCCTCCCCACTAATGTAATCTATGAGTACCCACAAATGTAATCCTCCCCACTAATGTACTCTTTTAGCACCCACAAATGTAATCCTCCCACTAATGTAATCTATGAGCACCCACAAATGTAATCCTCCCACTAATGTAATCTATGAGCACCCACAAATGTAATCCTCCCACTAATGTAATCTATGAGCACCCACAAATGTAATCCTCCCACTAATGTACTCTTTTAGCACCCACAAATGTAATCCTCCCCACTAATGTAATCTATGAGCACCCACAAATGTAATCCTCCCCACTAATGTACTCTTTTAGCACCCACAAATGTAATTCTCTCAACTAATGTAATCTATGAGCACCCACAAATGTAATCCTCCCCACTAATGTAATCTATGAGTACCCACAAATGTAATCCCCCCACTAATGTACTCTTTTAGCACCCACAAATGTAATCCTCCCACTAATGTACTCTATGAGCACCCACAAATGTAATCCTCCCCACTAATGTACTCTTTTAGCACCCACAAATGTAATCCTCCCACTAATGTAATCTATGAGTACCCACAAATGTAATCCTCCCACTAATGTAATCTATGAGCACCCACAAATGTAATCCTCCCACTAATGTAATCTATGAGCACCCACAAATGTAATCCTCCCACTAATGTAATCTATGAGCACCCACAAATGTAATCCTCCCCACTAATGTACTCTATGAGTACCCACAAATGTAATCCTCCCCACTAATGTACTCTTTTAGCACCCACAAATGTAATCCTCCCACTAATGTACTCTATGAGTACCCACAAATGTAATCCTCCCCACTAATGTAATCTATGAGCACCCACAAATGTAATCCTCCCACTAATGTAATCTATGAGCACCCACAAATGTAATCCTCCCACTAATGTAATCTATGAGCACCCACAAATGTAATCCTCCCCACTAATGTAATCTATGAGTACCCACAAATGTAATCCTCCCCACTAATGTACTCTTTTAGCACCCACAAATGTAATCCTCCCACTAATGTAATCTATGAGCACCCACAAATGTAATCCTCCCCACTAATGTAATCTATGAGTACCCACAAATGTAATCCTCCTCACTAATGTACTCTTTTAGCACCCACAAATGTAATCCTCCCACTAATGTAATCTATGAGTACCCACAAATGTAATCCTCCCCACTAATGTAATCTATGAGTACCCACAAATGTAATCCTCCCCACTAATGTACTCTTTTAGCACCCACAAATGTAATCCTGCCACTAATGTAATCTATGAGTACCCACAAATGTAATCCTCCCACTAATGTACTCTATGAGCACCCACAAATGTAATCCTCCTCACTAATGTACTCTATGAGTACCCACAAATGTAATCCTCCCCACTAATGTAATCTATGAGCACCCACAAATGTAATCCTCCCCACTAATGTACTCTTTTAGCACCCACAAATGTAATTCTCTCAACTAATGTAATCTATGAGCACCCACAAATGTAATCCTCCCCACTAATGTACTCTTTTAGCACCCACAAATGTAATTCTCTCAACTAATGTAATCTATGAGTACCCACAAATGTAATCCTCCCACTAATGTACTCTATGAGCACCCACAAATGTAATCCTCCCACTAATGTAATCTATGAGCACCCACAAATGTAATCCTCCCCACTAATGTAATCTATGGGCACCCACAAATGTAATCCTCCCCACTAATGTACTCTTTTAGCACCCACAAATGTAATTCTCTCAACTAATGTAATCTATGAGCACCCACAAATGTAATCCTCCCCACTAATGTAATCTATGAGCACCCACAAATGTAATCCTCCCCACTAATGTAATCTATGAGCACCCACAAATGTAATCCTCCCCACTAATGTAATCTATGAGTACCCACAAATGTAATCCTCCCACTAATGTAATCTATGAGCACCCACAAATGTAATCCTCCCCACTAATGTAATCTATGAGCACCCACAAATGTAATCCTCCCCACTAATGTAATCTATGAGCACCCACAAATGTAATCCTCCCACTAATGTAATCTATGAGCACCCACAAATGTAATCCTCCCCACTAATGTAATCTATGAGCACCCACAAATGTAATCCTCCCCACTAATGTACTCTATGAGCACCCACAAATGTAATCCTCCCCACTAATGTAATCTATGAGCACCCACAAATGTAATCCTCCCCACTAATGTAATCTATGAGCACCCACAAATATAATCCTCCCCACTAATGTACTCTTTTAGCACCCACAAATGTAATCCTCCCCACTAATGTAATCTATGAGCACCCACAAATGTAATCCTCCCCACTAATGTACTCTTTTAGCACCCACAAATGTAATCCTCCCACTAATGTACTCTATGAGCACCCACAAATGTAATCCTCCCCACTAATGTAATCTATGAGCACCCACAAATGTAATCCTCCCCACTAATGTAATCTATGAGCACCCACAAATGTAATCCTCCCACTAATGTAATCTATGAGCACCCACAAATGTAATCCTCCCCACTAATGTAATCTATGAGCACCCACAAATGTAATCCTCCCCACTAATGTACTCTATGAGCACCCACAAATGTAATCCTCCCCACTAATGTAATCTATGAGCACCCACAAATGTAATCCTCCCCACTAATGTAATCTATGAGCACCCACAAATATAATCCTCCCACTAATGTACTCTATGAGCACCCACAAATGTAATCCTCCCACTAATGTAATCTATGAGCACCCACAAATGTAATCCTCCCCACTAATGTAATCTATGAGCACCCACAAATGTAATTGTCCCCACTAATGTAATCTATGAGCACCCACAAATGTAATCCTCCCCACTAATGTAATCTATGAGTACCCACAAATGTAATCCTCCCACTAATGTACTCTATGAGCACCCACAAATGTAATCCCCCCACTAATGTAATCTATGAGCACCCACAAATGTAATCCTCCCCACTAATGTACTCTTTTAGCACCCACAAATGTAATCCTCTCAACTAATGTAATCTATGAGCACCCACAAATGTAATCCTCCCCACTAATGTAATCTATGAGTACCCACAAATGTAATCCCCCCACTAATGTAATCTATGAGCACCCACAAATGTAATCCTCCCACTAATTTAATCTATGAGTACCCACAAATGTAATCCCCCCACTAATGTAATCTATGATCACCCACAAATGTAATCCTCCCACTAATGTAATCTATGAGCACCCACAAATGTAATCCTCCCACTAATGTAATCTATGAGCACCCACAAATGTAATCCTCCTCACTAATGTAATCTATGAGCACCCACAAATGTAATCCTCCCCACTAATGTAATCTATGAGCACCCACAAATGTAATCCTCCCCACTAATGTACTCTATGAGCACCCACAAATGTAATCCTCCCCACTAATGTAATCTATGAGTACCCACAAATGTAATCCCCCCACTAATGTAATCTATGATCACCCACAAATGTAATCCTCCCCACTAATGTACTGTATTAGCACCCACAAATGTAATCCTCCCCACTAATGTAATCTATGAGCACCCACAAATGTAATCCTCCCCACTAATGTAATCTATGAGCACCCACAAATGTAATCCTCCCACTAATGTAATCTATGAGCACCCACAAATGTAATCCTCCCCACTAATGTAATCTATGAGCACCCACAAATGTAATCCTCCCCACTAATGTAATCTATGAGCACCCACAAATGTAATCCTCCCACTAATGTAATCTATGAGCACCCACAAATGTAATCCTCTCACTAATGCACTCTGTGAGCACAACTAATGTACTCTTTTAGCACCCACAAATGTAATCCTCCCCACTAATGAGCACCTTCAAATATAAGCCTCCCCACTAATGTACTCTAATGATCACCCACAAATATAAGCCTCCCCACTAATGTACTCTATGAATACTCACAAATGTAATCCTCCCCACTAATGTACTCTAATGATCACCCACAAATATAAGCCTCCCCACTAATGTACTCTATGAGTACCCACAAATGTAATCCTCCCCACTAATGTACTTTATGAGTACCCACAAATGTAATCCTCTCAACAAATGTATTCTATGAGCACCCACAAATGTAATCCTCCCCACTAATGTAATCTATGAGCACCCACAAATGTAATCCTCCCCACTAATGTAATCTATGAGCACCCACAAATGTAAGTCTCTCAACAAATGTATTCTATGAGCACCCACAAATGTAATCCTCCCCACCAATGTAATCTATGAGCACCCACAAATGTAATTCTCTCAACTAATGTAATCTATGAGTACCCACAAATGTAAGCCTCCCCACTAATGCACTCTATGAGCACCCACAAATGTAATCCTCCCACTAATGTAATCTATGAGTACCCACAAATGTAATCCTCCCCACTAATGTAATCTATGAGCACCACAAATGTAATTCTCTCAACTAATGTATTCTATAAGTATCCACAAATGTAAGCCTCCCCACTAATGTACTCTATGAGTACCCACAAATGTAATCCTCCCACTAATGTAATCTATGAGCACCCACAAATGTAATCCTCCTCACTAATGTAATCTATGAGCACCCACAAATGTAATTCTCTCAACTAATGTACTCTATGAGTACCCACAAATGTGATCCTCCCCACTAATGTACTCTATTAGCACAACTAATGTACTCTATGAGCACCCACGAATATAATCCTCCCCACTAATGTAATCTATGAGTACCCACAAATGTAATCCTCCCCACTAATGTACTCTATTAGCACAACTAATGTACTCTATGAGCACCCACAAATGTAATCCTCCCACTAATGTACTCTATGATCACCCACAAATGTAATCCCCCCCCATATAATGTACTCTATGATCATCCACAAATGTAATCCTCCCCACTAATGTAATCTATGATCACTCACAAATGTAATCCTCCCCACTAATGTAATCTATGAGCACCCACAAATGTAATCATCCCACTAATGTAATCTATGAGTACCCACAAATGTAATCCTCCCCACTAATGTAATCTATGAGTACCCACAAATGTAATCCTCCCCACTAATGTACTCTTTTAGCACCCACAAATGTAATCCTCCCACTAATGTAATCTATGAGTACCCACAAATGTAATCCTCCCCACTAATGTAATCTATGAGCACCCACAAATGTAATCCTCCCACTAATGTAATCTATGAGTACCCACAAATGTAATCCTCCCCACTAATGTACTCTATGAGTACCCACAAATGTAATCCTCCCCACTAATGTACTCTATGAGCACCCACAAATGTAATTCTCTCAACTAATGTACTCTATGAGTACCCACAAATGTAATCCTCCCCACTAATGTACTCTTTTAGCACCCACAAATGTAATCCTCCTCACTAATGTAATCTATGAGTACCCACAAATGTAATCCTCCCCACTAATGTAATCTATGAGCACCCACAAATGTAATCCTCCCCACTAATGTACTCTTTTAGCACCCACAAATGTAATCCTCCCACTAATGTAATCTATGAGTACCCACAAATGTAATCCTCCCCACTAATGTACTCTATGAGCACCCACAAATGTAATCCTCCCACTAATGTAATCTATGAGCACCCACAAATGTAATCCTCCCACTAATGTACTCTATGAGCACCCACAAATGTAATCCTCCCACTAATGTACTCTTTTAGCACCCACAAATGTAATCCTCCCACTAATGTAATCTATGAGTACCCACAAATGTAATCCTCCCCACTAATGTAATCTATGAGTACCCACAAATGTAATCCTCCCCACTAATGTACTCTTTTAGCACCCACAAATGTAATCCTCCCCACTAATGTACTCTTTTAGCACCCACAAATGTAATCCTCCCCACTAATGTAATCTATGAGCACCCACAAATGTAATCCTCCCCACTAATGTACTCTTTTAGCACCCACAAATGTAATCCTCCCCACTAATGTACTCTTTTAGCACCCACAAATGTAATCCTCCCACTAATGTACTCTATGAGTACCCACAAATGTAATCCTCCCCACTAATGTAATCTATGAGCACCCACAAATGTAATCCTCCCACTAATGTAATCTATGAGCACCCACAAATGTAATCCTCCCACTAATGTAATCTATGAGCACCCACAAATGTAATCCCCCCACTAATGTAATCTATGAGTACCCACAAATGTAATCCTCCCCACTAATGTAATCTATGAGCACCCACAAATGTAATCCTCCCACTAATGTAATCTATGAGTACCCACAAATGTAATCCTCCCCACTAATGTAATCTATGAGTACCCACAAATGTAATCCTCCCCACTAATGTACTCTTTTAGCACCCACAAATGTAATCCTCCCACTAATGTAATCTATGAGTACCCACAAATGTAATCCTCCCCACTAATGTACTGTATTAGCACAACTAATGTACTCTTTTAGCACCCACAAATGTAATCCTCTCAACTAATGTAATCTATGAGCACCCATTAATGTACTGTTATCCTCCCCACTAATGTAATCTATGAGCACCCACAAATGTAATCCTCTCAACTAATGTAATCTATGAGCACCCACAAATGTAATCCTCCCCACTAATGTACTCTTTTAGCACCCACAAATGTAATCCTCCCCACTAATGTAATCTATGAGCACCCACAAATGTAATCCTCCCCACTAATGTACTCTTTTAGCACCCACAAATGTAATCCTCCCCACTAATGTAATCTATGAGTACCCACAAATGTAATCCTCCCCACTAATGTACTCTTTTAGCACCCACAAATGTAATCCTCCCACTAATGTAATCTATGAGCACCCACAAATGTAATCCTCCCACTAATGTAATCTATGAGCACCCACAAATGTAATCCTCCCACTAATGTAATCTATGAGCACCCACAAATGTAATCCTCCCACTAATGTACTCTTTTAGCACCCACAAATGTAATCCTCCCCACTAATGTAATCTATGAGCACCCACAAATGTAATCCTCCCCACTAATGTACTCTTTTAGCACCCACAAATGTAATTCTCTCAACTAATGTAATCTATGAGCACCCACAAATGTAATCCTCCCCACTAATGTAATCTATGAGTACCCACAAATGTAATCCCCCCACTAATGTACTCTTTTAGCACCCACAAATGTAATCCTCCCACTAATGTACTCTATGAGCACCCACAAATGTAATCCTCCCCACTAATGTACTCTTTTAGCACCCACAAATGTAATCCTCCCACTAATGTAATCTATGAGTACCCACAAATGTAATCCTCCCACTAATGTAATCTATGAGCACCCACAAATGTAATCCTCCCACTAATGTAATCTATGAGCACCCACAAATGTAATCCTCCCACTAATGTAATCTATGAGCACCCACAAATGTAATCCTCCCCACTAATGTACTCTATGAGTACCCACAAATGTAATCCTCCCCACTAATGTACTCTTTTAGCACCCACAAATGTAATCCTCCCACTAATGTACTCTATGAGTACCCACAAATGTAATCCTCCCCACTAATGTAATCTATGAGCACCCACAAATGTAATCCTCCCACTAATGTAATCTATGAGCACCCACAAATGTAATCCTCCCACTAATGTAATCTATGAGCACCCACAAATGTAATCCTCCCCACTAATGTAATCTATGAGTACCCACAAATGTAATCCTCCCCACTAATGTACTCTTTTAGCACCCACAAATGTAATCCTCCCACTAATGTAATCTATGAGCACCCACAAATGTAATCCTCCCCACTAATGTAATCTATGAGTACCCACAAATGTAATCCTCCTCACTAATGTACTCTTTTAGCACCCACAAATGTAATCCTCCCACTAATGTAATCTATGAGTACCCACAAATGTAATCCTCCCCACTAATGTAATCTATGAGTACCCACAAATGTAATCCTCCCCACTAATGTACTCTTTTAGCACCCACAAATGTAATCCTGCCACTAATGTAATCTATGAGTACCCACAAATGTAATCCTCCCACTAATGTACTCTATGAGCACCCACAAATGTAATCCTCCTCACTAATGTACTCTATGAGTACCCACAAATGTAATCCTCCCCACTAATGTAATCTATGAGCACCCACAAATGTAATCCTCCCCACTAATGTACTCTTTTAGCACCCACAAATGTAATTCTCTCAACTAATGTAATCTATGAGCACCCACAAATGTAATCCTCCCCACTAATGTACTCTTTTAGCACCCACAAATGTAATTCTCTCAACTAATGTAATCTATGAGTACCCACAAATGTAATCCTCCCACTAATGTACTCTATGAGCACCCACAAATGTAATCCTCCCACTAATGTAATCTATGAGCACCCACAAATGTAATCCTCCCCACTAATGTAATCTATGGGCACCCACAAATGTAATCCTCCCCACTAATGTACTCTTTTAGCACCCACAAATGTAATTCTCTCAACTAATGTAATCTATGAGCACCCACAAATGTAATCCTCCCCACTAATGTAATCTATGAGCACCCACAAATGTAATCCTCCCCACTAATGTAATCTATGAGCACCCACAAATGTAATCCTCCCCACTAATGTAATCTATGAGTACCCACAAATGTAATCCTCCCACTAATGTAATCTATGAGCACCCACAAATGTAATCCTCCCCACTAATGTAATCTATGAGCACCCACAAATGTAATCCTCCCCACTAATGTAATCTATGAGCACCCACAAATGTAATCCTCCCACTAATGTAATCTATGAGCACCCACAAATGTAATCCTCCCCACTAATGTAATCTATGAGCACCCACAAATGTAATCCTCCCCACTAATGTACTCTATGAGCACCCACAAATGTAATCCTCCCCACTAATGTAATCTATGAGCACCCACAAATGTAATCCTCCCCACTAATGTAATCTATGAGCACCCACAAATATAATCCTCCCCACTAATGTACTCTTTTAGCACCCACAAATGTAATCCTCCCCACTAATGTAATCTATGAGCACCCACAAATGTAATCCTCCCCACTAATGTACTCTTTTAGCACCCACAAATGTAATCCTCCCACTAATGTACTCTATGAGCACCCACAAATGTAATCCTCCCCACTAATGTAATCTATGAGCACCCACAAATGTAATCCTCCCCACTAATGTAATCTATGAGCACCCACAAATGTAATCCTCCCACTAATGTAATCTATGAGCACCCACAAATGTAATCCTCCCCACTAATGTAATCTATGAGCACCCACAAATGTAATCCTCCCCACTAATGTACTCTATGAGCACCCACAAATGTAATCCTCCCCACTAATGTAATCTATGAGCACCCACAAATGTAATCCTCCCCACTAATGTAATCTATGAGCACCCACAAATATAATCCTCCCACTAATGTACTCTATGAGCACCCACAAATGTAATCCTCCCACTAATGTAATCTATGAGCACCCACAAATGTAATCCTCCCCACTAATGTAATCTATGAGCACCCACAAATGTAATTGTCCCCACTAATGTAATCTATGAGCACCCACAAATGTAATCCTCCCCACTAATGTAATCTATGAGTACCCACAAATGTAATCCTCCCACTAATGTACTCTATGAGCACCCACAAATGTAATCCCCCCACTAATGTAATCTATGAGCACCCACAAATGTAATCCTCCCCACTAATGTACTCTTTTAGCACCCACAAATGTAATCCTCTCAACTAATGTAATCTATGAGCACCCACAAATGTAATCCTCCCCACTAATGTAATCTATGAGTACCCACAAATGTAATCCCCCCACTAATGTAATCTATGAGCACCCACAAATGTAATCCTCCCACTAATTTAATCTATGAGTACCCACAAATGTAATCCCCCCACTAATGTAATCTATGATCACCCACAAATGTAATCCTCCCACTAATGTAATCTATGAGCACCCACAAATGTAATCCTCCCACTAATGTAATCTATGAGCACCCACAAATGTAATCCTCCTCACTAATGTAATCTATGAGCACCCACAAATGTAATCCTCCCCACTAATGTAATCTATGAGCACCCACAAATGTAATCCTCCCCACTAATGTACTCTATGAGCACCCACAAATGTAATCCTCCCCACTAATGTAATCTATGAGTACCCACAAATGTAATCCCCCCACTAATGTAATCTATGATCACCCACAAATGTAATCCTCCCCACTAATGTACTGTATTAGCACCCACAAATGTAATCCTCCCCACTAATGTAATCTATGAGCACCCACAAATGTAATCCTCCCCACTAATGTAATCTATGAGCACCCACAAATGTAATCCTCCCACTAATGTAATCTATGAGCACCCACAAATGTAATCCTCCCCACTAATGTAATCTATGAGCACCCACAAATGTAATCCTCCCCACTAATGTAATCTATGAGCACCCACAAATGTAATCCTCCCACTAATGTAATCTATGAGCACCCACAAATGTAATCCTCCCCACTAATGTACTGTATTAGCACCCACAAATGTAATCCTCCCCACTAATGTAATCTATGAGCACCCACAAATGTAATCCTTCCCACTAATGTAATCTATGAGCACCCACAAATGTAATCCTCCCCACTAATGTAATCTATGAGCACCCACAAATGTAATCCTCCCCACTAATGTAATCTATGAGCACCCACAAATGTAATCCTCCCCACTAATGTACTGTATTAGCACCCACAAATGTAATCCTCCCCACTAATGTAATCTATGAGCACCCACAAATGTAATCCTCCCCACTAATGTAATCTATGAGCACCCACAAATGTAATCCTCCCCACTAATGTAATCTATGAGCACCCACAAATGTAATCCTCCCCACTAATGTAATCTATGAGCACCCACAAATGTAATCCTCCCCACTAATGTAATCTATGAGCACCCACAAATGTAATCCTCCCCACTAATGTAATCTATGAGCACCCACAAATGTAATCCTCCCCACTAATGTAATCTATGAGCACCCACAAATGTAATCCTCCCCACTAATGTACTGTATTAGCACCCACAAATGTAATCCTCCCCACTAATGTAATCTATGAGCACCCACAAATGTAATCCTCCCCACTAATGTAATCTATGAGCACCCACAAATGTAATCCTCCCCACTAATGTAATCTATGAGCACCCACAAATGTAATCCTCCCCACTAATGTACTCTATGAGCACCCACAAATGTAATCCTCCCCACTAATGTAATCTATGAGCACCCACAAATGTAATCCTCCCACTAATGTACTCTATGAGCACCCACAAATGTAATCCTCCCCACTAATGTAATCTATGAGCACCCACGAATGTAATCCTCCCCACTAATGTAATCTATGAGCACCCACAAATGTAATCCTCCCCACTAATGTAATCTATGAGCACCCACAAATGTAATCCTCCCCACTAATGTAATCTATGAGCACCCACAAATGTAATCCTCCCACTAATGTACTCTATGAGCACCCACAAATGTAATCCTCCCACTAATGTAATCTATGAGTACCCACAAATGTAATCCTCCCCAATAATGTACTGTATTAGCACAACTAATGTACTCTTTTAGCACCCACAAATGTAATTCTCTCAACTAATGTAATCTATGAGCACCCATTAATGTACTGTTATCCTCCCCACTAATGTAATCTATGAGCACCCACAAATGTAATCCTCTCAACTAATGTAATCTATGAGTACCCACAAATGTAATCCTCCCCACTAATGTACTCTTTTAGCACCCACAAATGTAATCCTTCCCACTAATGTAATCTATGAGCACCCACAAATGTAATCCTCTCAACTAATGTAATCTATGAGCACCCACAAATGTAATCCTCTCAACTAATGTAATCTATGAGCACCCACAAATGTAATGCTCCCCACTAATGTAATCTATGAGCACCCACAAATGTAATCCTCCCCACTAATGTAATCTATGAGTACCCACAAATGTAATCCCCCCACTAATGTAATCTATGATCACCCACAAATGTAATCCTCCCCACTAATGTACTGTATTAGCACCCACAAATGTAATCCTCTCAACTAATGTAATCTATGAGCACCCACAAATGTAATCCTCCCCACTAATGTAATCTATGAGCACCCACAAATGTAATCCCCCCCACTAATGTACTCTATGAGCACCCACAAATGTAATCCTCCCACTAATGTAATCTATGAGTACCCACAAATGTAATCCTCCCCACTAATGTACTGTATTAGCACAACTAATGTACTCTTTTAGCACCCACAAATGTAATCCTCTCAACTAATGTAATCTATGAGCACCCATTAATGTACTGTTATCCTCCCCACTAATGTAATCTATGAGCACCAACAAATGTAATCCTCTCAACTAATGTAATCTATGAGTACCCACAAATGTAATCCTCCCCACTAATGTACTCTTTTAGCACCCACAAATGTAATCCTCCCCACTAATGTAATCTATGAGCACCCACAAATGTAATCCTCCCCACTAATGTAATCTATGAGCACCCACAAATGTAATCCTCTCAACTAATGTAATCTATGAGCACCCACAAATGTAATGCTCCCCACTAATGTAATCTATGAGCACCCACAAATGTAATCCTCCCCACTAATGTAATCTATGAGTACCCACAAATGTAATCCCCCCACTAATGTAATCTATGATCACCCACAAATGTAATCCTCCCCACTAATGTAATCTATGAGCACCCACAAATGTAATCCTCCCCACTAATGTAATCTATGAGCACCCACAAATGTAATCCTCCCCAATAATGTAATCTAAGAGCACCCAGAAATGTAATCCTCCCCACTAATGTAATCTATGAGCACCCACAAATGTAATCCTCCCCACTAATGTACTCTATGAGCACCCACAAATGTAATCCTCCCCACTAATGTAATCTATGAGTACCCACAAATGTAATCCCCCCACTAATGTAATCTATGATCACCCACAAATGTAATCCTCCCCACTAATGTAATCTATAAGCACCCACAAATGTAATCCTCTCAACTAATGTACTCTTTTAGCACCCACAAATGTAATCCTCCCCACTAATGTAATCTATAAGCACCCACAAATGTAATCCTCTTAACTAATGTACTCTTTTAGCACCCACAAATGTAATCCTCCCCACTAATGTAATCTATGAGCACCCACTAATGTACTGTTATCCTCCCCACTAATGTAATCTATGTGGGTGTGGTTATATACCGTAAATGACCAATAAACGCTCCCTTTCTAAAGAACGCCTCCCCTTAGCTTTCTAATAAATGCCCCCCTCTAATAAAGCCCCCCTCTATTAAATGCCCCCAACCCTCTCTCCCAGCATAAAAACAAAAGGCATTATAGTAATTTCGGTAATATAAATCAAATTTAAATTAATCTGAGTTTGGCTTCTACTGGCGGGTGAGACTTGAGACATGGGTAAGAAATGCTTACTAAGCTAGCTTTCATTTAACACACTTGGGTTTGTTATATTTTCATAGTTTGTTAAGAAAGCCCCTCTCTAATAAACGGCTCCTATTTATTGAACGCCCCCCCTCTGACTGCAGAAATTTTTATTAAATTATTTACGGTATAAGCACAACAACGTCCTGCCCTTCTGCACACATATTTTATAGTTTGGCATTTCTTCTATAGGCTGTGTGCAGTAAATTGTGCTATGTGTCTTTTTTAAGAAAAAAAAAAACAGGATGTACAGTATTGTAAATTGTAGTGAAAAATGGTTGAATAATGACAATACATTTTTAACATATTAAATGACAAAAAAGGCAAGGATTAAAATCTGGTATTTAATTAATGAACTGTTTCTTACACATCACCTCAGCAATGGTGAAAAATAGCAGAGTATTACATTTTTCTTTAGGGTTTCCCACAATAGTAGAAGTCTGATAATGTACAATGAAATACAAAGCATCTCTTCCTCGATCCTGTAGATTATTCCTTGTCAGCATCTTGTAACTGTGGATCTACAAAACACAAAGTCAATGGTTCACTGATTTGAGAAGGGAAGTCTCAAGGCTTTCACTTATTTGAATCGTGGGGTAATTAAAGGGTAATTGGTCAGCCAGAATGTTTGTTCCCACCAAAAACTCGCAAGATATTAAAACAGTCAACTAGAAAACATGTCTCAACAAACCTCAGTGCTAGTGAGGTCACTTTGCTGCTAGCCACTAAGCCTGACAAAACACTATAGGGGCGTGTACAAAACAAAAACCAAAGAATTTAAGATAAAAAACCTTAGACTAAAAAACAAGGACCCTAAAACAATGACCTCTAAGATAGAATGAAGTAGAAAATATGCAAAGAGCTTAAAGTAATCCTTATTCCGTTACCAAATAAACATACATCACATTTGACCATTTCCTACACAGTTACCTCCCGACCTCCTTATTCTTCCCCCCCCCCCCCCCCCCCGCTTTTATCACTATATTTTACACCTGCCCTTTTTTATAGTCAGGGAGCAGATACCGGAAAAATTAGGTCTCGCTCAACCCTCACCACAGAAAAGGTTTGACAGTGGAATCTTATAGAACAAGACCCCCTGAACAACGCTAGCTAGTTCGTAAAGCCGATTTGTGGTGTCAATCAAAAGATATGGACGTGTTTTATTACGTCACTCGTAGTCCTGTATGGAAACGAGGCTCATTTTAAAAGGGCGCGTTTATTCTATTTTTCCGTGCCTAGAAACGCTATAACTTCACAGTTTTTTCACATATCAACCTTCTAAGCAAATGGCTAAAGTATGCCCCAGATAAAGAAAAGTCACGTGATCTGTCACGTGTCAAAATGTAATAATGATGAAAAATGTTGTCTTTCCTATCGAAAATTCCGCCGTAGCCGGTAAAACGGAACCATTCAACTCAAGGCGACTGTTGTCCACTCATCTAATGGCTGCTTTGAGCTCTAAGCTGATATCCGTGTCGCTAGAGATACATGTGTAGTTATTCCTACCTCACCACAGGAAGCCCGCTCCTATTAATATGTAGGTAAAACATATTGCTGGAAAAATGGCCAGGTCATGAATAAAACAAGTAGGTAGTACTACAGTATTCAAAAACACGACTACAAAAAAGCCGCAGCATTTACAATCAAAGTTAAAGATGATTTATAAAGGTATATATTTAAATATGTCTCATCATGATGTCGAGGCTAGCTCAATCCAAGATGGCGGCGCCCATGGCAGAGTCTTTACATTGTCTGTAAGTACGACGACTTTTTGATATTTAAAATAGATTTTAGTTGATATAAATGGAAATTTTACTCTCTTAAGACTTGTACGTTGTAAGTTGATTATATTTGTTTTATTAAAAATGCTATTAAATTGACAAGAATTGTATCTTTTTTAGTAATGGCTAAAGAACTCGAGAATTTTGACATCCCGCTGAATAGGAGGAAAAGAGCTAGTATTCTTTTGGAAATGCATCATCTGCCAAGTCGATCGTAGAGATGAGAAGCTAAGAAACGTAAAGAAGGCATCCGTTGAAACATTTAAAAATGCTGTAAGAATAAGGAGAGACGAGGTTTACGAGCGACTTAGCAAAGATTTGGAGGAGATATCAGAGGGGGAGATACAGTGGCACTCGACGTGCTACTCATCGTACACCAGCGAGCATAATCTACGGCATTGTCATGCGAAGTTTGAGGCCCAAGCCCGAGATGTGAAAAACCGAATAACCAGCGAACCAACAAACTCTACGCGATCTTCTACCTCGCCCATCGACTTGTCAAAATGCTTTATATGTGGCAACAGAAGCTACAAGAAAGATAAGAGGTTGCTAAACATAGCTACGAATGAGGCAAGCCTATCCCTTAGACAAGCTGCGACAAGCAAAGGCGATGAGAAGATGCTACGACTCCTTGACAGTGTAAGAGATGATCTGTGTGCAGCAGATGGGAGGTACCACAAGAATTGCCATGGCTCCTATGTTAGCAAAGAAAGAGGCGTAGATGGGAGCTCTTACTCTAAGCAACGTCTGAAGCTTCGTCTTAAGCACCACTTCGAAGACCGTATTTCATTCCATCAGCAGCCCAGCAATAATAAACCGGAAATTATATTCTCCAGTCAAATTTCCCTCATAGACGCCCTATGTGCTGCCGCACAATCTAAGAGTGATAGTAAAACTTATCTCATCGATGTGGCACGATACTTAAGAAGTGAGATCAAGAAATGTGATGGAATATCATTCAAACCACTCAATGTCAATGACGTCTCACTTGACTCTGCTAGAATAATTATCCCAGATAGTCTTTATTGGGTGATCCGCCTTGTACTGACCGCAGACGAATTCGAGTTCAAACGCATGAGTCCAAGTCCTTGTAAGGAGAAGGAAGACGAGAGAAGAATTTTAAGCATCTAACGCTCGTACAAAGCTGCCAAAGCATATCAGTCTTACCATGACTGTCCATCATCTTACAGGGTCAAAGCAGATAGTATCACTACTCAATCGCATGGGCCATAGCTCGTCGTACGATGACCTGAAAGCAGTTGATACAAGCCTTGCAATGGAGGTGATGGCAAGAGCGGAGCAGCACGGAACTGTTGTACCATCAGTCATTTCGCCAGGAGCATGCAGACAACAATGACTTGAATGAGGAGACCCTAGATGGAAAGAATACCACACACGCCACGACAATGGTCGTTTACCAACGGAAGGTTTTTGGTCCAGATCCGCCACCAATCATCTTGGCTGACCATAGCAGTAGGAGACGATCCTTGCCAGAATCCACAAATCTTTACGAACTGCTTGAATGCCCCTGTTATGGAAGACGACCTGCACTCAATGAACACATCAGGAAGGTGAAGAACGAGTGGTTTAGTAGCGAGCTTGATGTTTTAGTTCGTGCGTTGCGAGAGGACGAGATCTGGCTTCTACTCCGCATGGATCTCACAGGGCGCACTCCTGCAGCGGTCATGAAACAAACTTTGTCCGGATGGAGTGGGTTTAACACGATACTTTACCCAGATCTACCTCTGTCAAGCAAGATAGGCTACTGCCCAATGATAGATGGCGCCTCTACTGAATTCAGTACCGTCTACACTGTCCTAAAACACGCACAAAAGGTCAGTGCTGTTGCTTGTCAAGAAGATACTGTAATAACATTTGACCTTGCTATCTATATCAAAGCAAAGCAAATCCAGTTGCGCTACCAAGAGGAGTTTGCCAACACTGTCATCAGACTTGGGGGCTTCCATATTGCCCTCAACTTTTTGTCGTTGCTTGGCAAGAAGTTTGCGAGTTCTGGTCTAGACGACCTTCTCATAGAGTCAGGCGTTTATGCTGCCGGTACAACCTCTGCCCTGTTAAAGGGTAAGTCGTACAACAGAGGAATAAGAGCGCACAAGCTATCGATGGAGGCCTTACATCGCATGATGTGGAGTGCTTATGCACAGTGGTGCAAAGATTGCGAGGACAGCGGTCTGGACGAGAAGATGATCAGTAGGATTGAGGAATCCCGGGAGGCCATCCTATCAAGAGACAACACCTCTCAGAACCTAGAGGTGCTTGAGTGTGACATAGAGAAGCTAGCAGCCAGTCTGGGAAAGTTCAAGGAAGAGGCCTCACTACAGTCCAAGACCTTTGACTTCTGGATGAGATACATGTCTATGGTCAAGCTGTTACTCCAGTTTATCAAAGCTGAGCGAACGGGCAACTGGGAATTACATCTTGCTTCAACAGCGGCGATGATTCCTCACTTCTTCTCAATGGATAGACCTAACTATTCCAGGTGGCTTCCAGTTTACATATCGGATATGAGGCAGCTGGAAGTCAAAAAACCCGCGTGTCTTTGAAGAGTTTATGGCTGGAAACCATGCAGTTAGCCGCTCTGGTCAACCCTTCTCTCAAGTGTGGACAGACATGGCTCTGGAACAGTCTGTAAATGCGGACTCAAAGTCAAAAGGTGGAATCGTTGGAATCTCCCAAAACCCAGCAGCTTTGCAGAGGTGGTTTCTCACAAGTCACGAGCGAGCCTCTGTTACCACGGCACTGAAGGATGCATACTCTGCACAAAGTGATCACACCCATAGCCACAAGGAGTTGTCATCAAAGAGGATTGCAAGAGACGAAGCTGATGTCAACAAGCTTGTTAACTGTTTCGCATCTGGATTAATGAACAATCCTTTCGAGCTTGAGTCTGACGCCCTCGTTAACTTCGCAACAGGGGTTGTTTTGCCGACCGAAGTTGCCAAGTATCTGATGGAGAGCGAGCGGAACGGCCAAGAGCAAATGGCGGTATTCGTAAAGGAGAGGATCAACTCCAGTGAGGTCCGTTTCTGGGATCCGATTCCGAAACTCAAGGTCAAGACCTTTGACACCGTGACTAAGAGGGTACAAGTAAAAGCAACGAATGAGAAGCTGGTAGATCGATGCAATGGCTCTGGTGCAAGCTGTAAAGTCTGGTGAGAGCAACACATTCGGAGAGTTAGCGGTGAAATACTTCTCCGTCATTACAGGCCCGATGAATGCTGCGTGCTGTAATGAAGTTCACCTAGTGTTTGATCAATACTGGGAGATGTCAATCAAAGCGGGAGAACGATCAAGAAGAGCTGCAACTTCAACTTCACTAGAGGTCCAGGTCAGTGGACCTGCTAGCCCTATTCCAAAACAATTTTCCCCTCATCAACCACATTCTCCTCACCATCTATTTAACCCCACATTAACATCTACACTTCGATACACTCCAACAACTATACTGTATCTCAGTATCTATTTAATCCCCACATTAACCTATTCACTCTACACACAACACAGCTTCCACTTATGTATCCCTTTCCTTCTTAACACACACACAACCTACACGGTACACCAGGAACCTTCCATATCATGCCACCTACCACAATCTCCCTATTCATCCTTCTTGAGTGTACACCACCACACCTTACACCCTAATCTCACACTATAACCACTTACCTTACACCCCTGCTCTATCTTTTTACTGCCCTGAACCACCCATACATTTCTCTCAACAATATTTCATTTCAACAATATCCCACTCTTTTCTCCATTACTTCACCCCCTACATCCACCAACTCACCATACACTCTACACTATTTACATACCTACTCCTCCCCATCACCCTCCACCATTACCATGCACCCACAACAACCCTCACCCTACCACCTTCTTAGGCTCCTACAACTTGCTAAGACCTTTTTCTTTGTATCGATAAACTACAACTAAACCTCACCCCACCACCTCACGGCCCTGCAACTTGCTACAAAACAAGAGCTGTTACATATAGTTTTTGAAACTACCAAAATTGTGATAAATTAATAATTGATTTCAAAATTGATTTCAAATTTATCTAAGCTATTGAAGTGTATTTGTATAATTCATACTATAGTAAAGAAATAACTGACAAAAATGGCAAAAATTTAAGAACTTTCAAAGCTATATTGTTTTGTTTATGCTCATCATTTGTAAACTTTTCAAAAGATAAAAAATATACTTTGACAATTGGTTTGGGGTTCTTTCATGGGTATAAATCTTGGCTGCAAAAATACTGGGTTTTTTTCATTTTTTGTCACCAAGCATATTTGCTAAATGTTTTTTTTCCAAAAATAAGTTATAAATATAATGTAAGCTACTTTGATTATTTTTCATGGGATGAATGCACCAAAACTAAAGATTATGGAATAGAGATTATTTTTGGAATGTAGGTCTATAAACAGCAAAGAGATTTTTCAACAAGGTAAAATTATTAAGGAATCTGGCAGTTTTTTGAAAACTGAAACCAACATGAAGTCTAATCTGTGAAGTCTATTGTTTACCCTCCAGAGATAAATTTATCTTGAAAAACAAGCTATCTAATAATAGTTGAGAATATTTGCTCCATCGGCTAGCATAATAACCCTCTTTGCAACACCTCCAGTAGGTATGTACGCCCCTCTTTCCACACACCCTATATATTACCCATGTACAACATTACGACATCCATGTTCTTTCCCCTTCCCGCTATGTACACTAGTCCCCTTATTTATTTATCGGTTAGTTTACCACATACAGCCACTAACCAGTACCATCACACACACCATTTCGTCTACCCTTCACCCACATATCTTATCCTCTTTTCATTTTTTCTCTTTACCTCTAGGTTTGCCTATTACATTCACCACACTTTACTAGGAGCTACGGGATCAATGGCCGTACCATTCAGTGCTGTGAGGAAGAGCGTTACCTAGGTGTCACCGTAGACAGTGATTTGACCTGGAACGCCCAGATCTACCACCAAGCCGCCCATGCTAACAAACTGTTAGGATCTACCACCAAGTGCCCATGCTAACAAACTGTTAGGTTATATAAGGTGGAGCTCCAGGTTCATACATAGTGCCTCTGTAAGGCATACTCTCTACATAGGTCTAGTGTGTGCACATTTTGCATACACTCCACACGTCTGGGTGCCTCAGGCAATTGAACTCATTTCCAAGCTTGAAAAGATTCAAAGACAAGCATCTACACTAGTTCTCCTATTTTTGTAACCAAGACAAGCAAAACTGCAACCTACCAGAAATCATTTTTTTTTATTAGATCAACTAGAATCTGGAACTTATTAGCTAGTAGAATGGACCTGTCTAACATTACTCTCCCTCCTTTCAAATCTAAACTATATAACTACTATTTTTGCGTGCTTAGAACCAATTACAATCCGGACAATCAATGCGCTTTTAAAACAATATGCCATAAATGTAACCAAACAAGACCGCTAGATGTCCCAATTTTGTGCTGCATGTAATTTATGTTTTCATAGTATCTTTTTTGTGTGTGAGTAACTGGGCCCAGAGTAATTGGCCTATAGCTGTTGCAGTGTCCCTGCCATCTGTCTTGTATATTCATATTTTTTATTGACGTTTAATGGCAAAGCTAATAATATAAAATAAAATTACTAAACGAACGTGTAGGGGCAAGTGATGAGGGCCTTATCATTCTAAACTTCCACCATTACTACCGTCCTTTCCTTAGCTTTCCCCCTAGTCTCCATGCTTTTATGTTATTGGTTCTTATATGACCAACCATAAGACCTCGCCCCCTGATGAGAAGTCTTGGTTGGTGTTACATGCCTGCAGTCCAATATTTCGCAGGGCTCTTTGAAATAGACAACATACATATGTCTTGTTTGTTATGCCAGTTGTTTTCTTCCTATCTCTAGCCTTTTCCTCTATTCTCTTACCAATAGATTCTTGGTCTTTATAGAGTTGACATCTCTTCTTATCTACATTTCCGTTTCATCTACTTAAGCGCCACATTCCCCCTATCGCCTCCCTAGCCTGCTTGCTGGCGGTACTGCATCCCATCTTGTATTTTAAGCCGAGTGGTCCCTGGGGGCGAGCGCAAAAACGGACGCAGGGGAGGGGGGACAGGAGAGAGAAGAGAGTTCTTTCACCATATAAAATAGCCACACTTACACACTTTAACCCAAGCACTAGTGTCTATTACCACACAATTTATCACCCCACACAGCCACAGTTAAGCCCCGACGCCTTGGTACAAAATACCAGATTGAAACCAAAACTTCCTCCCAATCCAATAACGATATTAGAATTTGACAGTTAAAGATAAGTGTTTTGTCAGGCATCATGCGGCAGCTTAGTATGCATGACAACTAAAAAAAGCTAAAAACATTCCACACATTTATAGTGTCTATTCAGTCTTACTGACGATAAAAATTGTTGATATAAAAACAGAAAAGGTGCTTATCAAGTCCCTTGGGCAGCTGCAACAATACCATTTCAATACATGGAACAATTTAAATTAAATCAACTTACATGGGTAGGAATTAGGAATGGCCTGCATAGCTTTAATAGAGTCTTTAGTCCAAGGACTGAGATAAACAATGGCTGGACCTAGAGCAAAAGATCATACATAGAATCGGAAAAAGTGTCTCCACCAAGGTGATAATAACTATTCCTCAACCAAATAACAGCTTAGGTTCTTTGATTAATTTCATACTTTATCTCGCTGCCATTACAGATTGCAAAGCATTCTGGGAGATCTGTATAGGACCTGAAACGATTCCCAAAAGTTCCCCAGTTGATCCCAGGACCTGAAATGATTCACAGGTGACCCCGAAATGAACCCCAAGAAATTGCAGTAATGGACAAACAAAAGGCGTGAAAGGATTGGCTTTCAGTTTTAAAAACATATCAAACATTTTAGCATTATTTGTGTTACTATCAGGAGATTTTCATATACTAAAACCATAGTATCAAAGATTTTAATATATGACTGCATGGGAAATACAGTGGTTGGGTAAGAAATTGGGGTCAGATAACAATTCCTGTGAGAGTAATTTGAGGAACTGAACGTGAAGAAATTGTAAATCAATCCACAGATAAGACATGCTGCCCTTAGAAAGCGAAATGTGTTAAAGTTATTTTGAAGATTATTTTGCATGTTTGTTTGTATTGGATCATGAGATCAGGAAATGCAAAACTCACATACCCTAATATGGCCTCCAACAAAGGCCACATCTCTAAATATATTGCAACAGTAGTGGGCAACGGCAGTCGGCTTTTGTCACATCTCTGCCAAACCAGCTGCATTAAATGTGTAGGTAAATATTTGCTCGTGTGAAGACTGTGCTAATTTTTATGTTGTATTCCTTTCACTAGCAAATTTAATGTTTTGGAATCTGTTTATAGGTTTACGCCAGGGCAATGTAATTAAATATATATTTTATTGTATTGTTTTTTTTTTGCCACCATATTCAAGAATTTTCATATTCAAGTCATTTTTTTCTGCTTTTCCTTTGTCCATTACCGCAATTTCTTGGGGTTGATTTCGGGATCAGTTGGGGTACTTTCAGGGATCATTTCAGGTCCTGCAATCATTTCAGTAGGTAAACAATTTTGGAATCAATTTGGTTCCAGAAAGACAGCAGAACAGAAAGTAAAAAAAGAGATAAAGTAACTTTCTAACAAAATAATGTAAGATTTATAATAATAAGACACAGGCAGCCCAAGCTCATTAACTTAATATATGTAAGTTGACGGTCAAAATTCAAAATCTTCAAAATTGTGTATTTATAAACAAAATAACACGCAATGACTCACTTGGTGTGTTGTTTATTATTTAACCAAGTTTGAAGCCACTCGGCAGGGGTTTCACAGGGTCACTGAGTTTTCTCCTCCACTATAAGTTAAATATAATCCCAAGGCCAAACACTTCAACGGCCAACGGACGACTCGACTTTGAGGTCAATAAACCCATTAAAAATAAAGCAGATGTCAAAATTTATAGCAACAACCAACAATGAGATTCCAGTGCTTCTTTTCATTATGGTCAATGGGTCATTCGTGCCAAAGTCTCTATGCTAGAACGGAATTTCTTCGAGTACAAGTCCACTTTAGTTTTTTGCCAACAGCTTGGACAGATCTCCATTGACACCTCGAAGCCTGAATTGCATAATGGTCATGTTTTGTCATCTCTACCCTACTCTGGCAGCGACAGATTTCGATAAACAAACGAACTCGGTCCGCACACCTTTTATGTTGCAGGTCCTTGTTTTTGCCTCCTCATTGATATTCCCGATGTACATTAGTCAATAGCAGCTGTGTCCCTGCTCGGCCACATAGGCTTTTCACAAGTTGCATTTGCGGTTTTTGAATTTTCTATAATACTCTTCTAAAATTTCAACTACATAGATGGTCTGGGGTGTTGCAGACCCCCCAGCCTTAGCCTGCCCATAGATGCTTTTTTCCAGCCAAAAACCTGTTCCTAGTTTTTTTTTCTCCCACTGTATACGTCACACATCCCTACTGTATATGTCACACATCCCTACTGTATACATCACACATCCCTACTGTATACGTCACACATCCCTACTGTATACGCCACACATCCCTACTGTATATGTCACGTATCCCTACTGTATACGTAACACATCCCTACTGTACACGTCACTTATTCCTTGTGTACACGTCACACATCCCTACTGTACATGTCACACATCCCGACTGTACATGTCACACATCCCTACTGTATACGTTACACATCCCTACTGTATATGTCACACATCCCTACTGTATATGTCACACATCCCTATTGTATACGTCACACATCCCTACTGTATATGTCACACATCCCTACTGTATATGTCACACATCCCTACTGTACACGTCACACATCCCTACTGTATACATCACACATCCCTACTGTACACGTCACACATCCCTACTGTACACGTCACACATCCCTACTGTATATGTCACACATCCCTACTGTATATGTCACACATCCCTACTGTATATGTCACACATCCCTACTGTATACGTCACACATCCCTACTGTATACGTCATACATCCCTACTGTATACGTCACACTTCCCTACTGTATATGTCACACATTCCTACTGTATACGTCACACATCCCTACCGCATACGTCACACATCCCTACTGTATATGTCACACATCCCTACTGTATATGTCACACATCCCTACTGTATATGTCACACATCCCTACTGTATATGTCACACATCCCTACTGTACAAGTTACTCATCCCTACTGTTCATGTTAAACATCCCTGCTGTTCATGTCACACATCCCTACTGTACATGTTGAACATCCCTACTGTTCATGTTAAACATCCCTACTGTATATGTCACACATCCCTACTGTATACGTCACACATCCCTACTGTATACGTCATACATTCTATTGTATACGTCACACATTCTACTGTATATGTCACACATCCCTACTGTATACGTCACACATTCCTACTGTATACATCAAACATCTCTACTGTATACTTCACACATCCCTACTGTATATGTCACACATCCCTACTGCATATGTCACACATCCCTACTGTATACGTCACACATCCCTACTGTATACGTCACACATCCCTACTGTACATATATGTAACACATCCCTACTGTATACGTCACACATCCCTACTGTATACGTCACACATCCCTACTGTATATGTCACCCATCCCTACTGTATATGTCACACACCCGTACTGTATATGTCACACACCCGTACTGTATATGTCACACATTCTACTGTATATGTCACACATCCCTACTGTATATGTCACACATCCCTACTGTATATGTCACACATCCCTACTGTATATGTCACACATCCCTACTGTATATGTCACACATTCTACTGTATATGTCACGCATCCCTACTGTATATGTCACGCATCCCTACTGTATATGTCACACATCCCTACTGTATACGTCACACATCCCTACTGTATATGTCACACATTTCTACTGTATATGTCACACATATCCCCACTGTATATGTCACACATCCCTACTGTATATGTCACACATCCCTACTGTACAAGTTACTCATCCCTACTGTTCATGTTAAACATCCCTGCTGTTCATGTCACACATCCCTACTGTACATGTTGAACATCCCTACTGTTCATGTTAAACATCCCTACTGTATATGTCACACATCCCTACTGTATACGTCACACATCCCTACTGTATACGTCATACATTCTATTGTATACGTCACACATTCTACTGTATATGTCACACATCCCTACTGTATACGTCACACATTCCTACTGTATACATCAAACATCTCTACTGTATACTTCACACATCCCTACTGTATATGTCACACATCCCTACTGCATATGTCACACATCCCTACTGTATACGTCACACATCCCTACTGTATACGTCACACATCCCTACTGTACATATATGTAACACATCCCTACTGTATATGTCACACATCCCTACTGTATACGTCACACATCCCTACTGTATATGTCACCCATCCCTACTGTATATGTCACACACCCGTACTGTATATGTCACACACCCGTACTGTATATGTCACACATTCTACTGTATATGTCACACATCCCTACTGTATATGTCACACATCCCTACTGTATATGTCACACATCCCTACTGTATATGTCACACATCCCTACTGTATATGTCACACATTCTACTGTATATGTCACGCATCCCTACTGTATATGTCACGCATCCCTACTGTATATGTCACACATCCCTACTGTATACGTCACACATCCCTACTGTATATGTCACACATTTCTACTGTATATGTCACACATATCCCCACTGTATATGTCACACATCCCTACTGTATATGTCACACATCCCTACTGTATACGTCACACATCCCTACTGTATACGTCACACATTCTTTTGTATACGTCACACATTCTACTGTATATGTCACACATCCCTACTGTATACGTCACACATTCCTACTGTATACTTCACACATTCTACTGTATACGTCACACATTCTATTGTATACGTCACACATTCTACTGTACACGTCACACATTCTACTGTACAGGTCACACATCACATGCATAAGCATGCTTTCAAGAAATGTTATTGTAAGAATGATAGAAAACTTAAAGGTTGCTAGATCATCCAAAGTTTACTCCAGCCTCTCATTTTCTGAAAGTTTGCTGAAATGTCTAGTGGCTCTAACAAATTCTTTGCAACAAATCTTGTAATTTTGTTGATTACAAATATCTTGATATTGTAGAATGTAAAACAAAAAGAGAAACTCAACTTAAATAAGTTCAGCTAAAACCTTTGCAACTCCCACAAAGAATTCCAAAACTCTTAAACCGCCTTTGAAGTGGGCTTCGAAGTGTCAATGGAGATCTGTCCAAGTTGTCGGCAAAAAATCAAAGTGGACTTGTACTCAAAGAAATTCCGTTCTAGCATAGAGACTTTGGCACGAATGACCCATTGACCGCTATGAAAAGAAGCACTGGAATCTCATTGTTGGTTGTTGCTATAAATTTTGACATCTGCTTTATTTTTAATGGGTTTATTGACCTCAAAGTCGAGTCGTCCTTCGGCCGTTGAAGTGTTTGGCCTTGGGATTATATTTAACTTATAGTAGAGGAGAAAACTCAGTAACCCTGTGAAATCCCTGCTGAATGGCTTCAAATTCGGTCTAGTAATAAACGAAACAGAAAGTGAGTTATTGCGAGTCATTTTATTCATAAATACACAATTTTGAAGATTTTGAATTTTGACCGTCAAATTAAATATATTAAGTTAATAAGCTTGGGCTGCCTGTGAATAAGAGAGTAGAGGGGCTCTGCTATGGTCATTTGGATTCATGAGCGAAATAGATTGTCGAAAATGACTAACTTACTTGCAAATCCCATTACTAAAGACACAAAGATGATTGGTTGCTCTACCCAAGCCATCTTGAACCAGTTTGTTGTTCTTGCAAGGAAGGACGGAGACATTTCTGCGTCTGCTTTCAGCCTACAGTATGTAATGTGATGTCTGTTTGTGCTTTTCAACAAGATATGAGCCGACGTAATCCTGGGCAGCGGACTTTAGTTTCCGGAGCATATCGCAAAAGTTTTCCGAAAATTACTTCATCAGCGACAAAAGAAAAAAAAATATTACGCCCCATTTATCAATTGATAATAATTTAAAATCAAAAGTAAAAAAGGAAAAGCGGATATAATAAATTGCTCATCTTAACTACATTCAATGTTTACGGTTATTTATCGACGACGAGCGAGCTATTATCGATTTCTGTCAATAGCCGTTCGGCATTTCTCACAAATCCCCACAGGTGAATCATCGACAAAATGAACGCTCGTTCGCAGATTTTTGAGCTATCAGTCGAAGGAAGACAAATAGAAGAAGCAGTGTTGAGTGTTTTTCATACTATTCTATTTCACAGAACTACAGGTAAATTCAGCTACAAGCGAGAAGGGTCTTATAGTATAGGGACTGTTGGCTCTGTCGATGTTGACTGTGATTTCATCGACTTTACCTATGTTCGTTGCGATTCGGACGACTTAGATTCAAGCTTAAAAAGACAAGTTCTAGGCTTCAAAGATGCTTTGCGTGGTAATAAGGGGTCTCGAAGCGGTCAAATATCACTGGAATTCTATCAAAAGAGAAAGGGACGTTGGCCATTCGGGGTGGAATGCGTCCCCTGGGAGATCTGGACATTGAAAGTAAACATCATTACGTTATCAAACGAGCATGAAAGACAAATCTGTCGTGAGAAAGTTGGGGAGTCTCTGACAGAAAAAGTATTGTGTGTAGCTGAGGCAATGAACCGTAGGGACTATGTACCGAAGATGCCGAACCAGTCCGATGTTGCTAATGTCTTTGATGTGAGTTTCCGAGGTGTGCAGCCGTATCTGCATAGACTGGGATACTTGACATCTGACCAACCGTCAGCCTCGGTTAGCAATTCAATGAAGAAGCTAATATTTGATACGTTTTCCTATTGAGGCAGGCCTGGACCTTCACCACGCACCTGGCCTAAGTCGTCAAAAGAGTGCATACTGTTTTTGCATTCACACCTTTGGTACTCATTAATGTTTTGTGAATAGAGAAACACCGAAATAGCCATTGATTTTATTATTGTAGAAAACAAATTCTAAGCAGTTCCCTGTTATATTGTCTTGTGTTAAAAAATATTTTTCTCAACTCGGGAATTATCAAAGATAATCTGCAAATCTGCTTCGTTGATATTTACAGAGCTCTGCACTTGACATGGTCTAGTGGAAACGATAACTTGGACTTGGTCTGCACACCTTTTATGTTGGACGTCCTTGTTTTTGCCTCCTCATTGATATTCCCGATGTACAGCAGTCAATAGCAGCTGTGTCTGTGCTCGGCCACATAGGCTTTTCACAAGTTGCATTTGCGGTTTTTGAATTTTTTATAATGCTCTTCTAAAATTTCAACTACATAGATGGTCTGGGGTGTTGCAGACCCCCCAGCCTTAGCCTGCCCATAGATGCTTTTTTCCAGCCAAAAACCTGTTCCTAGTTTTTTTTTCTCCCACTGTATACGTCACACATCCCTACTGTATACGTCACACATCCCTACTGTATACGTCACACATCCCTACTGTATACGTCACACATCCATACTGTATACGTCACACATCCCTACTGTATACGTCACACATCCCTACTGTATACGTCACACATCCATACTGTATACGTCACACATCCCTACTGTATACTTCACACATCCATACGGTATACGTCACACATCCCTACTGTATACGTCACACATCCCTACTGTATACGTCACACATCTCCACTGTATACGTCACACATCCCTACTGTATACGTCACACATCCATACGGTATACGTCACACATCCCTACTGTATATGTCATGTATCCCTACTGTATACGTCACACATCCCTACTGTATATGTCACACATCCCTAGGGTATACGTCACACATCCCTACTGCATACGTCACACATCCCTACTGTATACGTCACACATCCCTACTGTATATGTCACACATCCCTACCGTATACTTCACACATCCCTACTGTATATGTCACACATCCCTACTGTATATGTCACACATCCCTACTGTATACGTCACACATCCATACGGTATACGTCACACATCCCTACTGTATACGTCACACATCCCTACTGTATACGTCACATCCCTACTGTATATGTCAGACATCCCTACTGTATACGTCACACATCCCTACTGTATATGTCACACATCCCTACTGTATATGTCACGTATCCCTACTGTATACGTCACACATCCCTACTGTATATGTCACACATCCCTACGGTATACGTCCAACATCCCTACGGTATACGTCCAACATCCCTACTGTATACGTCACACATCCCTACTGTATATGTCACACATCCCTACTGTATACTTCACACATCCCTACTGTATATGTCACACATCCCTACTGTATATGTCACACATCCCTACTGTATACGTCACACATCCATACGGTATACGTCACACATCTTTACTGTATACGTCACACATCCCTACTGTATACGTCACACATTCCTACTGTATACGTCAGACATCCCTACTGTATATGTCAGACATCCCTACGGTATACGTCACACATCCCTACTGTATACGTCACACATCCCTACTGTATATGTCACGTATCCCTACTGTATACGTCACACATCCCTACTGTATACGTCACACATCCCTACTGTATACATCACACATCCCTACTGTATATGTCACACATCCCTACTGTATACTTCACACATCCCTACTGTATATGTCACACATCCCTACTGTATATGTCACACATCCCTACTGTATACGTCACAAATCCCTACTGTATATGTCACACATCCCAACTGTATACATCACACATCCCTACTGTATATGTCACACATCCCTACTGTATACTTCACACATCCCTACTGTATATGTCATGCATCCCTACTGTATATGTCACACATCCCTACTGTATACGTCACAAATCCCTACTGTATATGTCACACATCCCTACTGTTCATGTTTAACATCCCTACTGTATATGCCACACATCCCTACTGTATATGTCATGCATCCCTACTGTATATGTCACACATCCTTTCTTTGTCACATGTCCCTACTGTTCATGTCACATGTCCCTACTGTATATGATTTTTATCAGAGAACTCAGCTCCTTCCTCTCCCCTGGCAAAAAATTAGGTCCACTTTTTTTGATTTCGCAACCCCCCCAAAAAATCCTGGGTATGGGCCTGCGATATATGTCACATGTCCCTATATGTCACATGTCCCTATTTCACATGTCCCTATATGTCACATGTCCATACATGTCACATGTCCCTATATGTCACATGTCCCTATATGTCACATATCCCTATATGTCACATATCCCTATGTCACATGTCCCTATATGTCACATGTCCCTATATGTGTCGCTATATGTCACATGTCCCTATATGTCACATGTCCCTATATGTGACACGTCCCTATATTTCACATGTCCCTATATGTCACATGTCCCTTTATGTCACATGTCCCTATATATGTCACGTCCCCATATGTCACATGTCCCTACATGTCACACTTCCCTATATGTGACACATCCCTAAATGTCACACTTACCTATATGTGACACATCCAAGCATGTCACACTTCCCTATATGTGACACACCCAACATGTCACACTTCCCTATATGTGACACATCCCAACATGTCACACTTCCCTATATGTGACACATCCCAACATGTCATGCTTCCCTACATGTTATGTCTCATCCCTATATACATGTCACACGCCCCTTAAATATACATCAGGTAGCACTTCAGATATAGCTGCATTTATTTGATTCACAGGAAGCAGTGCAGGTTACAACATTCTTCGAGTGCAACCTTACTTGAAATAGGTGCATATAATTCTACAAAATAACCCATGTTCTATCTCACAGTCAATAGTGGTAAATTTGCTTTTGACCACATCTGAAGTGCATACTGTCAGCTTACCCGCATTAGGTGGGTAGATTTTGGACCTCATCACAAGCCTAATTTTTGAGAGAATGTTCATACATTCTCTGTATTCACCCACACTGGCCTTCTTGGACTTTTTCACATATTTACTTTATTTCCCCGATTTCACAAGATTTCTATCCAAGTTGGGTTGGCAGCTATGGAAGTGCTATCTCTTTGGGTTAAGATTGATTTAACTGATAGATGATCACACCATCTGTTTTCATGGGAATCCCCCTTGGTTCATAAGTGTCCTAAGATATTGCCGCAAAATGATGTGTGCTATCAAAGTCTAGAAGGTACCCTTACACGACGGTACCCTTACACGACGGTACCCTTACACGACGGTACCCTTACACGACGGTACCCTTACACGACGGTACCCTTACACGACGGTACCCTTACACGACGGTACCCTTACACGACGGTACCCTTACACGACGGTACCCTTACACGACGGTACCCTTACACGACGGTACCCTTACACGACGGTACCCTTACACGACGGTACCCTTACACGACGGTACCCTTGGCACATGCCCTCCCCAATATTTTCAAAACTTATAAGAAAATTACCAGTAGGCATGTGGCTGCCCCCCCCCCCCCCGATATTTTTTTTAATGTTTCTGTATTATTGTGCCCCCCTACCCCCAATCTTACATGGCCTGCTATGACTCTGAACTAAGACTAGGAATGTAACAGTTATCTAGGTCAGGGTTTTGCCATTCTCCGAACGACCCTGATTTGCCCATGTTGAACTATTTGTTGGAATGTCTTACCACCATCGAGGCTCGTTTTCCTGGCTGCGGGTTGATTTTGTTGGGCGATTTCAACAAAACACTAATGCAAAAAACCAAGCGCCTATGCAATAGTTTTAAACTAAAACAAATAGTGACTTTTCCAACACGCGGTAACAAGATCCTGGATCCGGTTTTGACGAAATTGAAAGAATTTTACGCTCCTCCACTTAAACGCCCTGCGTTTGGGTTGTCTGACCACGCCTCTGTAGAAGTCCGCCCACTGATTAGATCTAATACCGTGAACTCTAAGGTTACTGTGAAATCGCGTGACTTGCGCACATCTAAGAGACTCGCGATGCGCACCTACTTTGGAAAATGTGGATGTGGATACACTTGTCAGCAGCAAAGTCTCTTGCCAAGACAAAGTTAAGATGCTTGAGACTATCGTGGAAATAGGCATGGACGCCCTGTTCCCTACAAGAAACAACTGTCTACACTAACAACCCTCCTTGGTTAAATCAAAAGCTAAAACGCCTTATTCACAATCGTCAGAAAGCGTTAGCACAAGCAGACCAAGACCGTTATCGCTTGTTTAGAAATTGTGTTAACAGGGAGCGGAATGTCTGTCGCGCCAAATTTTACAACTCTAAAGTGGTATGCCTCAAGGACTGTAAACCTGCTACTTGGTGGCCGGAGGTTAAGAAGCTTAGTGGAATTTCTGCGCCTGGCGGTGGTAATGGCATTACAAACTTGCTTCATCATATTGCTGATGACTCCGTCGCTGAATCCCAACAAGCAAAGTTAGTGCGTGTCGCGAATACTATCAACGAGGCATTCCTTGGACCAATGGGAGTATTTTCACCCCTTCCACCCTGCGCACACGCACATTTCCCTCCGGATGACGCACTTCAGGTATCAGAACTGTCAGTACTTCAGAAGCTCTCTGCTTTAAATCCACGCAAAGCATCTGGCCCAGATGGCATCCCTGGTTGGGTTTTGAATGAGTGTGCGGACTTACTAGCCACGTCGATGACTGATATTCAATTAAAATTGCTGTTTTCGGGAGGCTTGACTCCCGCAGTCTTGGAAAGATGCTAATATCACCCCGGTACCAAAACAGAAGCTCATAAGTGACGTAAATAAACATCTTCGTCCGATACTCTTAACGCCCGTTCTCTCTAAAGTTGCGGAGGATTATGTTGTGGAGCACTTTGTTCAACCAGCAATTTTAGCAAAGGTTGACCGGCGCCAATTCGGAATTGTCCCTGGATCAAACACCACGCATGCTCTTATTAGCATGATCCACTCATGGCTATCTGCTACTGACGGGAATGGTGCGACAGTCAGAGCTACCTTACTTGACTTTCGTAAAGCGTTCGACCTGATTGACCATCGGATTCTTGCCGACAAGCTCCACGCCTATGATATCCCCCACTCGGTAATCTCGTGGATTGTTGATTTTCTCTCCTGTCGCCGACGCAAATTTCCCTTTCGTAAACGGTCGTTGCCAATTATAACGGTCGTTGTCATTCCTGAGAACGGCCGTTGCCATTTTTAACCGTCGATGCCAAATCAAAAAACCACCCGGTAAACGACGACTTCCTTCGTGACTAGTTCGAGAGTGATTTTCACTCAAGAGTGCTGTATGACGTCATTACCTGGCACTGTTTACAAGATGGCGGATCAGTCCACGTGCGCGAGTGCTGGACCAGAACCATCCCATTCTTCTGCAGACAAAAGATCTATCAAGAAGCCAACAGGGTGGAACTCTTTTTTTCAATCAGTTGCGGTGAGTTTTTGGTATATTTCCTGAAAAAAAAAATGGCGCATTTTGACACGAAAAAGAACCAGAATACTTCGTGCTATTGCAGTAATAAATGCAGGCATCGTTTTATATTTTTGTTTTCTGTATAACAGCCAGATGTCACGGAACAACTCGGAGATTCGGAGATTGGGCAGGTTTCCAAAGTCGTTGGGGCTATGTGGAAGCAATTGTCTGCTGATGTACGAAAGGTTGGATTATTTCCATCACGAGCTTTTATATTTCTTTACTTTAGAAAAACATTCGTAATATCAATAGAAACAAAGATCTTCCCCAAATTTGCGAATATTTGGCTAACTTTTGTGCCCCATCACCATTGGCTTTTTATCAATAGACTAGAGAAAAATACAAGCCTTAGAGTATCCAGATCTCCAAATATGTTTTGGTCCTTGTCCAGTAGATGTAGGATCTTGATCTAACCTTATCAGATATGTAATTTGTGACATGCCAAGAGGGTTACTGCTTGGAATTTAATAGCCCCTTACTTTTTTTGGGAATTTTGCATTTTTTTAAAATCCTTCTAATGATATTTTGTTTCTCCCCATTCCCCTTTGGATTTCCAGACCTATCACTGGTGTTGGTGGTGCACATTTTATAATAGAATAGCCCATATCAACTCAAGCCTAAGGCCATTTATCTAACCTCAAATGTAGAATTTAGGGTCAAAAAGATTGTCAAAATATATACATAAATAATATCTTGCTTTGATTATATATAGGACTGGAAAGATAAAGCACAATGCCAAAGAGAAGAACTTGATATGGGCATTGCAGAAGAGGAAAAGTGTCCATCCTGCAACACCACATTAAAGAGGAAGAAGGACATGAAGTACCATAAAAAAGGCTGCCATGAGTGTATTTGTGAAATATGTCATAAGCAATTTAATCATGAGCAAAAACTGAAGAGACATAAAAACAAAGAGCACAATGCAACATATAAATGTGGTACATGTCAAAAGAGTTTCGCAGAGAAACGAAATCTCAAGAGACATGAAAGTACCCATTGAAATAAATGAGTTATTCCAGAAAGGAATATTTTATATCATTTTAACATTGCTGACCCTAATAAATGTGGTACTGTATCACTATGTATTAAACAAACAGAAAAACAAAACAAAATTATAATATACCATTTATTAAAAACTCATTACAGTGATAAAAGGCCTACCAAATTACTGAGCTGTTTACAGGACTAATAATAAGATAATGATTATATACTGTAAGCTAAGAATATATTAATGTAATAAAATTGTGTGTATATATATATATATATATATATATATATATATATATATATATATATATATATATATATATATATATATATATATATATATATATATATATATATATATATATATATATATATATATATATATATATATATATATATATAAATGATGGTTGAAGGCTTTCATAGAAAGTGCTCAATACTCGAAAGTAGAGCGGTGTATAGTGTTGGTTTGAGAAAAATACAAACTACATAGGTTTCCCTACAGGTCTGTTTCGTGGTTGCCCACTCATCAGGGGATTTTATGAGAATATTCCTACCATCGTATATATACTATTAACATTGAAATTTACATAATAATAGACTGATAGTTTTAGCTAAGGCGGTAAGAGGAACAATAGCGAGTTACATTAAATATGCGGGGCGAAAACTAACAGTGCGGAACGTGTGAAAAATTGATAGCGCGAAAATTTAACGGTGATGGGATTAACAGTTCTAATTGTTTCGTAGCAGGGCTTTGTTTCTGTGGCGGCACGAGGACACGAGTTCATTGCGTTTATTTAGAGTTGATAGTTTGGGTTGGCAGATGATCGTCAGCTTTTCCTTGAGGCAGAGGTTGCAACGCTTAGTGGTACTGTTGTAGGCGGAGTGGGAAGAAAGAATGCGCCATGAAATAAAGTACTCAATCATGTTGTCCTTGAGAGTCCAGACGTGTTTGCTGAGTTCGGTGGAGTTTCTGTGTTTGGCGTGTCGGAATGATGCGGTGTGGTTTCTGTACCTGGTCTTGAAGCTGTTTTCAGTGAGCCCGACGTATGTTTCCGAGGTGTTGTTGTCTTTTCGAGTTACGGTAGCTTGGTAGATAACAGATGTCTGTAGGCAGTTTCCGTCTAGAGGGCAGGTGTCTTTCTGTCGGCAGTTGCATGTCTTGTTGTTGGTAGTGGTAGGGGCGAGGCTGGTGATCTCGGTAGCCGACGATGCGGTGATGATGCGCTTGTTGTGGTTGTCGATGATCTGTTTGGTGTTGTTCATGCAGCTGTAACTGATTTTGATGGTGTTTCTGTTGAAGATTTTACGGAGGTGGTTGTCTTTCGGGAAGTGCTTGTCTATCAGGGTGAGGAATCTGTGGCCGATGTTGGTGCTGGTGTTCTTGCTGAAGGGCGGGTTGTACCATAGGATGTTGTTGCGTTTACGGGTTTTATGGTTGGTTACGGTGTTGGGCTCGTAGCGTAGCGTGTAGTTGTATCCGCTATCGTCGAGTGCTTTCTGGTAAGGTGGCGCAGTCTGGTCAAAGGAGGCTTGGTCTGAAGATAGGGCAGATAGGCGTCTGTTGATACCAGCAGGGATGTTCTTGGTGATGGAGGGCGGGTGGTTGCTCTCACGGTGGACATATTGTAGCGAGGAGTTCGGCTTTGTATAAGGCTGGTGTGCATTACGTTTTAGGTCAAGGGTGACGTCTAGGAAATTGACAACTTGTTTGTTTGCCTCAATGGTGATTCGGAGTCCGTTGTTGTTGAAGATGCGGCATAGTTCCTTTTTTAGGTTTTCGGTGGCTCTGGGTGTGGCGTTGGTGATGGCTAGTCCGTCGTCGCGGTAGAGTCCTACGTTCATATTGAGGTCCTGAAGTTGGGAGAGAAGGAAGTTGCCTACAAGTTCACCGGTTTCTGCGCCTCCGAATCACCATGTAACAGAAAATCGAAATGCAGTAATGGCATTGTATATTGCATCATGCACTGCTCCTAAAATATAATCATTAATTTTGCTCTTTATTTTCTGTGGCGTGGCATAAAAAAAGTTATACAATGAATTCTTGTGGTATACTGCAAAATATCCCACTTCTCACTTGTATTTTCTTTTAAATGATGCATGGCATATTCTGCAGTATGCCACTCAAAAGTATTGTATAACGAGTAAATGTACAGAAAATATACTGACCTTTGACTGCCATCTGAAGAGCTTCCAACTTTGAAAGTATTATTACCAAAACTTTCAACAGAAGAAAGGTAGCCATCAAGTTCTTTTCTATCTGGGACATTAAACCCAAAGCTTCCTTTCCCTTTCCCTTTCCCTTTCCCCATGAATCGATGTCTATAAGTGCCATCAAAACTCCCATCAGCAATACTGAGGAGTTTATTCTTGTAGTGGTCTTCTAAATCAATTGTAAGCTTGTCCAGAAGCCCAACAACATTGTACTCTTTTGTTCGCCGCAGAATTATATCTTTAAGAACCAGAAACTGAGCCTCAGCAAAATTGTTTGTGTGGTTCCCTCTAACAGGCAGTTCTTTTCTAAAGCATAGAGCAAAAGATTCTTTGTCATTGTAAAGTTTTTGTAAATAGCTTACTAAAGTGGGGTTTTCCATGCAATGGTCATCATTTAAAAGTTCGCTAAAGCTGTTCTCAAATTCTTGTTCTGTCTCTGCATATAGTGATTTCTTGAAAAGGTTGAGAATGAATGGTCTATCAGCAAGGTTGACATTGTTTTTGCTTTCATGAAGCCACCTCCAAAGTTGTTGGAGCATGTGAAATGTGCATAGAAGTAAGGTGGATAGGGGCCAAATAGACTTCAGAGCATTTCGTTCCTCTTTACAGTTATCGGTAAGTATGACTTTTGGTCCATTTTCCTTTCCACGACCATTGAATGCATATTCAGGTAAGCACGAGCAGAGCATTTTAAAGCCCTGCTTTAATGTGGACTCTCGCTCATCACTAGCTATCAGAATATCGAGTGGAAGTGCCCCTGAAACATTATGTGTGCACATAACAAACACTTTAAGATTGTGCTCCTCAGTGTTAGAAGTAGCATCCACAAACACCATTTCTACAGACTGCTGAACTTCATTGTGTACACGCTTCATAAGGGGTGTAACAATAGCAACCAAAAGAGGTTTGTCCTCCCCCCCGTACACTTGGTGGTGAGTGGTAGCATCAGGGTTATCTTTGCTATATTGTTCAAGCCTTTCAGCCAGTCTCTGGTACATCATTACCCCTTGTCCTCCATACCTATCCTTGCCATATTGTGTGTAAAGGTAGCTAAAGTTCCTTCTTCTTGGCACAACTGCTCGATTAGCCTTCTTTCGATGAAATTCCAAATCGTCATTACATGATTCCTTGAGCTCTTTCAAGTATTGTTGTCTTGCAGTTGCTGGTGTATGCCCACTTTCATACATTTTCAATACTCTTTCTGTACACTCAGGAGTCAGGTCCAGAAAGTTTGATGCCTCCAAAGTTTCAAGGGAGTGGTTGTGCTCCCACTCAATATCCAATGAGCAGCACCCCTTGTGGTCCAATTTGACAATCATCTGGAAGGGACAGTTGGTGTTTTTCACTCTAGCAGAAGGATTGATATGTAATTTTTTCTGTGGGTCCTTACTTGGGCTCCAGTTGCGAGTATTATGCTGACACCTATAATAATTCTGAAGCACGTAGCCACTCGTGGGGTTTTTCTTTGTCTTGAGCTTGATGGAAACGTTATTAATGACTTCGTACTCAGATATCCATAGCTCCAGGTTTTCTTCTGTAATATCTTCAGTCAACACGTGGGCCTTGAAGTTCTGTCTATTTCCTGAAATTGACTTCAGGTAGTAAAAAGAATCATCTGGGAGCGAGGCCAAAAAATACTCATCTGTAATTTCGGATAATTCAAACGATCTCTTTTTCGAATGCACTTCTTTTATAGCTGAAGATATTAGATCTTTGAGAAAATCAGGTTTGTCCGCCATCTTGAGCCATCCAAGTAATGACGTCATACAACACTCTTGAGCGAAAATCACTCTCGAACTAGTCACGAAGGAAGTCGTCGGTTCGGTTGGTTTTCGATTTGGCATCGACGGTTTAAAATGGCAACGACGGTTCTCAGGAATGACAACGACCGTTATAATTGGCAACGACCGTTTACGAAAGGGAAATTTGCGTCGCCGACAAAGAGTTAAGCTTGGGCAAGACTGCTTCTCGGAATGGGGCGCAATTCCATTAGGCGTCCCACAGGCACGAAGCTCGGCCCCTGGTTATTTCTCATTATGATTAACGATCTTGATGCCCAAGGGGTCGACCTCTGGAAGTACGTAGATGACACAACTCTGGCTGAGGTTGTCTAAAGGAGAGGAAAGTACCGTCCAGCATTCCCTATTTTCAAGTTTTTAATATTATTATAATTGTAACATAAACGTAATTCAGCCTACTGGCTGCAATGTTTTATGAATAAACCATCTATCTATCTATCATCTATCTAATTATACTTTTAGTTGTCTCCTATGAGTTTATCATTTTCCTCCACCCCTTGTCTCACTCACATCTATATATAGATTGCGACATCACGGTGGGAAAATCCTTTTGAAACATATTTTGCCCACCAAAATATTCTTCACCGTTAAAATCTCTGCTAAGCTACGGTAAGAGTCATGGAAAGGTCGAGAAGGAATGCAGCAATCAGATTTATAGGGATTTGTAATGTTACCCTGGGTTCCAGAGGCTTTATATCCGCCCTAAAAACTCTCGCTTCGCTCTAAAAACTCTCGGAGCCTCGTAACTCTCGCTTCGCTCTAAAAACTCTCGAACCTCTGGTTTCCAGGGTAAGGTTATGTTTACACGGTACCGAACGAATTTAATCTAAAGATGCTTTGGGCGCATAGCGACAAGCTAATTTACATATTGAAATTCGCCGAGTAGGCGGCAAGATGACACAGGGACCCCGAGCATGTCCTAACAAAACAAGTTGAAGTATGGTTGAACTCGAAAATGGGGTGCTGATATGATCGAGTTTTCATGGCTGAATATATGAAAATACCCCCCAAAGTATACCAAATGGGCTAGAAAATAGATGGCACATAGACGTAACGTGGGTAGTGTCGTCGTTGAACAAGGCTGAAGGCAAAATGGTGGTTGCTTTTGAAGTGGTACGTAAGAGTCAAAATTCGATATGGTTCCCACGGAAGCTGTATGTTTTCGTTTTAAATTATTCAAAGCTAAGGTTTACGACTTCGCTTGTTGCGTTTTCTAGAGCTCTATTTACTAAAGTAAGATAAGTAAGTAGTTGCACACCATTTTTAGTTTATTTCCCGCTTCCATGGACCGTAAAGGTTTTAGGGATTTCTCAATGGTTAGTCAACCGGACAACGATATCTCTGGTTTCCCAAGTTTTAGTGCTGTTTTGGATCTCTGTCAAACATTTTTATTTAGGCTTACAATACACAAATAAGATACTTATATATGCTTTATGTATAAGCCATTATATAAATCCTAATGCTTATAAATTTTTCCTTCGAACACAAAAGCTATTTATCCCGGAAATGACATGAAATTCTTGTAGGCAAAATCAAAATGTCTTAACGCTGCGAATTAAATAAGTTCGCCTCACATCTCGTGTAGTCGATTATTTAATCCAAGTTAAATCCATCCGATGCAATATTATTGAGAACTCAAAATACTTCTCATTCCATCAATGTGATTTAATTTTAAATTGTAAGAAAATTGCCGTGAACTTTCGTAACCCTTGCATATCACCTCTCGGCCCTTTATAAAACAGGATGCGTAATATTCCATACTAACATTCAATTTTATTTTGAATAACATAGCCAACATTTTTTATAATACTCTATCCCCCTTCAGTACAAAAATTAAGTTATGCAAGGTCTTAGAAAAATTGAAATATGTCCAGTGATCTTCGAGACAAATATTATTATCGAATGTCGACTCTTCTAGAAACTTGTACGTGGGTTCTTTCCATACGATCGAGCATTCTTATCTGCACAATTTCAACCGATTTTAACTTTGTGCAGGGCACTAATGAAGTTTGCGGCGATTTAACGCTTCTTTTAATTAAACGCTAAAAGAGATCAGCGCTTAGATACCCCTGGTTTCTACGGAAATATGCAGATCTTGATATCTTCGTTGGGTTTTAACTTGTTATGAATTTCTGACATGCCTTTGTTCTCGTCAATTTTGCTGTACACAAGTTAACCAAACTATTCAGGGTTTGTTAGTGAGATTCACGGTAAGCGGTTGCTTGCAATACCTAGGGGTTCTGGTGACGCATGTAATATAAAACTTTATTTCCTTGTCATGTATATGGTTTGGCGTTTTCTTTCTTTTCTTCCATCAAATTTCTCTGACATTTGATGTGATTGATAACATTAATTTTTGATAAAAATGATTGTGTTCATACATTTATCTTTTTATTGTGCAAAGAAAGTGCTTATTTTTTTAACATATTGCACAGCATATTATGGCATAAAGATTTGTTTCTTATTTTCTTTGTTTAAATTTTCTGTAAAAATATATGGGAATAGCTATATACCTATTTCAAAAAAAGGTTGCAATCTAGAATCCTTATTATATAGAAAATCGTCATTTTGCCTATTTTCTATTAAAATATTGTGAACAATAATTCCCTTGCGTAGCGCAATTTATCTAACACCCTTGTAATACCTACGAGTGGATTCGTTCGTGAAAATTTTCTATACGGCAACTGCCTGCAAGGTTAAAACCACCCCT
The DNA here is from genome assembly GCF_932526225.1 of Nematostella vectensis. NCBI lineage: Eukaryota > Metazoa > Cnidaria > Anthozoa > Actiniaria > Edwardsiidae > Nematostella > Nematostella vectensis. The sequence goes on from NC_064045.1 coordinate 1,574,814, forward strand.
CCCCAAAAAATGAATATACCCACCCCTCCCACAAAAAAATTCTCAAGCCTTGAAATTTTCGGAAGTTGACAGGTATGCGTATAAACAGATGAATCCTTGTATCTGATCCATGTGCATGTTCATAAGAACATAAAATAAGGATTCTAGAGCTTTTGGAACCTGGGCTTATATTTTATTGATGCTTATTTGGTTATTTACTTATTTACTTGATACTAGCGAGTTACAATTACTACAAATTGTTACTTATTTGAAATAGGTGTATACCCAATTCTAATGGTATTTTTTCAAAAAACATTAAAATTTTATTTCTCTCAAAGATAATGCCTTTTGCATCATTTTATCAAGAAAATATTTCATTTGAATTGTCTTCAGTCATTTTCTCTTATAGAAGAGAAGGCATTAGAGGTTCTCCAAGTTATATACAGGCTAAGCCAAATTGGAATTCACTCAAGAGGCTATTTAAAAACTAACACTGGGGCTTTTAAAGTGCGAGTATGAGGATAGAAAATACCATTCCACATGCTTGGGTTAATATAGGCTTAGCAAATAAGTATGTGTTAAAATCCTTAACTTACAACACAACTAGTTTTGCAATGCTTCAGCTAAGGTATTTTGAAGTTGAATCTTTTAAATAAGTGTTTTTTTAAGAGTTGAAGAATATTTTGCAGAAGTTCTTACAGTGATCACAAGTGTGAAATGCCTTGGGATTTGAAATTTTTGAAAGTTTGGAATTGGGAATTAATTTTAGTGTTAATAAGTGTCTTTGGCCTTAGTCCTACTGTCAGCATAAATAGTTTTTAGAGATGCAAAGTTTATATTTTAGCACATAAATTGTTTATTGTCACATTGTGATGGGTCCACTTCTAGTTAAATATTAATATTTGTTTTTGTTACAGTATGCAAATCATATTCACAACATCATGTGTATTGATGTATTCTCATCAGTTTGGAGACATATTCTCTACCTCGCAAATTTAGAGACATTCTCTACCTCACACATTTGGAAACATATTCTCTACCTCACACATTTGGAGACATATTTCTACCGCACACATTTGAAGACATATTCTCTACCTTACACATTTGGAGACATAATATTCTCTACCTCACACATTTTAAGACATATTTTATACCTCACGCGTTTGGAGACATATTTCTACCTCACACATTTGGAAACATATTTCTACCTCACACATTTGGGGACATATTCTCTACCTCACACATTTTGAGACATATTTCTACCTCACACATTGGAAACATATTTCTACCTCACAAATTTGGAGGCATATTCTCTACCTCACACATTTGGAGACATATTTCTACCGCACACATTTAAAGACATTCTCTACCTTACACATTTGGAGACATGTTCTCTACCTAACACATTTGGAAACATATTTCCACCTCACACATTTGGAGACATATTCTCTGCTTCTCTTCAGGGTACACTAGTGTGGTTTGATGGTGAACAGGGCTACCTCCTGCCTGGTTTTGTTATTGGTTCATCTGGCAACTCAGTCAAGGTCCAGCATGAGAATTCAATGAGGGTAAGCCCCGGCTGTGCATACTACTGTATGAGAGTTGGCTGGGAGGGATACATACAGTACTATTGTATGAGAGTTGGGCTGCAACCAACACCGCTTCTACCATCCCTGCAACCAACACCCCTTTTGTCCTACCATCCCCCAAACCAATAACTCTTTCCTCCCTCTCTTAGTAGGATTCTCATAGATCCATTGTCAGTGGCAGATCCAGTGGCCAACCTGAGCCCCCCTGGAATGAGTTTTCATAATGAATGCAATGGACCTAAAATTAAAAAATTTAACTCCATACTGGTCATCTCAAGTGGGATGTTGATGACATTTGATGTTTTGATGTTTTGATGTTTTATTATTGGTACCATTTTTGTTACATAGGTTGTTTCAACCAATAAATGTCTATATTACGTATTTTCTTTCCTTGTACACATACACAGAAAAATGTGCTTTGCAACAGCCATTTTGCACCATTTTTAGGGGGTTTAAGAGTAAATGAAAAAGCTGTTCCTTGTTTTACCCCAGTCCAACCCCTCCCCACCCCACTTGCAATGATTACCCCCTTTCATGAAATTTGTACATTCTTCTTGTTGAACATCAATTCCTGTTTAAGTTCTTGTTTCTGTTTGATCTGCAACAGGTATACACAGTTCCATCCAGACTTTTGTATCAAAGGTTTGACTATGGACCCCATGGCGTGGAGGATCTAGTTAAGACAGAGTAAGCATCTTAAGAGTAATACCTGATCGGGTACTGATTATAAGATCCTTTTTAACTTGTGAATGCTTGCACAGCATTTAAGAGTTATTGGAGGGACTTCTGTGTCACTCGATCGTAGAGGATAGATTTTCACCAAATTTTTTTCACAATTCTTCCCAATCAACTCAACCAAATATCAAACAAAACTCGTACAAACACATGGCCCCCACTTTTTCATCATAAAAAGATTGTGCGCCTTTCTAGAATTTAAACATGCATAAAATATACAGTACAGTAGTGTGATCAATTATTGCGGGTATTTTATTTTGTTTCCGGAAAGAATATGCTGGATTTTGAAATGCTAGCAAAAACCTTTCGAACGGTATGATACCAATAGTATTAAAACATAATTTTAGTCACAAGTCGACTCAGCAATATACCTTAGTCCAGTGGTGCGGACACTTGTCTTCCCACTGATAGCGCTAATTTAAATATTAATTTTTTTAATAATAATAATGGATTATATCGTTTTTTTTTTGTGTGTCATGACATCGAAAAGGGAAAAAAGGTATAAGGACATTTCTATGTACCGTGTTTACTCAAATAAGCACCTCCCCCAAATAAGCCTCCCCCTCCCCTTCCCAGGTTTTATGTAACTGAGTAAAATGACTATCATAATTTTAGTTCTAAGAAAGCAGGAACTCAAAGACTCTGGACTAGAAAGGGGCAAATATTTAATGGGTGACAGTTTATTTAACAAAGCTGCTTCACGTTGTAATAATGATATAGAGAAAAGAAACTGATGTAGTATAAAACTGACATTACATAAAAAGAAATACTTTGGCCTTTTGTTTGAAATTTGCCCTTTTAAATAAGCGCCTCCCTTGAATAAGCGCCTCCCCCGAATAAGCACCCCATCTGAGCGCCGGGGTGCTTATTCAAATAAATACGGTACTCTCAGCATCTTGGATGTGTTCATGCTTTGTTTAGTATCCTGTATATCTTTTATGTACACAAGAAAATAACTAGAAAATAAATTTGCATTCACGAGTTGGCTCAAAGAGCCTTTGATTCTGTTTTTTTAAAATTGATACAATTTTTTTATAATAATAATAATAATAATATAAAGACATGTGTTGTCCCAATCGGCTGTTGGCGCTCTCGGAACAGTCAGTAAAAACTTGACAAAGCATTTAAGTTCGATTGGCTTAAAGACAAGGATCGAGTTACTCCAGAAAGGAGCTCTCCTCGGATCAGCGCGGCTACTAAGACAGGTGCTCGAGGTCTGAGGTCGTAGGATACGACTTGACCTCGATACATAACCCACCAGCTGTTAACAGCTGTGATCGAATATGTATAATAATAATAATAATAATAATAATAATAATAATAATAATAATAATAATAATAATAATAATAATAATAATAATAATAATAATAATAATAATAATAATAATAATAATTTATTAATTTAACTGGTCTTGGTGTGTCATAACATCAAAAAAAAGGGAAAGGACATTTTTATGTACTCTCAGTATCAGATCTCTGTATCTTTTATGCATACAAGAAAATAACTAAAAAAATAAATTTGCATTCACGAGTAGGCTCACAGAGCCTTTGATTTCTATTATCAGCTTTTGACCATCTCAGAGCCCTTGATTTCTATTATCAGCTTTTGACCATCTCAGAGCCTTTGATTTCTATTATCAGCTTTTGACCATCTCAGAGCCTTTGATTTCTATTATCAGCTTTTGACCATCTCAGAGCCTTTGATTTCTATTATCAGCTTTTGACCATCTCAGAGCCTTTGATTTCTATTATCAGCTTTTGACCATCTCAGAGCCTTTGATTTCTATTATCAGCTTTTGACCATCTCAGAGCCTTTGATTTCTATTATCAGCTTTTGACCATCTCAGAGCCTTTGATTTCTATTATCAGCTTTTGACCATCTCAGAGCCTTTGATTTCTATTATCAGCTTTTGACCATCTCAGAGCCTTTGATTTCTATTATCAGCTTTTGACCATCTCAGAGCCTTTGATTTCTATTGTCAGCTTTTGACCATCTCAGAGCCTTTGATTTCTATTGTCAGCTTTTGACCATCTCAGAGCCTTTGATTTCTATTATCAGCTTTTGACCATCTCAGAGCCTTTGATTTCTATTATCAGCTTTTGACCATCTCAGAGCCTTTGATTTCTATTATCAGCTTTTGACCATCTCAGAGCCTTTGATTTCTATTATCAGCTTTTGACCATCTCAGAGCCTTTGATTTCTATTATCAGCTTTTGACCATCTCAGAGCCTTTGATTTCTATTATCAGCTTTTGACCATCTCAAAGCCTTTGATTTCTATTATCAGCTTTTCTCAAGCAGATGCAAGCAGGCACTGATTATGCAATAGTTTCCAACCTCTGGGTTTCTAATCGGGTTACTAAATACTTTATGATATTTCTTTGTTTTTTAAAGCCCTAAAATACCTATTATTCCAGCAACTGTATTTCAAAAAGCAGTGTTTACTCCAGCCCCTTTCTGCATCATTTTACCCCCACCCCTCCCCCTACTTACTGTAAGCTCTACCACCTCCCATCCACTGTAAGCACTAAGCCATAGGAGCTGTATCCCCACCCCTAGTCAAATTTACTCTAGATACAAGATAGATAGATAAGATCTTTATTAAAACAATAGTCACAGACAAACGTGTAACTTAACAATACTGGTGAAAGTAAAAACTAAAACTGATTAATTGTAAATAAACATTAACATTACTGTATACTACATTAGAAATCTATGTACCGGATTAGGTCTTTACAAAATTGAAAAGACATCTGTTTACAAAACAACGCCAGTATGTACACGAGGCAGAATGCAGTTATGGCCTTTAGCTCTCAGACACCTATTCCTTTGAGGGGGCAATAAATCGTGGAGTGGGCGGTTACTGTCCCCAGTAATTTGGACCCAGAGACTTCTGTCTTTCTTAGAGATGAGATCAGCAATGGAAAAGTACTCACTAGTGTAATAACGAAAAGCTCTTTTGCAAAATTAATCAATACGTGAGAGATACTTAGTATGGTGGGCGGAGGCCCAAACATCCACTGCATAGGTAAAAAGTGACATTATAAGGCTATTAAAAAGTACCGTGAGCTCATGTGAAGACTACCATAGTATTACAGATCCTTAGAATATACAATCTGGAACTAGCTTTCAAAAACAATACCCTCAATTGACTATGGGATAAGCTTCCAAGTTTAAACTTTTACTACCATCTCAAAGGTCTTTTTCATGTTCAACTCCATTCGGTTCTCCTCCTCCCAGCGCTTGATGTTGGTAACTTCCTCCAGCGATGAATTAATTGTGTCTGAGCCAGATATCACAGATATCACATTTGTAACAACAGGTGCAGGATGGTGAGAAAAGTCGCGCCATAGCCAGTACAGCAATTGATAAGGCCCTGAGGCAGTTTGTTTCTGATGTGATAAAAATCTCATTACATCGCTCTCATTCACTGTTGGGATTCGGGTTTCTCCAGGTTTCTGCAGGCGCACGGGGACGACATATGCCTCATAAGTATTGGTGGCTTGAAAATGATGAGTTGATGGTGTCGGTTAGAATCACCTAGCTGATGGGTGTTCCCTGTGTCTTCCGGCCAGTTATTCTATTGGATGTTTCCCACCATTCCTTCGAACCGCATTTGTGTTCCTTATGAACAGCCTCCACCTGACTTCTCCCAATGAGAATGTTGAAACATCTCAGGATCTCAGCACAGGTTCCTTTATGCGCGATTCTGTACCTGATGTTACAAAGGTGCTTTACCAGGGGGGACATATAAGGTGGGTCTCTGGATGAGACTTTGACCCGAATGAGCGGAAAACATTCATTGAAAAGCAACCACAGGCTCGCATTTAGCAGCTCCACACTCCTCTGAGTTAGCAAGATTGTTGATATCCTATTGTTGATATCCTCCAGTCGAAAGCCTTTAGTCTAGCTTCTAGAACTAGTTTTCGATGGTCTCTAGTATAATGGAAAGTAATGTATTTATGCTGAGGTTTGTTGGGGATTGTGGGTGGAACAATGACGACTAAGTGGTCTGATCTCACCAGGCCTCTGTGTACTCTACCAGACTTCAAGAGAAGTGGATGATTAGTCAGATATTGAGACAAGCTCTGCAGCCACGGAAATTGAAAATACCAGCATCTTTTAATATAGTGAATAAAGTGGGGTTCTGGTCAATCTTGTAGGATCGAGAGCGGTGGGTCATGTCCTGGTATAGCGAGTGTGCAGAAACCGTGCTTGGTAAACTTGGCCACTGCTAATCTCGTCTTGCAAAATCCCGAAGAAATAAGCCGATGCATTGTAATTTTTTTGGTCAAAGATAAACCAAAATATCTCCGGTAGTGCCTTGAAATGGATAGAAAGAAGGAATTTTGCCCTGGGTGAACTATAAATAGGAAAATCAGGAGAGCAATAACTCCCGTGGCCGCCATCTTCGGCGCCTGTGAACACACCCCACCCCCCCTTAACGGTAGCCATGGGACTATTCCCATCCAATCATAATTTGTATCAATTTACTAAAATTTCTTCTCCATCTTTCAGCGACTTGAATGAAGGCTCTATTCTTCTTAATTTAATGAGAAGATACAAGGCTGATCTTATATACGTATGTACAATATTATTATTTATATTATGTTATGTAGGGGGGGATCTGATTGTTCCAGCATCTTGAGGATGTCAACTATCCCAAAATTCCTAGTTTTTATAAAAAAAGACCAAGTTACTAACATACAGTCCCTTCAGCTATTGCAAGGTGCAGGTGGTGTTTATCCCCTGTCAGATTAGCTTTAAAAATTCCTCTAGGGGTCTCTATGGACATATCAAGAAATTGTGGTCCTTCTGACATATGAACATCAATTTCTTGCAGACCTACATTGGCAAGATTCTCCTCAGTGTAAACCCATACAAACAACTTGATTCCTACACACCTGAATTGGTTGAGAAGTATGCTGACCAAGCTATTGGGAGGCTTCCTCCGTGAGTATTTTAAACTTTTTGAATCATGTATGTTAGATAGAAGGCGAGGGTGCATTGCCAGGCACCTGTAGGTGTCCTTTGTTGATAATGTTATGAAATGTCAGTCCCTTCTCAGTCACTACATTTCCCTACATAAAACATATCATCCTTGAATGTTGTGTTGCCCAAAATCATGTTTCATGTTTAATATAGTTAGTAAGGGGCTGGTTATACCTTTGTTAGTGCCTCTGTATTGCAAGTTCTTATCTGTGTCTGTGTTTGTAGGCACATATTTGCAATTGGCAGTGCTGCCTATGCTGAGATTCAGAAGGGAGGAGCCCATCAAGTTATAGTGATAAGTGGAGAAAGTGGAGCTGGAAAAACTGAGTCAACAAAGCAACTTGTGCAGTACCTGGCCACAGCAAACCCAACAAAGGGCTCCTTGACAACTGAACAAGTACAGATATAGGGTCATCCTAACTTATATTAATGAACAAGTCGCACCAGTTTAATTTTAAACAATTGCGAGCAACCTGGCTCCTTGAAGTCATCATTTTTAACAGAGAACGCAAAAATATTACAAAATTGTAAAAGCAGGGTGTCTATTGGAAGTTTCTTCTGTGACTAATAATATAGTTAGAGCGAATGGCCTCTCAAATAGGAGGGATTCTAATAGATTCTTTTACATTTGTCTGTTGATTTTTCCTTCGGCCTGCCAGATTGCTAGTAGTTGCGGAAGTAAACAAATGCAATAATCAGAAATCAATATAGAGTTAGGAGTACACTTATCTGGCCAAAACCAATCAAGAGTACATTGTGAGAAACAAGTATAGTTAAAAGGTTAGCGTAAGGTATTTATATTTAATTTCTCTTTCCAGATTGTGGAGGCAACACCCTTGCTGGAGTCATTTGGAAATGCTAAAACAGTAAAGAATGACAATTCCAGTCGATTTGGAAAATACCTGGAAATTTTCTTTGACAGGTTTGTCGTTTTTAGGCCCAGAAGAGGGGAAAAGGGTTTCTTCTCCCTCTTAAGTTTCAAAGTATAAAGAATTCATATTCTGACAATAGCCCTGCCTACTTTTTGGCAAACTGTCTTTGTCACCTCTTATTTTCTTAAAACTGAAACCCAGGATCCTCCTCTAGGCCAGCTTATCCAACTAAACAGCATTTCATGTTAATACTTATCCTTTTTTTATATCTTTTAGTGAGGGTTCCATATGTGGTGCAAGGATCTCAGAGTACCTTCTGGAAAGGTCTAGAATAGTGGGCCAAGTAAGAAGTCATTTTATGTTACTGCAAAACTATCAAATATGTATTCGTAGTTACACTTCTTCATTTCGGTTACACATATACTATATTTTTTATTCAGTCCTTAGAGGAGAGGAACTATCACATATTTTATGAGATGCTGGCAGGTCTGCCACAGGAAAAGAAGCAGCAACTTCAACTGAAGTCTGCCGAGGAGCACCACTACCTTAACAAGGTGAGTCTTCCCAGGATCACCACAATAAGGTTTGTCATTCCAGGAGCACCTCATCACTACCTTAACAAGGTCAGTCATTCCAGGAACACCACTACCTTAACAAGGTGAGTCATTCCAGGAACACCACTACCTTAACAAGGTCAATCATTCCAGGAACACCACTACCTTAACAAGGTAAGTCATTCCAGAAGCACCACTAACTTAACAAGGTCAGTCATTCCAGGAGCACCACTACCTTAACAAGGTCAGTCATTCCAGGAACACCACTACCTTAACAAGGTGAGTCATTCCAGGAACACCACTACCTTAACAAGGTGAGCCATTCCAGGAGCACCACTACCTTAACAAGGTCAGTCATTCCAGGAACACCACTACCTTAACAAGGTCAGTCATTCCAGGAACACCACTACCTTAACAAGGTCAGTCATTCCAGAAGCCCCACTAACTTAACAAGGTGAGTCATTCCAGGAACACCACTATAACTAGGTGAGTCATTCCAGGAACACCACTATAACAAGGTTCTAAGGACTACAAGGCCCCTAGTGAAAAAGTGCTTTTAATAATGTAATGAAAAGGAGTGGAAGCACGGGAATTAGGATACTTGTTCAGCGATTGCTTTATAAAATAAACAAAAATAAATCCCCAATTTTTGTTGAATATTTAACTAAGCGATTAAATATTTCTAACCTTTATCCGAAATGTCTCCTGCCTTCTGAGTTAGCGAAATCCTTTTTAGTTGCCTCTTGTTATATTTCTATGCCCGGGCGTGTGTGGGCGGCAAGATAAGTTCAAAGAGAGGGTGAGCTGTCAATCAATCATGTCTCATACCAACATCACAACATTGGCCGTAACTAGGCAGGTTTTGAACAATGGAATTGAGCGTTGTTTCACTCCCTTTTTATTTTATATAGAACCTAAATACGAAGTTGCGAGTTGCGTCCGGAGAGGGCTCGGGCTTGTCACGAACACTAAAGAGGCTATTGTTACACAGTACCGTTCAAATGTTTTGGGACTTGAAAACAACGATCGCTAGGGTTTTTAGACAATAGAAAAAGAAATATAACAAGAGGCAACCAAAAAGGATTTCGCTAACTCAGAAGGCAGAAGACATTTTGGGTTATAAGGTTAGAAATATTTTATTCGCTGAGTTCAATATTCAACATAAATTGGGGATTCATTTTTGTTTATTTTATAAAGAAATCGCTGACAAAGTATCCTAATTCCCGTGGTGGAAGTATTGTCTGTGAGAAAGTCTTTAAGTGCTTTTCAGTTATTTTAAAATAACTGATTTCCTTGGAAATATCTTTATTTGGAAATGTGCCATAGGTTTTGTATGAGGGATTGTTGCAAGGTGGTGGCCGCTATAGACCCTCCATGTATGTTTTATTTTGTTGGTGCAGGGCCATGGCTTGATCCAGAAAAGGTGTGATCTTGCAGCATTCAGCAAAGTCATCTCTGCCATGGAAATCTTAGAAATCTCGGTAATTACCCAGTCATATGAGCCATTTACTAGACTGATATTCTTATCTTATGTTGTCTTACACCAAAATTTTGTTTGTTCATGGATTCTCTTGTTTAAAAAAACATTCACAAAATTCTCAGACTGAATATCTCAATAAATCCTTTTATATTTTTAGGAATCTGAATATTTTAACGAAACTTTTTGTATTTCCAAGAATTTTGATTATTTCAATAAATCCTTCGGTGTTTCTAGGATTCTGAATACTTCAACGAATCTTTCTGTATTTCTAGGAAATTGAATATTTAAATAAATCCTTCAGTATTCTAGGAATCTGGATATTTCAATTAATCTTTCTGTATTTCTAGGAATTTGAATATTTCAATAAATTCTTCTGTATTTCTAGGAATCAGAATATTTCAATGAATCCTTCTTTATTTATTGAATTTCCGCCAGTTATACTGGTGCAGAAGGCGCAACAGAGCTTGGCTCTTAATCATGTGCCCTGTTGAGTGTATTGTTAGTAAGCATTGTTAGCAATGTCACTGGGGGTGGTCACTGCCAGAGGGTTTATTGCGTCCCCAGTGGTTCTTTTACATCTTCGATTCAGGTTAGTGTAGTGCAGCTTGAAGAGATGGGATCTCCGTTTGTGTCCTTATTTGAGAAGACTGGAAATCACGGGAAATAACTTCAACTCACTTGTGACACAAATTCGAATCAAGGCAGTAACCCGGGAAAAGATCCCCAGTTTGAGCCAGGATTCGAACCTGCTTCCATATTCTGTATTCCTAGGAATCTGACTATTTCAATAATGTTTCTGTATTTGTAAGAATCTTACTTTTTTAATAAATCCTTCTGTATTTTTAGGAATCCGAAAGAGATGGCATATTCACTACTTTAGCTGCTGTACTTCATCTGGGGGATGCCGGATTCTACAAGGGTCTGGTTAGTTCCCCCTACCCCCTCCCAACCTATGTAACCCCTAATCAACCCCTAGCCTACCCCCCTACCCTACCCATCTAACCTACCCCTTAACTTACTCCCCTTAACCAGCCCCCCTCAACCTACCCATTAACCTACCCCTCTAAACTACACCCCTAACCTACCCCCTTCTTATCCACACTCCAGCCTACAGCCGCTAAAACTAAAACTACAGGGTCTTCTTTCCATGCCACGCTCAGTCAAATGTATCGATACGCAATCTGTGACAAGACACATAGCTTATTTCTGATACAGCAACAAACATATGTTATCATGTCTCTTTTTGTTCTATCTTCTTGTTCTCTCTTCAGGCTTCGGCACACGATGTTGCTGTCCTGAGAGACGAACACGAGGCCGAAATCACTGCACATTTGCTCGGGCTTGATGCTCAGCACCTCATCAAAGCTCTAATGCACAAGCAAACGGTATGTAATCACAAATGCTGATGAGTATGATGACAGTGATCGTGGTGGTGGCGTTGTTATCGATGATGATGATGGTGATGGTGATGGTGATAGTGATTGTAGTGGTGGCGTTGTTGTCGATGATGATGATGATAATGATTATGATGATGGTGATAAAAGTGATTGTGGTGGTGGCGTTCTTGTTGTTGATGATAATGATGATGATGATGACAGTGATTGTGCTGGTGGTGTTGTCGATGATGATGATGCTGATGAGTATGATAATGATGGTAGTGATTGTGGTGGTGGCGTTGTTGATGATAGTGATTGTCGTAGTGGCGGTGGTGATGGTGATGGACCCTTGATAATCCTCTCCTTTATTAACTTAACCGCAGGAAGCCCGTGGTGAGCAGATCTTCAGTCCCAGAAACACTGAGCAAGCCATTGACGCCAGGTGAGATATTTTCACCTATACCAAACAATCTCCCTAGATTCTGAAAGTTCTCCTAAATACGTGCATGATTCTAACACATGTTTAACGGTAGGGACGCTATTGCCAAAGAGTTGTATTCCCGCGTCTTTACTTGGCTCGTCAATAGAGTGAATGGGATGGTCTTTCATGGCAAGCAAAGATCTTCCATTGCCATCCTTGATATCTTCGGCTTTGAGGTGAGTTTAAATGTGATAGATATGCCCTGGCTGGAAACTTCAATTGACTCTTCGGTTCTAAGTAAATCCGCAGAGGAACCCGTATTTACTTACTATAACATCAACTTCTGAGCACTGCAATACGCGACGCGGGGTCAGCAACAGGAATGTTACAAATAACATCAACGGCATAAGAAGTATGAAAAACGAGCTTCAAGCCTTTCTAGATTCCGAAACCCCGGATATGTTAGCACTGCAAGAGACTACAATTGACCTATCTATCACGGACGCTGCATTATTCCCTTCGAGCTTGGTTACTCGGTCTTCAGAAGAGATCACAAGTTAGAAGGAGGGGGTGAGCATATGGGTTAAAGTCAAACTGTGTTCAGACGCACTATTTTTGCAGCTTCTACCGCTTTCCCGACCACCCTGTCGAGGAACTTGCTAACTTACGCAGTCAACTTGATCACGTGACACGGAACCACCCTAAGGACAATCAGCCTGGTATTCACGTGTTAGGGTAGTTTAACTTTAGAAAAACCGACTAGTCGAGTTGCTTGAATAAGAACGGAGGCGATCTCACACCATCTGACGGTCTTGCTCTTATTGATAGCCTTCGTGATTTCTATATGGAACAGCTTGTTGACTTTCCCACACGTGGAGACAACACCCTTAATCTCATAATGACCAACAGACCCGGCCTCACGTTTGATGTAACCTCTGGCAAAGTTCAGCGACTATCACGCTTTGAGCTGTTCTATTACTGCGTCCATCATGTTGCAGCGCCAGTTCTTCTGTCTCGCCGTTCCGTTTATAAAAGCCCTTGTTACACGATTTGGTGTTGAGTTTGTCCTTTATATTAATTGGCGTGGTGGCAGCGTCATAAAGAACCCACTGGCTTACAAAAAGCTGCTACAGTCATGCTTAAGCGACGTGGAGTTCGTCGATAAGCCAATAATGAGTTATCATCGGGCGCCTAAGCAATGGTGTCTAACAAAGATAGAAACTGCGAACTCATTCGTAAATTGGCGGCAACTTCGCTCCTTTTCTCGCCGATGGCGCCTCTTGGGAGAAGAAAACCAAAACAACGTCGACGAGAGGTTTTAAAGACGATGGAGAATCAGTTTCAGCAGCCAAGCGCCTCACTGCCCAACAGAAAACCAACAGTCTGGAATTAATGCTTGTCCAAATGGCTAATTATTGCCCTGTGATTTCACGCAAAACCATTGAAAGTATTCCACATCTGTCGACTTAGTGTGGCACTGCATTCGCCAACACTATGGCTTTCAAGTGACTGGATCTGACTTCCTGGACTTCACCGACATCTATCTGGAGCCTAACGAAAGACCAGAAGACCTTTACCAAAGATAAATGGCCTTTGTAGAGGACATTCTCCTTCAGAATAATGGCATCTCCCACGATGGGGAATCTATGAAAGAAGATGAGGAGCTAACACCAACCTTAGAGAATTTCGTAGTCCTACCCTGGCTTAGGCTAGTACACCCAAGCCTACCCAAGCTTGTGAAACGGAGATACGGTACAGAACTCCGATCCCGCACCCTGGCCTTAATTAAACCAGAAATTTCACAAGCACTCTCCTTACTATTGGATGAGATCCATGGCACGGAAGAAGCAAAAATAATGCGCACGGCCACTCAAAGCTTCACAAAAGGTCCCAAACCGAGGTCTTCAACACACCCCGAGAAGCGCTGCCCCTTTCCGCCAGGCCGGTCGGCCAAGTAATCATTTTCTCAGCTTGTGTAACTATCTACCAGACCAAGACCGCCGCTAGGTGGCTAAAGCGAGACAAATCATAGGGATCATAGAGGAGGATCACGAACACCCAACGTGCGGCTCCCTCGACCACCTTTGACAGAAGAAGACGACGATGCCCAGCATGTTCAGGGAGCATCCGCCGCCTCCGTGTCCAAACCCGACAGTTGCCTTACATGGACACCTTCCATGGCAAATACCCAGTCCGCATCACGATCGATAGCGGAGCTACATGGAACATGATACGTCTCTCTCTTGCCACAAAAATTGGTGCCCATGTAGAGCCTACCTCCCAGTCTGCCCCCCCAGCTGATGGTTCATACCCCCCAAAAGTAGTTGGGGAGGCCTCTTATTCGAACGAGGTCCACACAACCTTACGTTTGAGGGGCAAGTTGAAGAGAATCTAGATGTGGACGTTATAGCAGGAAACCCTTTCATGGAAACCAACGATGTCGCTGTCCGACCTTCGAAAAGACAAGTCCTACTTGGGGACGGTACCTCTTTCGTCTATGGCTCCCCGCTGTACCCCACTAAGTCAACCACAGCACGTCGCGCTTTGGTCTTACAAGCTCCCTCCACCACCACAACGGTCTGGCTGGGCGAATTTATTAAGGTCGAGCTCCCCAGTGACGCATTGCCTGACTCAGATTACGCCTTGGAGCCGCGAATAGACTCGCCTAGCACCCGTGACCTTAATACCCCCCACATTTGGCCGTCTCCTGCGATAGTGACAAGTGTAGTAGGCAGGATTCGTATCCCCAACCATACGAACCAGCCCATATTGTTAAAGCGAAATAAACATTTCTTTCAAATAAACGAGGTGTTCACCCCCACTGTGGAGCAGTCCCAACAACAGTTACCGATACCCCCAGCCGAACATCTGACGTCAGGCCCCCTGCCAAAGTCCGCGTAGATCCAGATTACTTGTTACCACCTCAAGTTAAAGCCCAGTTTCATTCATTGCTAGAGGAGTACGACAAGGTCTTCGATCCCAACATCCAGGGTTACAACGGCCCGTGGAGCCACCTCAACGCAAAGCCGCCTTCCACAGTATGCTAGGGGCAAACTAGTCGAACTGCAATAAAAGTTCGACGAGCTTGAACAACTCGGTGTTTTGAAGCATCCAGAGGACATCGGTGTATCCGTAGAATATCTGAATCCATCCTACTTAGTCAAGAAACCCATCGGGGGCTCGCGACTCGTCAACGCGTTCGCAGACGTAGGTCAATACTACAGCAAACCACAGCCTTCGCTAATGCCGAACGTGGACACCGACTTTGCAAGTGCATTTTATCATATTCCCCTCACAGCTCTCACAGATCTCACAGCTCCATGAAGTATTGCGGCGTAGCCACGCCCTTCAAGGCGCGTGTACGTTAGGTCTGCCATGGGAATGCCGGGCTCATAGGCAGCCCTTTAGGAACTCATGTGCCGCGTATTAGGCGACCTTCTGGAGGATGGCTTTGTAGTGAAGATAGCGGACGACCTGTACTGCGGCGGCAATACCCCTACCGAGCTACTAAACAACTGGCAAAGAGTCCTTGATGTACTGTACAAGTGCAATCTTCGCTGCAGCCAAGACCGTGATCAACCCCCAATCCACCACAGTCTTACGATGGATCTGGAGCTCAGGCACTCTAAAGGCGAGTCCCCACCGCATTGCCGCGTTAGCACCCTGCCCCACCCCAGAGACCGTCACACAAATGAGATCATTCATTGGTGCGTTCAAGATCTTGGCACGTGTCATACCTCACTGCTCTACACTTCTAGCACCATTTGACGACGCTATTGCTGGCCGTCAGTCTCAAGAGCCCATTCCTTGTACTGATAAACTTCGCTCCTTCTTCAATGAAGCACAGAGCGCCCTATCCAAAAAACCGCTCCATCACCCTTCCTCGACCCGATGACCAACTCTGGATAGTAACAGATAGTGCTGTCAGTAAACCAGGAATTGGCACGACCTTGTACGTCACCAGGGCCGAGAAGCTACACTGAGCAGGCTTTTTCAGCGCTAAGCTCCGCGGTGGTTAAGCTACATGGCTGCCTTGCGAGGTCGAGGCCTTATAAATTGCCGTAGCAACGAACCATTTCAGCCTATTCCTGATACGCACCACAAGGCGTGCATACTCACAGACAGTAAGCCTTGCGTACAGGCCTATGAAAATCTATGCCACGGAGAATTCTCCACCAGTCCCCGCGTTGCGACCTTCCTGTCCACAGCGAGTCGCTACCAAACATCTGTAAGGCACGTTGCTGGTGCCGCTATCCTTCCATCTGATTTCGCAAGCCGCAATGGGCCTGTATGCGAAGATCGCTCATATCAAGTATGCACATTCGTCAAGCGACTAGAGGACTCCCTCATCCTCAGAGCACCCATCCAGGTTATCATGTCCGACCAGGAGAGACTGCCGTTTACGAGCAGACCAGCTTGGCTCGCAATCCAGTCCGAATGTTCTGACCTCAGGCGCACTCATGCTCACCTAACCCAGGGTACCAGACCATCCAAGAAACTTAAGCGATATTCCAAGAAACTGGCTACGATCTCATCGCCAAGCAGCACTAGCAAATGATGGCTAATCATGTTCACAGTGAAAAGTCTAAGGCTCCATCTGCAAGATTTTGTCCCGCTGGCCTCGTAAAGGAGTTGGCGACTTAGTGTACATATACTCTGACCGCAACAAGACACGCGCACGGGACAGGTACCTAGTTCTGTAACCTCCGCAAGTTCGTTGGTTCACAGTTAAGGAGCTTGTCGTACCGAGAAAAGAAATCCGATTGCTACCGCGTCTCTGAGGTCCCCAAGACTATCCCCGGTCAGCTCCCTTCTTCTCAAGATGAAGATGACACACTGTCCGAAAAAGGCGATAAACACTTCTTACTGCCCCGAATACGTGATGCCATTGCAACCCCTTAATCCACGCACCCTTAATCCATGCACCTCCAGGTTCAAGGAACTCCGCTGATCCATCACTGCCTCATGACACCGACACCAAGTACGACTCCGCTGTGACTGAGGCCTATGACGACGAGGCTACCGACAGTGAAGATGAGGTGTCTCCTGTCAGTACGCCTGTCACTCCCCAGCTACGCCGATCAATGCGTGATTGTTGTCCCCCGCCAAGACTATCGGACTATAAAACAGACTTTTAGGTCCATTACAGTCTACGGCCAATTTAATATTGTCACCCGATACATCATTTCACTTGTTCTTTTCGTTAATGAAGAGACATTGACTCTTAGTTCCCCTGTTAGTTTATATAGATAAGATTAAGAGAAGTCACACCAGGGCTGGGCCCTCGCTCTGGATCGCGCTCTCCAGACGGACGATTTCATACTTGATTTCGCTAAGGCATCCGATAGTGTGCCACACGAGCACCTAAAAGTCAAGTTACGTAGCTACGGAATATCTGGTGCAACTCTCCGATGGCATGACTCTTTCGTTTGCGCATCGTTATCAAAGGATAGTCGTCAATGGAGCCAAAAGCAACTGGCTATTGGTGAAGTCAGTGCTGGGTCCTGTTTTGTTCAGAAGATCTGAATCAAGATTAAAGCTGTTCAACAAAGGTCGGCAGGGCCTCGCCGCCCTACCGATTGGACACCTTACAACGCCCTCACGCAAGTCAAGACACATGCACTCAGACCATATTTATCAACCGTTTGCTCGTTCTAATGTATATAAATATAGTTTTGTTATCAAAACAGTAGTAGACTTGAATAATCTGGCCCCAAGAAATAGTTTTCACACATGCGAATATGCCCGCCTAAGGCTCTAATGCCCACCAAAGGCTCTAATAAGCTCTATATAAACAGCTAGGCTGCGATGTCCATCTATATTGTTCATTTAAGGTGGCATAGTAAAATAAAGTGAAGGCTTCCCTCCTCTCTAATTATCTAATGGAAATTAAGTCTAATTCAGAAACGGGGAAAAGCCTGCGCGGGATACGGGACTGGGACTTAACGTGTGCCGGTAACGGGACTGGGCCTTAGTGTGTGCGGGATACGGGACTGGGCCTTAATGTGTGCGGGATACGGGACTGACCCTTAATGTGTGCGGGATACGGGACTGACCCTTAATGTGTGCGGGATACGGGACTGGGACTTAACGTGTGCCGGTAACGGGACTGGGCCTTAGTGTGTGCGGGATACGGGACTGGGCCTTAATGTGTGCGGGATACGGGACTGACCCTTAATGTGTGCGGGATACGGGACTGACCCTTAATGTGTGCGGGATACGGGACTGGGCCTTAACCTGCGCGGGATACGGGACTGGGCCTTAACGTGTGCGGGGGTACGGAACTTAGCCTTAATGTGTGCCGGTTACGGGACTGGGCCTTAGTGTGTGCGGGATACGGGACTGGGCCTTAGTGTGTGCGGGATACGGGACTGAGCCTTAATGTGTGCCGGTTACGGGACTGGGCCTTAGTGTGTGCGGGATACGGGACTGAGCCTTAATGTGTGCCGGTTACAGGACTGGGCCTTAGTGTGTGCGGAATACGGGACTGGGCCTTAACCTGCGCGGGATACGGGACTGGGCCTTAACGTGTGCGGGGGTACGGAACTTAGCCTTAACGTGTGCCGGTAACGGGAACTTTAGGCTCAAGACCCAAGACATGTTTGGTTCTCATGAGAATATTGATGATGTTTTAAAGAACCTATCATTTCTGGCATTATATATATATATATTTCCCCTATACTAAGTTTTCTTTCTATTGAATTGTTTGCTGTTTTTACTATATTTCTTATATCAAGTGTATTTTGAGATGCTATGAGTTAGTTAGTTAGTCTAGGCTAGCTAGTTAGTTAGTCAGTCAGTCAGTCAGTCAGTCAGTCAGTCAGTCAGTCAGTCAGTCAGTCAGTCAGTCAGTTAGTTTTTATATTGTAAAGCGCCACTGGATTCATAGTAGAAGTGGCGCTATAAAAATCGATTATTATTATTATTATTATTATTATTATTATTATTATTATTATTATTATTATTATTATTATTATTATTATTATTATTATTATGTTGTATAAGTTCTGCCACACTGGTACATTGAGATTCCGTCAAAGAAATATAAAAACAACATTTGAGGTTGACTTTAAAAACCGTATTTATACAATATCCAAGTACGTTTATTTAAAATCTACGAATACATGTCATTTTTCTTTTTCTTGTAGGACTTTCGAATTAACAGCTTTGAGCAGCTTTGCATAAATTACGCGAATGAGAGTTTGCAGTTCTTTTTCAACCAGTTTATCTTCAAGATGGAGCAGGTGAATATGTTATTGTGCTCATATTTTTATTATATATTCTTTTGGTGTTATTTCTAATAATTGTTAGTCTGTCTTGATTAGAGGTAGTTGTATGAAATTGTTTCGTGACAGATGAAGTTGGCCTGCATACAATTGCAGTTCAAGATGTTCGGGGAGTTTTGGTGAAGCCCCTGATAATAAGATTGCTAGTCCTTGTCGTTTTGGTGAAGCCCCTGATAATAAGATTGCTAGTCCTTGTCGTTTTGGTGAAGCCCCTGATAATAAGATTGCTAGTCCTTGTCGTTTTGGTGAAGCCCCTGATAATAAGATTGCTAGTCCTTGTAGTTTTGGTGAAGCCCCTGATAATAAGATTGCTAGTCCTTGTCGTTTTGGTGAAGCCCCTGATAATAAGATTGCTAGTCCTTGTAGTTTTGGTGAAGCCCCTGATAATAAGATTGCTAGTCCTTGTCGTTTTGGTGAAGCCCCTGATAATAAGATTGCTAGTCCTTGTCGTTTTGGTGAAGCCCCTGATAATAAGATTGCTAGTCCTTGTCGTTTTGGTGAAGCCCCTGATAATAAGATTGCTAGTCCTTGTCGTTTTGGTGAAGCCCCTGATAATAAGATTGCTAGTCCTTGTCGTTTTGGTGAAGCCCCTGATAATAAGATTGCTAGTCCTTGTCGTTTTGGTGAAGCCCCTGATAATAAGATTGCTAGTCCTTGTCGTTTTGGTGAAGCCCCTGATAATAAGATTGCTAGTCCTTGTTGTTTTGGTGAAGCCCCTGATAATAAGATTGCTAGTCCTTGTCGTTTCTCTTGTGCTTGGAGATGAACCGTGAGGAGGAGAGCTCATCTACAAAACGGGAAGAGTGTTTCTTTGGGCGTCCCGCTTTGATTAACCTCGAAAAAGTCGGTCAGAACGCCTTGGACAACGATGACTAGGCTTAAACGTTCATTAAAGCCGCATTGTCACCAGTTTACTTCCGGTAGATTACGTTACAATCTCCGATAATTTTCAACGGAAAACGCAAAAAATATTTCAAAATATTGAAAGCAGTGTTTATATTGCAAGTTTCTTCGAGGATGTGATTGATAATTAGAGCGGATGGCATGTTAATTATCTCGGATTCTAATAGATTCTTGTGTCTTTTAACGGTTGAGGTTTCCGTCGGACCTCCGGAAGTGAACTGGTGACAATGCGGCTTTAAAATAAAGATGCGATGTAGGAGTAGAAAATAAATGGCCCACAAAATGAGTAAACGAGCTTGTTCGTTGCTGACATTGTTCATTCAAACATGTTGAAATAAATAAAGATCATGTAAAAGTTCCAGGCATAGTAATTTAGGTCATCAATTTAGGTTACTGCTATTTTTAGGATGAGTATACTATCGAGGGGATCCCGTGGCATGAGGTCAAGTACACCGATAACCAGGCGTGCCTCGACTTAATGGCCAAACCACCTCATGGTATCCTGCATCTTCTCTCAGATGAGAGTAACTTCCCCAAGGTAGGGAATAACGACACCAACACTTGTGAGTAACCTCTCCAAAGTAGTGAATAAGGACACTCACACTTGCGAGTAACTTCCCCAAGGTAGGAAATAAGGACATCAACACTTGCGAGTCACTTTCCCAAGGTAGGGAATAAGGACACCAACACTTGCGAGTAACTTCGCCAATGTAGGGAATAAGGACACTTACACTTGCGAGTAACTTCCCCCTAACTCATGTCTAATATAGAATTATCATCCCGTGATGTGCACCACTAAAGCACCGTAGTTGGCAAATCATCACATCAGTCTTACAGTAGGTGTGGTAGCTCATCGCCGGATGTCCTGTTTCCTCAGACTTTTTTTGCCGATGCTGGTTCATGGTACTATCCCAGTAAAAGTGCACTCCTTGGTGCAGTTTGTACTCATCAAGAACATAGTAATAACATAACTTTATTTACAGAGGGTGGCACTTAATAGTGTAATACACTAGTAAACTTGTGGCCCTCAAAACTCATACATACAAATAATACAATATAAAATATATATATATATATATATATATAAAATCTCTATTTACAATACAAATTATAAAAATACTATTCCCACCCAGACCAAAAGGAGAAAAAAAAAAGATTAAATAAATAAAATAAAATATGAGTTAATTCGAAATATTAAAATGATTTAAAAGTAATTGTTCATTAAGATATTTATGACGGAGAGCGTTCTTAAAAGAGCTTATATTAGGCAGTTTCTTTATGCTGGCTTCTAAATTGTTCCATTTACGGATGGCATTTACTGTAAACGTTTTCCCACCTTCGGTTTTTGTAGTATACTTTGGAGTTATAAAATTCAGTCCTGAGAAACGAGTATTTCTATTATGAAGTGTATTGTTCAGCTTAAGAGTTTCAATTAGATATTCGGGCACCATCAGTTGTAGCCTTTTAAAGAGAATAGAACACATTGAGATGTGATTGTCCAGATAGAAAGGCAGCCATTGAAGTCTATTAAACAACGGTACTGAGGGTGCTCTGGGTTCAGCGTTGAGTATTAGACGTGCAGCTCTTTTTTGTAGAGTTAAAAATCTTGACAAACAATCCTTAGTTGATGCTGTTTGCCAAACAGTCCCAGCATAGCTAAACAAAGGTTTGATCATGGCATTATAGAAATTTGTTCTTTGTTTGAGGGGTAGACAACCTTTGATCTTATTTAGTACGCCGATTCTTCCTGCAATTTTCTTGTATGTCCTTTCAGCGTGATCCGAAAAGGTCAATTTACTGTCGACATCCAGTCCAAGGAGTCTTACTATTCCACTGATTCAAGGGTGTTTCCATTAGATGTCGAAATGGATAATTTACTGTGTGGTGCTTTCTCTCCAAGGCGTTTACCAGTCACAAGTAGTGATTTTGACTTCGTCTCATTTATTGGAAGTTTGTTGCAATTGGTCCATACTTCCACATCCCTCATCACTGAATTAAGAGTGTTCTCTAAATTGGAAGTATTATTGACATCGGTTGAAAACGAGATAGTAGTATCATCCGCATAAAGATCTATCTTCACTTTAGGTGAACTAATATGAAAAGGAAGATCGTTGATGAATAAAACAAAAAGCAAAGGGCCAAGAATGCTTCCTTGAGGAACTCCATGTTGTATAACAGAAAGATCTGAGTCCACGCCGTCAATAGAAACAAATTGTCGCCTTCCCCGTAGATAGGATTCAAACCATGACGTAGTGTTCTTGTCTAAACCATAGGCTTTCAGCTTTGACATCAAGATAATATGGTCAACCATGTCAAAAGCCTTTCGATAATCAATAAGGAGCATACCACTTACACAGTTCTTATCCAATTGAAAGAGGAGATTATCTACTACTTTAATTAATGCTGTCTCAGTTCCATGATGCCTGCGGAACCCAGAACATCTACTTAATAATAATCATCATCATTAAAATCATCTTATGTCATCGTCATCAATCGATTATTATCGAACACTAATCTGACCCCTTGTTTAGGCTACAGATCTGTCGTTCCTGGAAAAGTGTCACCAGTACCACAAGGCCAGCAAGGCTTACGTGAAGCCCAAGATGCATGTGCCAGAGTTTGCCGTCTCGCACTTTGCTGGTACCGTCACCTACAAGGTACATAGCTGCCATCTGCCATACTGTTGCACAAACAAAGTCATCGAAAGTATCCATTGTCAACGTCCCTCAGCAGTCTATCCGACATCACATGTTTAATAGACATTAAATATGATGTTCATGTTAAATGATACTGATGATGATAATGATGCCTATTGTGTTAAACTGAAGGTGCACGGTTTTTTGGACAAGAATCGCGATGGCCTAAAGCAAGACCTTACAGATCTTCTGTGCAAGACAAACTCCGAGGTAATGGTGACGTTGCTGCTTAGTATGCATGTGCAAACATAAGTGTATAGATGAAGAGGTCTCTCAAAACGACTCTATACAAGAAAGCTTAACCCTACTTTCTTTGCCAGTTTATCAAAGACCTGATCCCCGATCTGTGCGAAGACCCAGAGATGGAGATAGGAAGTCTGAAGATGCCTAGAGAGAACCGCAAGAACTCACTGAAAGCCCCACCCAATTCCATCCAGAAGAGTACAGTTTGCGCCAAGTTCAACGATTCTCTCATCAGGCTGGTGGTGGCCATGAAAAGGTACGAAACCTAGTGAGGGTGGTCTGTGTTGAGGTGAGAAGCCTTGTGAGGTTTGTTTTGAGCTGAGAGACCTGGTGAGGGCCATTAGTGTTGTTATCTCACGTGGTTTATCATTCCTTGTTGTATTTCAGATGTAACCCGTTCTTCGTCAGATGTATCAGACCAAACCCTGACAAGGTAGTTCAACTGTTGTGATTTGAATAAAAATGCTCCCCGCCCGCTTTTTGAAGTGGTACGCTCTTGATAGCTCTATCCCTGTTGGTATTTGTATTCAATTGAAGTGATACGCTCTTGATAGTTCTAGTGTCGTTTTGTGTTCTTCAGACGAGCTCATTTGAAAGTTTATTTCGCTAATCTGTGTGTCATGTTGTGTTCTTATCTGTTTGTCGTCTTGTGTTCGCCAAAACATCGATTTGTTTTTGTCTTTTGAGATTTTCTGTTTCGCCAGTCAAATTATGCTAAGCCAATCAGATTATTGTCATCTCTCGCCTAGTGAAGTTGCCTGGCTTTCTGTGGCGACACTGTCTGGTTTTCATCCAGAGGATATCCAGGGAAGTGCACAAAGCGAGACTCTGATTGGCTCCGAATGATTTTACTGACGGAACAGAAAACCAAAACAAATCGTGTTTTGAAAACGCGGGTAGCGATACAACGGATTCGACAGTAATTTATAAGCGCATGTCTTTTATCTGTCGTCTTGTGTTCCCTAGACGTGTTCATTTATAAGCGCATGTCGTTTATCTGTGTCGTCTTGTGTTTACCAGACATGTCGTTTTTAACTCGCGAATGCTTGCAAAGCATTTAAGAGTTATTGGAGGGACTTTTGGTTGGATGGTCGGATGGATCTTCCGTAAACTTTTTATGGTCTTTCTGTGCTTTAGCAAGACAACAATCCTTAGATCATATATATACTCCCGGTGTTCAACTTTAGGTTAAAGCCTAGTGCTATAAAAGGGCTACGTCATCGACCTAGTATCTTCAGAAAAGTCTTCCATGTGGGTTGAGCGTGCGCATGCGCCTTCGTCACTGTCTTCAATCGGTCTTCTACGATCCAGTTCAATTCAAGCTGTTAGTTTGCAAAGAAAACCAGTAAGATGCTTGCAAAGCTTGTTTTAGTACATGCTTTGATTGTTTCCATTTGTGATGAAAGAGCGACTAGCCAAAACTGCGACTTTTAAGTACGAGAAACACAATGGAAAAGCCTCTGTTAGCAGGGTCTATGTTTGCAGGGTAATAAAAAATGACCTCTGTTAGAAGGACAAAATAGAAGAAGATAGATTTCCACAAATTAATTTTTCATAATTCCCAATCAGCTAAACTAAACATCAATCAAAACTCAAACACATGGCCCTTGCTTATTCATCAAATAACGATTTTGCGCCTTTCTAGAATGTTAACATGCATAAAACACATCGTATGACAGTAGCATGATCAATTATTGCGGTAGTATGACAGTAGCGTGATCAATTATTTTGTTTCCAGAAAGAATATGCTGAAATTTGACACGCTAGCAAAACTTTTCGAACGGTACGAGACTAATAGTATTAAAATTAATTTGAGTTACATGTCGACTCAGCAATGCCACGTTAGTCCAGCGGACACTTGTCTCCGACCGCAGCGACACGGGTTCGATTCCCCACTGATAGCGGATAGCGAATTTTCTTTTTTTTTTTTAATTTTTATAATAAAAATAATAATTAATTATACTGTTCATGGTGTGTCATGACATCGAAAAGAAAAAAGGTATAAGGACATTTCTATGTACTCTCAGCATCATGGATGTGTTCATGCTTCAAATTTGCATTCACGAGTTGGCTCACAGAGCATTTAATTCTGTGCCATCTTGTGTTCCCCAGGCGCCGGATGAGTTCGTTGAGAAGCTTGTCCTGGACCAGATTCGGTACTGTGGGATTCTCGAGACCGTCAAGATTCGTAAGACAGGGTTCCCAATCCGCATCGTCTACCCAAACTTCGTTAAGAGGTACTACTTTACCGTGCTTTACGACGCCGATAGACTCAGGCTCACTCCATTTAGTTATAGAAATAAAGTTTTTTGTCGTTTTGACGCTGCAGTGCATTATGATTGTTTGTATGTAACTCACAAAAAAAAGCACGTGGAATTTCGTTGGTTACACCGCGCTGCGCACCGTACCACTGAATTTATTTGACGGCCGGTAGATATACCCGACTGCGCATGTTCCGTTTTGTAGATACCGCTGTCTTACCTCAACCATCGACTTTGATGTGCATACCTTGAGGGAGAATGCGGCCAAGATACTTGAACTTGTGCAAGTGGACAAAGACAGCTACGCGTTTGGCTCCAATAAGGCGAGAGCTTCTTAACATTTCTAGCATTACTGTATACAGGATTTTTGTATTGGGATTCCTGTTGCACATGGGCATACTGAAGGAGCCTGGTTCGAGCGAGAAACTTTCCGTGCTCCGTTCACCTTGTTCCAGGGAAAACTTGGCGTTTCACCGGATTTTTCTAATTCGCACAACTTCTTATTTTCAGGTGTTTCTTCGTGAGAGCGTAGAGTGCGCTCTAGAGGAGGCCCGCGAGGTACGAATCGAGCGGATGGCCGTGCTCCTACAGGCCCGGGTGAGTAGACAGCGAGAGGTGCGTGGTGTACGAGACAGCGAGAGGTGCGTGGTGTACGAGGCAGCGAGAGTTGCGTGGTGTACGAGACAGCGAGAGGTGCGTGGTGTACGAGACGGCGAGAGGTGCGTGGTGTACGAGGCAGCGAGAGGTGCGTGGTGTACGATACAGCGAGAGGTGCGTGGTGTACGAGATAGCGGGAGGTGCGTGGTGTACGAGACTGCGAGAGGTGCGTGGTGTACGAGACAGCGAGAGGTGCGTGGTGTACGATACAGCGAGAGGTGCGTGGTGTACGAGATAGCGGGAGGTGCGTGGTGTACGATACAGCGAGAGGTGCGTGGTGTACGAGACTGCGAGAGGTGCGTGGTGTACGAGACAGCGAGAGGTGCGTGGTGTACGAGAAAGCGAGAGGTGCGTGGTGTACGAGACAGCGAGAGGTGCGTGGTGTACGAGACAGCGAGAGGTGCGTGGTGTACGAGACAGCGAGAGGTGCGTGGTGTACAATACAGCGAGAGGTGCGTGGTGTACGAGATAGCGGGAGGTGCGTGGTGTACGATACAGCGAGAGGTGCGTGGTGTACGAGACTGCGAGAGGTGCGTGGTGTACGAGACAGCGAGAGGTGCGTGGTGTACGAGAAAGCGAGAGGTGCGTGGTGTACGAGACAGCGAGAGGTGCGTGGTGTACGAGACAGCGAGAGGTGCGTGGTGTACGAGACAGCGAGAGGTGCGTGGTGTACGAGGCAGCGAGAGGTGCGTGGTGTACGATACAGCGAGAGGTGCGTGGTGTACGAGATAGCGGGAGGTGCGTGGTGTACGAGACTGCGAGAGGTGCGTGGTGTACGAGACAGCGAGAGGTTCGTGGTGTACGAGACGGCGAGAGGTTCGTGGTGTACGAGACGGCGAGAGGTTTGTGGTGTACGAGACAGCGAGAGGTGCGTGGTGTACGAGACAGCGAGAGGTGCGTGGTGTACGATACAGCGAGAGGTGCGTGGTGTACGAGATAGCGGGAGGTGCGTGGTGTACGAGACTGCGAGAGGTGCGTGGTGTACGAGACAGCGAGAGGTTCGTGGTGTACGAGACGGCGAGAGGTTCGTGGTGTACGAGACGGCGAGAGGTTTGTGGTGTACGAGACAGCGAGAGGTGCGTGGTGTACGAGACGGCGAGAGGTGCGTGGTGTACGAGACAGCGAGAGGTTCGTGGTGTACGAGACAGCGAGAGGTTCGTGGTGTACGAGACGGCGTGAGGTGCGTGGTGTACCAACAGAGCTCTTTTCGAGGCCATCGTTTGCGCCACTTACTCGACTTATTTTTCCCAGATAAAAGGGTTTGTGTTGAAACGTCGCTATCTACAGATGAAGAAGGCGGCGATCCTTCTCCAATGCCAGACCCGACGATACTTACAAAGGTATGTGCCGAGTATTACTCGGGTGGGTTTCGGTACCTTACTGTCGGTGGTGGGAAGGGGGGGGGAGTTGCTCTGGAGTAGTGGTACGCGGCTCGGTGTTATTCGGTCCTACTCGTTTCTATTCAGTTATATAATATTTGGGTTTGCCTCGGGGCTTCCTCGGTCATTGTTTTGCTTTTAGAGGCATATCTCGGCACTGCCGATTTATTTCTCGGTTCTACTCGTATGTTCCTCGGCACTTTACTTGGTTGGGACATTTTAGAAGTGTCACGATCCACAGTTAGGGTATATTGACGGCTGCGTCCTTGTTTTCTATCTCACATACCATTGATGTTTGCGTTACTAAGGCCAAGTTGACCGGTTGACGGACTGATGAAACCAAAACCCTGACTCTAATAAAGCCACAAAATACTTTCGAGACTAAGCGCACCACGTCCGGTGAGAATGTGGTGAAACTTGCGTCTAATAAAGCCACAAAATACTTTCGAGACTGAGCGCACCACGTCCGGTGAGAATGTGGTGAAACTTGCGTCTAGCAATCTGTCATTGCAAGCGTACAGACTTATGGCGATGGTCGCCTGGGCCACGGAAAAGTTGTGGAATAGCATTTTGTAAATAGCGGCGAACAAACGTCGACTCCTGCGGTTGTGAGGGCTGTTCTCGGCCTCTTGATGTCACATTTTTAAGTTAACAGTCCAGCTCTTCCGTGCCTCTTGATGTCACATGTTAACAGTCCAGCTATTCCGTGCCTCTTGATGTCACATGTTAACAGTCCAGCTATTCCGTGCCTCTTGATGTCACATTTTTAAGTTAACAGTCCAGCTATTCCGTGCCTCTTGATGTCGCATGTTAACAGTCCAGCTCTTCCGTGCCTCTTGATGTCGCATGTTAACAGTCCAGCTCTTCCGTGCCTCTTGATGTCGCATGTTAACAGTCCAGCTATTGCGTGCCTCTTGATGTCACATGTTAACAGTCCAGCTATTCCGTGCCTCTTGATGTCACATGTTAACAGTCCAGCTATTCCGTGCCTCTTGATGTCACATGTTAACAGTCCAGCTCTTCCGTGCCTCTTGATGTCACATTTATGGGTTACCAGTCTATATATATAGAACTAAATACACTATTTCCTGATAAGAATGCCTAATTTTCAGTCGAGGCTGTGCCGTTGTTATTAATGGCTGAAAATGTTCTTAAGGATTTAAATTTCTTAAGTTTCTTCCAATACTTAATAAAGTACTAGAAGAGTATGCATCTCGCTACCGATGTTTTACTGCTATCTGAGCCCTGATGGATCCAAGCATGTTCTTAAAATTTTGTTTTATAAAAGAAAGGATGTATGACACCTCTCCTTTCAGGGTAAATTATTGCCGTGTCAACGCCGAGAACAATGCCAATCAAGGTAAAGCTGAGTAACCACTCTTTTCTTGATCCGTTGTAGGAAAAAGTATCTCAAGGCAAGAAGAGGTTTCCACAAACTGCAGGTGATCTTTAGAATGCGACAGCAGAGGAAGAGGCTTATGGACCAGATCAAGGTAAGGCCGTGTTTACACGAGGTTCCATAGCGACCATTAAAATTCTCATTATAAGGCCTTGTTTATACGAGGTATATCGACCATCAATGTTCTCATTATAAAGCCTTGTTTATACACGAGGTTCCGTAGCGACCATCAGTGTTCTCATTAAAATGCCTTGTTTACACGAGGTATCATGGCGACTATCCATATTCTCAATATAAGGCCTTGTCTACACGAGGTATCATGGCGACTATCTATGTTACCATTATAAGACCTTGTTTACACGAGGTATCATGGCAACCATTAGCATCTGACAACGACACTTAAACTTACGTATCTAAAACTTGTCGATGATTATCGATCGCTTACCGAAGATGTATATTCTAGCTTGTAGCTCGAGACCGTTATCGTAAGAAAGAAGACGTGGTTTCAAACAATGTTAGTAGGGTATTATACTTGATACATACACTTCATATATATTACCCATAATGCACCAAGAGTACATAACTCACGATGTGACGTAGGTAATAGTCCCTCTCTAGAGCTAGACCCATAATGCACCAAGAGTACATAACTCACGATGTGACGTAGGAAATAGTCCCTCTCTAGAGCTAGACCCATAATGCACCAAGAGTACATAACTCACGATGTGACGTAGGAAATAGTCCCTCTCTAGAGCTAGACCCATAATGCACCAAGAGTACATAACTCACGATGTGACGTAGGAAATAGTCCCTCTCTAGAGCTAGACCCATAATGCACCAAGAGTACATAACTCACGATGTGACGTAGAAAATAGTCCCTCTCTAGAGCTAGACGCATAATGCACTTTATGGCTCTTATAGGGCGTCATTCACACAAGTCATTCATACAAGGCGATCGAAACTTATGTTGCACTATCAATTTTTCGTTCTATTTATAATCATTTAATGGATTATTTCGTTTTGCCTGAATGTCTTAATTTCTCGATATACTACCTTATTACACTTTATTGTCGCGTCACTTTTATTTCGCGAATTACGCGATTTTGAAAAATTCGCGAAAATTAAGTGACGCGAAAATAATGTGTCGCGAAAATTGGGATGCGCGAAAGTTAAGTGAGTACACAAAAAGCTTTCGGCGAAATATTAACCGCGTACTAAGCTTTATAGAAACACCTTTTTCACACGTCTACTTATTCTATAATGTACATATTGTACAGTAAGGGGTTGAGATGGACAATTCTGAACTGTATGTATAGATTTTTGTGGAACTAAATTTAGCCAAAGCATGTTAAATTTTAATTTCACTTGTTTTGCTATATATTTAGTATATATTTCGCTGCTATGATTCGCAAATTCAACTCACGGCAAAACTTCTACACACTGTTTGTTCCTCATGCATTTTTAGGGTTGCATCGAGGCTCACCTTTGAATCGAACCTGCTATTTTCATTCCCTCTATATGCTAATAAGTGGCTCAGAGTCTGAAAAACTTTGACTTCAGGAAAATTTTAAACCCAAATTCCTTTGTCGTCGTTGTGATTATCACGCAATGAGTGCAAGATTCCCTATAGGCAAGATACTGGCATCGACACGAACGCAAAAAAAGCGAAGATTGTTCTTATATTGTGTTAAATATACTCATAAAATGCAAAAGGGATTCTGTATTGTTTTCCGACGTCAGTGAACGATTAATACAAGTTTCACGAGCCTTTTTACATACTTCAATTTCCCGTGACCTTCGGCCGGCTCGAGGTGGTAAAACCGTTTTCATATGACATTGCATGAAGGCCAGCATATAGATAAATCTTAGAATTATTTGCCAGGTATTGTTGTAAAACGATAAAATAATAACTATTTAAAACTTTGAGCCGCATTTCGACGATTTTAACGCGATTTCAACAACGATAGAAGAGGTTTCTTAAAAGTTCGAAACAATTTGTAGACTTTCTATTTTAGCGCAGCGCTAAAATAGTGCCTCGATCTGATGAAGGCTTGGTTGCTTATGGTTGCTTGGTTGCTTTAATTCCCTTCCCGTTATTTAGCTATACTCGTCTCTTATTGGTTTATAATGATATCTTGACCGCATTACTGCTAATTGAGATCAACACACAGATGCGGGTTATGAGTCTTTTCGCGGCGCGTTACATTGTTTTTCGCGCTTAATCACCGCGAGACTCGAAAGAGACGGATGGAAAAACACCTTGAGAATACAGGAATAATTGGGTGAAGTTTTCACGTCTTCTTGCAAACGTTTGTAAGAGAGAAACTAAGTCCAGCGTGGGGACTATTGATGAACGAGATAATGGAAGCGGAGGAGCACATGTGTTGTACAAGAAAGGCCATCGCTAAGCATGTTAACTCTGTTGCTTGAGTGTTTTGAGGAGTAGAATCCTGGATTTACAAGACTCAGCTGCGGCGCATCCCTCTGCCGATCTAGTTCTGTTATTTAAAAGTAAAAAATGGTGATGTGAGCATTAGTTTAGCTAGCCTTCTCTCTCCAGCCACGTTCCGTTACAATACTCGAAATTACCATCCTAACAATTACCGCCTTTTTTCCGCCTTTTTATAACAGGAATTCGTATTTCTCTAAAACTGTTAAACTTTGGAATAGTCTTCCTTCACTTATGAAATCCTGCACTACGCTTTCGTCTTTCAGATATCAGCTGACAACTCACTATTTAGAGAAACTTGCTTTTTACCAACCTCCATATTTTCATAGAGCTTAAATTTATGTAATTCAATTTTTATTTTCGTTTTAGAATTTTTATTGTTTGTAATTTGTTGGAAAAGAATTTAAATTGGGGCTTACGCCCTGTTTTCTTCTCCCGTCACATTGTTTCTTATATTCTTTATTTTGTTTATTTCCTATTGTAAACCGTAGTATTTTTGGGTACCAAACCTAATAAACAACAACAATTAATTGGTGTTGTAGCTTGTCATTAAGTACTGCATTTATTTCAGTCATAAATAGCGTTAATTGGTTTTGTTTCCCTATGAAACGGTAAGGTAGCGTTAATTGGTTTTGTTTCCCTATGAAACGGTAAGGGAATTGTTAAGCCAATTTGTGGTTGACTGCGTGTGAAACTCTTAAGTTTGGTCTGTAATGTTGTTAAAAAAGCGTTACTGATGTTAAATCTTTAAAGATTTTCACACTCTAATTAAGGAAAGGAAGTTTGTCATTCCCATGTACTTTTATAAGTAATGTTTGTCATGTGGGCAGAGCTTTTAAGGTTCTGTGTTGCCTTGAAGGGAAAATTATAAATTTTAAGTTGATTACGGTATTATATGCGTAGGTAACTGTTTCTTACGGAATGCGGATTATTATTAATTTTTAAGGGTAAGATGGTCGTGTTGTAAAATGTTCTACCCCCGGTATTTATATCAAACTGTCGGGTTAGTTTTCAATAAAAATCTGTCGTATAACTAGAATTTTCGTAGTTATTAAAGAGTTTAATGGAAGTGCTATGATGCTCATAGGCTGCTTGCACAAACATGGAACCGCACGTTTTTTTTTACTTGATTAAACAAAACAGCAAATCATGTGCCCAAGAACAAACACAAGAGGGAAACATCACTCGCGCGGAATCATCCGGGACATCAAGTTCTGTTGGTTTCCGGTTTGTTTCTTCTAACTTGCCGTTTTTATTGTCTTCCCTTGCTAGCGGCATTCGTTATCCATTCTTGTAGCAATGTACGCGAGGCTTGCTTTAGCTACAGACCGTGGTTAGCCGAATGGGTAAATTCGGTTGCCTAGTTTCGTGCTGTGTGATTTTTTGCTTCGCCACAGGAATCACGAGCAGCGACTTTCTTGTCGCCTCGCCACAGGAGCCCCGAGCATCGGATTTCTACAAAGACCCGAGCGTCGCTTGCGGCGGAATATAACAAAAGGGTTGCTGGGTTTCGATGCATGGGATCAATTACTTTTGATGAGTCATTGTTCAAAAAATATATCCCTGACGTTAAAGAGTGGAACTATATTTTAGCGAAATGCTATGTCAATAAAGCAAGTGTGTTTTGAAGTTAGTGGGACTAAGTCCAAAGTATTGATTTCCTCTGAGCCCAAAGCTTCAGGTATGCGTAAAGTGCGACTTGCTCGTTCATGCTTGCCAAGGCGCTACGCTAAGCCAGTGGGCCGTGTAGTATGCACGGAAGTTTGACGTTCTTTGATAAAACTTGCGATCCCGAGTGGAGAGTGAACTTGACGCGCGACACGAAAAAAATGTCAGCTCAGAAATGACAACTCAGATGGCATTCCTGACGAACTATACCATTCAAGTGAGTTTTGCATAAATTTGCTTTTGAATAACTCAATCAATATACTATGCTTCTCGCTGCACAACTTGGTTATTTTTCGACAAAATGTCCTTGTGCTCCTGCAAAATTCGTGGCCTTGGTATGGCAATTTTTTTAAAGTATAATTATGCCTTTTTTCGAAGCCAATTTTAAAATATCATCACTGCTTAAATTAGAAATCGCCGCTGTATTTATGTTTGGAGGCTGAATTAAGATAAATGGTCATACGAAAACTCGACCCGGTAAGACATAGCCTATAAATTGCTTATTTCCATCAATCGAAATTGTTCCTGAGTTATGTATATTGTACATGATAGACGGTATATGTTAGGGTATTATTTTGTTTGTTCTCGGCTGAAATGAACAGATTTCATGTGCTTTAGCACATTTCCGACATAATTTTGAGTTATAATGCGCATATCAATGGTTCCCTTTCCTTGCTACTAATCTCTCTTTCTTTACTCTTTTCAAACCAGCTTTAGATCAGATTTACTTTATATATATGTATTAAGGGTATTTAGTATTATTGACGAATAACCCTCGCTTATTGCATATATTTGTCTTGTTTTGTTATTGCTATTATCAAATCGTCAATTTAGATTCAAATCCATGCTCTCAAACCCTACTGTTTGCCCGAGGTTTTGCATCGCCATGAATAACTCTTTTGATCTTGAGCGGTAAGCCGGGAACTATCTTTGAGTGTGTTTCAGCAATAATATGAAAGCATAATGTAGATTCTTATTCATCACTTCAAGTAAATTCATTGCCTTTGTTGTGTAGTCGATTCGATATCTTTACAAAATCAGACAATATTTTAACTATCAAATCCATAAAACCCTTGATAATTCTCTGTCTTTAGCTTGTCTCCTATATAACTTCGCCTTTATCTTGGGTAAATAGTGCCCTTATTTCCGCATTCGGGACTGGGAAAGTTTGTAACTTGCTGTTAATTGAATCGCTTTTGTTCTCAATCTAAACATGACAAGTATTCAGCCGTCGCTTCATGAAATTGTGTAACTACTTTATGTAAGACACTACTATCGACCTATACCTAGAGTTTTGCTGTTCAACAGGAGTTTTAACATTGATTTTTTTCGAAATGTTTGCCCTCCTATTTGACAATTGCTCTGAAATTAGAATAAATTTTAAAAAAATGGCTCCTAGAGTTTATTTCTTAATTCTTAAGTGTTCTTAAAAAAAACTATGAGACACACATTTTATGCTATCCTAAAGATATTTTTTCCTCAATAGACAAAAATCGCACATTTTCTAGCACCCGCAAATAATGTTTTAGAATAGGTGTATTCTAGCTTTCGTACAATCTTCACATTTGTAGCGTCTATATATATTTTTTTACAAAGCATCTAAATCGATAGATGATAAAACAGGCATTGCTGCTGGACGATCCTTTTATACACGAGCGTGGAAGGTGAATAATATATCGGCTATTATATTTGATACCCACGAAGCAATTCCTTTTAAGCAAAATCAAAGCGAAACGTATATTTTATATCCGCGAACCGAAAAGATACGTGAAAAAGAAATAAGGGTGATATATGAGTCGTTACCAGTTCACGTTAAGTTATTATAACTATACTTGCAAGCAGAGGGAAAAGTCGCGCAATTCAATGCGCTAAAATTCGTATTAATCTTGCTGTATGGCGCTACCCGTGATAGGCTACAAGCGAATCATTCGCAGTAGTGACACAGCTCTCGCCTTTATTATAAAGGGCCAGCTCCTTCAGCCCGTCATGCTTTGGCGGCCTATTATTACTACGCCGGTCAAAGTGTCAAACGCTTTTAAAGCTCTTAGACGGTTGTATTTTTTTTTATAGCCTAATAGCCTAAAATGTCTTTTATTATTATTTTAAGACAATTTACATTTTAAAATACCAAAAACGCAATGCATTCTTGGCGAAGTTTATTTTTACATACGAACTTAAGTTAAATTACGACTGCATAACATTTGGATCCAACTGATGATCCGTAACCTGGCTAAATCTCATTGGGCTCTTGGAAGGCCCTTGTCTCCATCTCCAAGGGGCAGCTATTTATTATGATTTGCGCAGTGTTATATCCGTTGGTGAAGTGACGTGTGTAATACAAGTGATCCTGTGGGGGCGGGATTCCTAAGATTTCTGAGCTATTAGCAGTCACAAGGAAATATTAATAATTTAGTAGTAAGAAAGTTTTTTTGTGTGGTTCAACAAAAAAAAAAAACAAGAAAGCTTGGAATAGGATGGTTTACAAAGGTACTTTATACTACTATACTCTCTCTGTATATCTATATAGGATATATATAGAACAGTGCTCAATACACAGGTGTAGAGCGGGATATATCTTGGTTTGTAGGGAAAACAAACACGCGAACTACCGTTTCAT
This sequence comes from Nematostella vectensis, assembly GCF_932526225.1. Lineage (NCBI taxonomy): Eukaryota > Metazoa > Cnidaria > Anthozoa > Actiniaria > Edwardsiidae > Nematostella > Nematostella vectensis. The sequence continues at coordinate 1,610,370 of NC_064045.1, forward strand.
CTCTACAAGCCTGCTTCGTGGTTGCCCACTCATCAGGAGATTTATTATTACTATAATCAACTTATATACTATCAATATACAAAATTTATATAAAAATAGCGCGCGAAATTTGAATGGCTGTTATGATGAAATTGAATTTTTGTTATATTATTATAGTATATATACATCAAGGTACTCTATACCTCTAACTCGGTACTATATATATAGTACATAGTAGATATACATGGGACAGCAATTTGCTTATTATAACAGTACCTATTAGTATATTGCACCTTTAGTACCTTAGTATTTAGTCCACTCCACTCATCTTGTAAATGCTGTAAGCGGCCTTCTGTGTGCTTCCTTTTGCTGGCCGATTAAAAAATACACCATTTTTATCTCGTCGATTTGTCATTTTAATATCAATTCTTCAACTTCTTTTTTTATCTTGCCAGTGCCAGTGGTCTATGCTATTCTCTTTGAAAAATCTCAAAATCTTAGACTTTGTGCCTTCGCCCTCCCCCCTTAGTTGATATTTGTCTTCTTAAAAAGACACACGTGACCAGAATAAGAGAAAGTGAAACTACAACCACATTAGCTCCCACCCCTCTGCTAAACTTTTTTTTCTGAATTGTTATTGAGACATGGCTCAGCTCTCCTCATACCGGTAGATAGAACAGGTAAATGGTTGATACCCTGTGTTGCGATGTTGTGCTTCTAGGTACGTGATGAAGCGAGACAAGACGCACAGAAACAGACCACAGCCATGGATGACGAAACACCTGGTGCACCCGTGGAGCCTAAGGTACACATCCTCAAATAGAGTACAGTATGGCTCATATAAAGTACCGCTCATATAAAGTACGTTCCCCTCATACAGGGTATGGTACCGCTTATATAAGGTAGGCTACCGCTCATATAATGTAGGTAAGGTAAGTTCCGGTACCACGCCAGGTGCACTCGTCTGACCGTGAGTCCAATTGGTGTCAAAGTTTTTCATTCTTCGCATGTGTTTGTAAGTGGTTTGTACGAATTTATTGACAACAAAGAAAGATTAACTTTCTTCTCCATAGTTGTTTTATTTTGTTTTTCAACAAGTGAACGCTTGTTGACACGTTTTTGTTACCGTGTAGGACTGGGACCGACAGCCAATTGTTGACGTCACACATCTGGAGATCCCAGCAGAGTTAGCCGTCGTTTATGCTAATTTAGACAGTAAGTATATCCAGTCGTCTAGATTTACAGACAATTTACCACATGAATTTTAAATTTGATCTGAGCCGCAATCTGATGAATCCAGTTTTCCATGACATTTACAGTAATCATATTCTTGCGTATCATATTCTTGTTTACGCGAAAGTAGTAAGACATCTGGACTAAAAAATATGGAAAAAAAGCTTTTTCTTTATTTTTTATTTAGGTACAAGTTAATAAGTTAAGTAGGTGGACGGGTGGTAGCTCAGGGGAAACCCCTGTGTTTCGAATGGCCCCCGCAAGGAAGTGCTTGAAAACGAGTTGCGGACCAGTGCTTCGCCATTCCTGCACCCTATGAGAAAAAAAAGTTAAAATAAAAGCTGCTAGTGTGCATGTACATAGTATGACTAACACATTGACCCCTCAACCGGCCTGTACCCGCTTTGAGAAGTACCCACAACCCAAAAAAATCATAAATGCAAAATAAACACAACAAGATGAAGATACTCAGGCATCAGTCTAAGGGATAAATGGTCTTGAAGATATGCATCCAACCAAGGTGATAGCAACTACTCTTAAGCCAAATAATAGCACAGGTTCTTTGGCAAATTTCAAATCGAACATAGGAAAAAAAAAATCAGCCCTCTTAACAAAACGCTCAAAATACCACACAAGGGAGAGGGATTAGCAAACACAGCTCATGAAACAAATAGATAACTTCATTATGATCCTCCAGGTTAATTTCCATGGCCTCAAAACACAAGGTCCACTCCTTGAAGGCTTGTAAAGCCACTTGGATGCCATAACGGATTGCAAAGCGTTCTGGGAGATCCAGGGAAAAAGCCAGGGGGAGGGCCAGTCAACAAAGTCAGATGGTATTTTACTAAGTCTTTTCACCCCAAAGCCAAACAAATCAATTCCAGGTCGATTAATTCTGACTGACTTTTCTCCAATATAGTTTGCTGCGATCGTCAAATACATCGGTCATGACCAATTTTCAATATCTCCACGAAGTATCAGTTTGATATAATTACATGTTTTTGCAATTTTTAACAGCTCTGATGGCTTATCCAAAAATAGCGACTTAGGAATAAATTGCGCCTACTCGGCTTCAAAATGGCGCGCCACCAGATTGAGGCTCAGATCAAATTTAGAATTCATGAACGCCTGTTTGTAGACTGGTAAACTGGCGTGGCTAGAAAAACTACAGACAAACTGTAGAATAACTTGGTGGTATGACTAGAAAAAATAGAGACAAGCTGTAGAATAACTAGGTGGTATGACGAGAAAAGATACAGACAAGCTGTAGAATAACTACAATCTGTAACAAAACTAATGGGACACTTTCCCTCCCCCTTCCTCAATGTTGGAGGGCAAATGATCACCTTGCTACTGCTTGTGTTTTGAGCTAAAAAATCGCCTCTAACCAATATTAATCGGGGGGGAGAGGGTTCGCTGTTGTTCGTATGGGAAGTGTCCCACTTACTTTTGTTGAGGATTGTAGGTCGTATGACTAGAAAACATACAAGCTGTAGAATAACTAGGTAGTATGACTAGAAAAATTACAGACAAGCTGTAGAATAACTAGGTGGTATGACTAGAAAAAATACAGACAAGCTGTAGAATAACTAGGTCGTTAAATAATAATATTTTAAAAAATATATATATTTACATACCATGACCTTGTGATGTTTTTTTTTTTTTTTTTTTTTTCCAGCTTGGAATGCCCCCTTCAAGGGAAAGATCTCCCCGTATCGGGGCGAGCTCATCAGGTACAACTGCCCTTCCGCGGGGCTCCCCAGGGACATCGACGCGTTCTTGTTCTCTAAATTCGCCGATGAGAACTTCCAGGTATGCTAGAATAGAAAAAGCGAGCATTGCCATAATCTATCATGGCTCAGATGTTATTTACAAAGAAATATGTTATTTGTCAAATTATTCTATCAGTTATCTTGGAGTAGTGTTCGTCACAGTTTTAAGTTAGTACCACCACTCACGCAAAAAAAAAAAACGCTGATTGCAGAAGGAGCATCGATGGCGCATGACCAAATCTCCCATCAGCTCAAGCTTCCTGAAGCTGAACTACTCGGACGCCATGGAGTCGGTGACCATCTTCAAATTGGTGAGGACTTCTTGTCACGCAAGTCTGGGTAACGCAAGTCCGACGTGGGTCTTGAAAGTGCCGTCTAGACGAGGACATTTTCATTGGCAAATTTTCATGCACAATATACATTGATCGCGTACAAACGCCAATGAAAATGATGGCATATCTGTACGGTCAATGTCTATTACCAATTAGAAAATTATCACTGCCATTCGACCAATCAGCGCTATCCATTTCAACCCCCTAAATCTCATAGTAATTTAGGTGTCAAGCGGCGAGGGCATTGAACAATGTCTATTACCAATTAGTACCGATGAGAGACTCGCTGAGACTCGTTGTTTTTTGTTAATTCGTGCGCTAAATGCCATAGAACACTCGCGTCCATTATCTAAGCCTTACTAAACATTGCCAATGAATGCTTGCTCGTGTAAACGTCATTTGTGAGCCGACTTGTGTGTTAAGGTTTTATTTGAATAATTCTGGAAAATATAATCAAGGATTTATTTTCACGGTATTTTCATCTTTTCAGGTGATGCGTTTTATGGAGGATGAAACACTCGATAGAGCAACAGAGTTTATTATTGGAAACTATATCATTCAAAGGGTAATTATAAGTCATATAAAATAACACAAAGGAAAATCCAACAACCATCAACAGACTACGCTAAACACACTAGCAATCAGCAACTCTCAGCTAGAATATCAACAACAACAAAACTACAGTGAAACTCCGTTAGGAAATGTGTCGTTGGGGATCATAAACCTGTCCATAATGTCTAGGTGCCCTAATTAAACCCGGGTTAGAATTAACAGGAAATGGACAGAACTTTTTTTCATCGATAAAAGTTGTCTTTATAAAGCGGGGTTCATCGTTAGATTACGACTTTACAGCGTTACATTACGACATGACAGCGTTACATTACAGCGTTACATCACAACATGACAGCGTTACATTACCACATTACAGCGTTACATTACCACATTACAGCGTTACATTTCTACATGACAGCGTTACCTTACAACATGACAGCGTTACATTACAACGTTACATTACGACAAAACAGCGTTACATTTCGACATTCTGGCGTACATTACGACATTACAACGTTACATTACGACATTACAACGTTATATTACGTCATTGCAACGTTGCATTACGACATGGCAGCTATGATATCAGCAGTTGAAATCGTGTAACTCGAATTATCTTTGTCAAGGGCCTTCTGAACCCCGAGGTCCGGGACGAAATCTACTGCCAGCTATGTAACCAGGTCTGGGGTAACCCGAAGGAGTCTAGTAACGAGAAGGCCTGGCTGCTGATGGCTCTTTGCATGAGTAGCTTCATGCCTTCTTCCACTCTGTTCCCTCATCTTCTCAAGTAAGTCGACGGCAATAAAATAAGTAGTGCGTGAAACTGTCTGTGCCTGAATACGCAACAGTTTTAGAAGTACGATAAATTTTTTCAAAAATATTTCTGCAAATATTCTCTGTAGAAAACCATGATTGATCAAAGCCCTGAGATCTGTTAGCATGGCCCGATTTACCCGTGGGGGCTAATACACTTATAAACATTAACCCAATGACTCCTGGCTATTTTTAGCTGAATTTACAAAAAAAAAAAACTGACAGAAAACAGATACCTCCCCCCTATTTTGAGTTTTATACAGCCCGTCAAAGTCAAACACCGCTGCACCTAGCTTTCCAACAGTGTTTTGCGTTCCCCACTTTTAATCCCTCGTCGTTGTGCTGAAGCCAGCACAAGTTGATGGTTGCTTGTATTTTTTATCAAAAATACAGCTATAAGCATATTGGGAGAGTGTCGTAGGACATCATGAATTCTATTGAGGCATAATTGAGTGCCTTGCTTATGGATATTTGCAAGCAAAGGTGGATTCCTGGTGATTTTTTTCTTGTTTGGCTTTGCCTCGATGAGAAAATAATTTTCTAATGAATCACCACAGCTCTCCTAAATGCTGTCTTTTCTGAAACCAAAGTGATTCCAAAATTGTTTACACTGCTATTCTGGGCCTGTATGACCTGGAATTGATTTGTTTGGCTTTGGGGTGAAAAGACTTAAGGAAATACCATCTGACTTTGGGGAGAGGAGTGTTGACTGGCCCTCCCCTCGTGAATATTTTCCTGGATCTCCGTAAATACTTTGCAATACGTAATGGCATCCAAGTGGTTTCACAAACCTTCAAGGAATGAACCTTGTGTTTGCCATGGAAATGCACCTGGAGGATTAGAATAAAGGTATCTATTTGTGTCTTAGGCTGTGTTTGCTGATCTCTCTCCCTTGTGTGGTATTTTGAGCATTTTGTTAAGAGGGGTGATTCTGCTTTTTTTTCTTTGTTCGATTTGAAATTTGTCAAAGAACCTGAGCTATTATTTGGCTAAGAATAGTTGCTATTACCTCGATTGGATGCATATCTTCAAGACCATTTATCCCTTAGACGGATGCCTGAGTATCTTTATCTTGTTGTGTTTATTTTACATTTATGAATTTTTGGGTTGTGGGTACTTTACAAAGCTGGTACTGGCCGGCTGAGGGGTCAATGTGTTAAGGAAATAGGATATTATATGCGTGCCTTTTTAGTAGAACTGTTTTTGTCGGGTAGATATCGTAAGCAGATCAGTGGACCACGAGACTTCAGGTCGAGTGATATTTTTAGTCATAAAAAAGAGTTTTGAAAGTGCACTAATCAGAGGGTGCGTAAGATCTCAATGATTGTATGATGTATTTTTATATGATTTCTTGAACAGGTTCGCCTCGGATCAGGCCTACAATGGCTACAAGGCATACTGCCAACACAAACTACTATGCTGGAAGGGCCGAAAGTTCCCCTATGCCCGTGCCCACCCCCCTTCGTCGCTAGAATGGCAGGCTGCGCGAACCAAGTCCTGCATGTCCCTCGAGTGCGACTGCGTGGATGGTGAGAGATCTCGTGATAATTGTACTTGGGCCCATATAAGGAATCGAAAAAGTTCTCTTGGGAGATCTCTTCTTATTGTTAAATGAGCTTTGAGAAAATGATTAAATGATTAATAAATGGCTTAATTAATGATTTTTTATTGTTATAAGGTGGTTCTTGTTGTTGTATGGTGATGCTAGTTGCCGTTCTTGTTGTTGTAAGGTGGTGCTAGTTGCCGTCCTTGTTGTTGTATGGTGATGCTAGTTGCCGTTCTTGTTGTTGTAAGGTTGTGCTAGTTGCCGTCCTTGTTGTTGTAAGGTGGTGCTAGTTGCCGTTCTTGTTGTTGTAAGGTCGTGCTAGTTGCCGTTCTTGTTGTTGTAAGGTGGTGCTAGTTGCCGTTCTTGTTGTTGTAAGGTGGCGCTAGTTGCCGTTCTTGTTGTTGTAAGGTGTAGCTAGTTCTGTTCTTGTTGTTGTAAGGTGTAGCTAGTTGCCGTTCCTGTTGTTGTAAGGTGGTGCTAGTTCTTGTTGTAAGGTGGTGCTAGTTGCTGTTCTTGTTGTTGTAAGGTGGTGCTAGTTGCCGTTCTTGTTGTTGTAAGGTGGTGCTAGTTGCCGTCCTTGTTGTTGTAAGGTGGTGCTAGTTGCCGTCCTTGTTGTTGTAAGGTGGTGCTAGTTGCCGTCCTTGTTGTTGTAAGGTGGTGCTAGTTGCCGTTCTTGTTGTTGTAAAGTGGTACTAGTTGCCGTCCTTGTTGTTGTAAGGTGGTGCTAGTTGCCGTCCTTGTTGTTGTAAGGTGGTGCTAGTTGCTGTTCTTGTTGTTGTAAGGTGGTGCTAGTTGCCGTCCTTGTTGTTGTATGGTGATGCTAGTTGCCGTTCTTGTTGTTGTAAGGTTGTGCTAGTTGCCGTCCTTGTTGTTGTAAGGTGGTGCTAGTTGCCGTTCTTGTTGTTGTAAGGTGGTGCTAGTTGCCGTTCTTGTTGTTGTAAGGTGGTGCTAGTTGCCGTTCTTGTTGTTGTAAGGTGGCGCTAGTTGCCGTTCTTGTTGTTGTAAGGTGTAGCTAGTTCTGTTCTTGTTGTTGTAAGGTGTAGCTAGTTGCCGTTCCTGTTGTTGTAAGGTGGTGCTAGTTCTTGTTGTAAGGTGGTGCTAGTTGCTGTTCTTGTTGTTGTAAGGTGGTGCTAGTTGCCGTTCTTGTTGTTGTAAGGTGGTGCTAGTTGCCGTCCTTGTTGTTGTAAGGTGGTGCTAGTTGCCGTCCTTGTTGTTGTAAGGTGGTGCTAGTTGCCGTCCTTGTTGTTGTAAGGTGGTGCTAGTTGCCGTTCTTGTTGTTGTAAAGTGGTACTAGTTGCCGTCCTTGTTGTTGTAAGGTGGTGCTAGTTGCCGTCCTTGTTGTTGTAAGGTGGTGCTAGTTGCTGTTCTTGTTGTTGTAAGGTGGTGCTAGTTGCCGTTCTTGTTGTTGTAAGGTGGTGCTAGTTGCTGTTCTTGTTGTTGTAAGGTGGTGCTACTTTCGTTCTTGTTCATTGTTGCAGGTGAAACGAGAGCGGTACAGGTTGATAGCTGCTCTACTGGCGAGCAGTTAGCTGGTCAAATCCTAAAAGACAGGTAAGAATTGAAGCAATTCGAATGGGTCGGCGGCTTCAATTTTAATTGGGGAAACCAAGGCAGCCTTGTTAATGTAACATGGCGTAACTTGCCTAGGGCAGTCTTGGTAATGTAGCATGGCATAACTTGCCTAAAGCAGTCTTGGTAATGTAGCATGGCGCAACCTGCCTAACACAGTCTTTGTAATGTAGCATGGCGTAACTTGCCTAAGGCAGTCTTGGTAATGTAGCATGGCGTAACCTGCCTAAGGCAGTCTTGGTAATGTAGCATGGCATAACTTGCCTAAGGCAGTCTTGGTAATGTAGCATGGCATAACTTGCCTAAGGCAGTCTTGGTAATGTAGCATGGCATAACTTGCCTAAGGCAGTCTTGGTAATGTAACATGGCGTAACCTGCCTAAGACAGTCTTGGTAATGTAGCATGGCATAACTTGCCTAAGGCAGTCTTGGTAATGTAGCATGGCATAACTTGCCTAAAGCAGTCTTGGTAATGTAGCATGGCGTAACCTGCCTAAGGCAGTCTTGGTAATGTAACATGGCGTAACCTGCCTAAGACAGTCTTGGTAATGTAGCATGGCGTAACCTGCCTAAGGCAGTCTTGGTAATGTAGCATGGCATAACTTGCCTAAGGCAGTCTTGGTAATGTAGCATGGCATAACTTGCCTAAGGCAGTCTTGGTAATGTAGCATGGCATAACTTGCCTAAGGCAGTCTTGGTAATGTAACATGGCGTAACCTGCCTAAGACAGTCTTGGTAATGTAGCATGGCATAACTTGCCTAAGGCAGTCTTGGTAATGTAGCATGGCATAACTTGCCTAAAGCAGTCTTGGTAATGTAGCATGGCGTAACCTGCCTAAGGCAGTCTTGGTAATGTAACATGGCGTAACCTGCCTAAGACAGTCTTGGTAATGTAGCATGGCGTAACCTGCCTAAGGCAGTCTTGGTAATGTAGCATGGCATAACTTGCCTAAGGCAGTCTTGGTAATGTAGCATGGCATAACTTGCCTAAAGCAGTCTTGGTAATGTAGCATGGCGTAACCTGCCTAAGGCAGTCTTGGTAATGTAACATGGCGTAACCTGCCTAAGACAGTCTTGGTAATGTAACATGGAGTAACCTGCCGAAGACAGTCCTGGTAATGTAGCATGGCGTAACTTGCCTAAGGCAGTCTTGGTAATGTAGCATGGCATAACTTGCCTAAAGCAGTCTTGGTAATGTAGCATGGCGTAACCTGCCTAAGGCAGTCTTGGTAATGTAACATGGCGTAACCTGCCTAAGACAGTCTTGGTAATGTAGCATGGCGTAACCTGCCTAAGGCAGTCTTGGTAATGTAGCATGGCATAACTTGCCTAAGGCAGTCTTGGTAATGTAGCATGGCATAACTTGCCTAAAGCAGTCTTGGTAATGTAGCATGGCGTAACCTGCCTAAGGCAGTCTTGGTAATGTAACATGGCGTAACCTGCCTAAGACAGTCTTGGTAATGTCGCATGGCATAACTTGCCTAAGGCAGTCTTGGTAATGTAGCATGGCGTAACCTGCCTAAGACAGTCTTGGTAATGTATCATGGCGTAACCTGCCTAAGGCAGTCTTGGTAATGTAGCATGGCGTAACCTGCCTAAGAAAGTCTTGTTAATGTAGCATGGCGTAACCTGCCTAAGACAGTCTTGGTAATGTAGCATGGCGTAACCTGCCTAAGGCAGTCTTGGTAATGTAGCATGGCGTAACCTGCCTAAGGCAGTCTTGGTAATGTAGCATGGCGTAACCTGCCTAAGACAGTCTTGTTAATGTAGCATGGCGTAACCTGCCTAAGACAGTCTTGGTAATGTAGCATGGCGTAACCTGCCTGAGGCAGTCTTGGTAATGTAGCATGGCGTAACCTGCCTAAGACAGTCTTGGTAATGTAGCATGGCGTAACCTGCCTAATGCAGTCTTGGTAATGTATCATGGCGTAACCTGCCTAAGACAGTCTTGGTAATGTAGCATGGCGTAACCTGCCTAAGTAGTCTTGGTAATGTAACATGGCGTAACCTGCCTAACACAGTCTTTGTAATGTAGCATGGCATAACTTGCCTAAGGCAGTCTTGGTATTGTAGCATGGCGTAACTTGCCTAAGGCAGTCTTGGTATTGTAGCATGGCGTAACTTGCCTAAGACAGTCTTGGTAATGTAGCATGGCGAAACCTGCCTAAGACAGTCTTGGTAATGTAGCATGGCGTAACCTGCCTAAGACCGTCTTGGTAATGTAACATGGCGTAACCTGCCTAAGACAGTCTTGGTAATGTAGCATGGCGTAACCTGACTAAGGCAGTCTTGGTAATGTAGCATGGCGTAACCTGCCTAAGACAGTCTTGGTAATGTAGCATGGCGAAACCTGCCTAAGGCAGTCTTGGTAATGTAGCATGGCGTAACTTGCCTAAGGCAGTCTTGGTAATGTAGCATGCCATGACCTGGCTATGTTAGCTTTGTTGATGTAACATATGTAACATAGTGTAACTTGCCTATGGCAGCCTTGGTAATATAACATAGCGTTTACTTTCGAGATATTTGAATGAATGAATGAATGAATATATGGCACAACCCCTTTAAGATATTGACATTTTATTACTTGTTTGTAATATCCAGAGGGATCCCTGATCCGTATGGCTGGAGCGTTGACTTATATGACACGGACTGTCATTTCTCGCTGTGTGGACACGACTATGCCATGGATCTCCTGTCAGAGTATGAGTATCCACCAACCTTCCCGCCAAGTCTGTCGCCAACACTTTTAACCTTCAGACCGGGCAATAAACTTCCCGAAAAGCGCAAGAGAGCTATGATAGAGTGAGTACCTAAGACTATAAAAAAAAGAAAGGACTGTGACAATAATTATCGAAAACTAATCCAGAAAACGTCTAAAACGTCCAGGCAAGAAATTCCCTGCAAAACGCAAGCATGCTTTTACCGTGAAAATGTATGAAGATACATTGTCCGGGAGCCAGTGACTAGAAAAAAAAAAATGTCCGTTTACTTTGAGAGCTGACCAAGTTTTGACCTTCCTAAGTTAAAGTTATGTCAATGTAAAATCATGTACGGGTGGCAGTAGAGACTGTTGGTAGGCCAACCCTCCCAAATAGTCACGTTTCTTTTTTCCCCTTCTCGCTCTGTGAGGCCGTTATCTTGGACCATTGTTATTAATGAGCAGAGGCCGGATAAATTGCAGAGACGAGATAAATCTCGATAAAGAAGAGTATGCATTGCTAAAATGACGATCCGATCGGCAAATACGAAAGATATCTTTTTACATTCACGCGCAAAATCAGACTTTGAAACGATTAGATCAACGCCGCAGAAAGCCATAAATACCTCTTTCAGATAAATCTCATGAATAACAGAAGCATTCCCAATAAGATCGTGAACCAGTTGCCTTTAAATCCCTTAGATTACTGGCTGACTAACACCAGCCTGATTTAAACCCACCTATGTTATTCAAGAATTATAAATAAATTATTTTATATGGTTTAATTCTGGTCAGCTTTGCATTTAGCGATTTTATTTTGAAATCTCACTTTCGAAACTTTAAAGCTCATTAATTACAAAAGAATCGGAAACAGCTATTGCAAAGACAAAGAGAGCGTTAACTCATATCCCTTATTGTCAATGTTGGCCCACGTTTCCATTTATGCTGCCACCCAAACACTATTCCTCATCGACATTCAAACAATCCTGGGGGACAAAATTCAGCTTATTAAGTAAACCAACTCGTGTTTTAAACCCCTTTCTGAGCGCTGGCTCCTGGACTAACAAGTACTAACTTGTGACGTGTTCCTATCATGTTTTGTCAGCCTTCATCGTCCACCATCGAAGCGTGCACATGTCGCTGACATCGCCCACAAGTTTTCTTTTTCCGAACGACCCGCATCAACAATCCCGCAACCACAGGCACCACGGGAAGATGCCCTGAGTGCTGCAACTTCCGCTCGAATTGTAAGCCAAGCAGCCACAGATAAGCATCAGGATAGACTAGTATCAGAGACCGCAGCCCGATCACGCGTCGAGACGACTGATGGACCTGCTGCTGTCATCCCCCCACCACCACCACCCCCTCCCCCAGCGTCAAACGTACCCGCTCCCCCACCCCCTCCCCCAGTGATGCCTCCTCAGAAAGTCATCATGAGGAAACCAACGAAGAAGAAGGATAAGAAGGAGTCCAAGAAGGAGGGCCCGCAGTACTCGCTTGCTGAGGTTGTTGCCAAGGCCAAGCGCATGAGCGAAACTCGCAGCAGGGTCTTTTCCACTTCCTCTGGGGGTGGGGGCAAGGAAACGGAAGTTGATGCCTTCGAAGCGGTAATCAAACAGAGGCAAGGGAATCTCAAGCCACGGAAGGTAGATGGGGTCATATCTTTCCAAAGCCACGTCCAAAACATGGAATCACACGGCCCAGATCAAACCAATATAACTTGTTTTCATTTCTAATTGCACAAATTCTTTGGTATTTCAATTGTGAGTATGTTGAAGGCTTTTCTCGTGAGAACAAGAAAGGAGACTTTCATCTTTCGTAACTGTCGGAATGCCCCTCTCTCTCTTGTTCCTTATGTAGCCCGTTATACCTGAAGTCAACTGCAGCCGTCCTTCTATGTGCGTGCTAACTAAAACCAATAACGGAGGCGAAAACCAGGATTTATTAATCATTCATGTTACTGTTTCCATCAGGTCGAAACCACGGCTATACCAGAGGACAAACCCGAAAGCGAGCTGAAGCGAGTCATGCAAGCGAAGGCGAACCGAGTCAGTCGTCTTTGGGAGTCCACTGATGCAAGTCTCGCTGGCATCCAAAGCTACCAGAAGCCCTCGATCCATAAAGGAGAAGAGATTGAGATGAAGTCGCGTGCAGAGCAGCTCCATAAATCGTGGGCTGACCCTGAGAAGAAGGAGCGCTCCATCTCGTGTTCTTCCAGTGGCAGGGTGTCGAACCACAGCGGCGAAGTACCCGCCACGACCATTCAAGTGGATGACGCTCCCAGCTCTAGTCGCGCGCAGCAGAACGATACTAACAACCACGATGATGTGAGCGACTTCGTGGACAGTCTCTTTGACCCGGTGATTAGTAACTTTGATGAGCTCATGAAGGAAGACGCGGTGAGAGTTGCCATCAAGGGTGGAGGCGGTGTCCAACAAGGTATCACTAACCCCAATGCCTCCCAGCAGAATGCCTTCACGGCCAGGGTGTCCACTCCTTCTGCAGGGGTCCCCGCTAATACTGTTGGGGTTTCAAGCCATATCATTGGAATCTCGAGCCCAGCAGTTGGCTCTATAGGGTCCCCAGTGGCAATGAATGGACCAATGTTTGTGCCTATCCAGCGGGCACCCATGAGCAATGGATACGCACAAGTGGCTGTTAATGGGTATCCGGGGTATAGTACGGGGATGGTGGCACCCACTTACGTTCCTATGGCAACGTCATACTCCAGTCCTGTCCCAGATGTGAACTCCCTGGCGGCGCAGCAGCAGGTTTTGATTGACAGGCTGTTGCAACAGCAGGCGTTACTACATCAACAGCAGCAGGAGTTGTCCCAGAAGTCGCAGGATCAGTTGGTGCAGTTACAGCTGCAGCATGCTGAAGAGCTGCGACGGTTGCAGGAACAGATCAGTGGGAAACAGACGGGAATGCTTAGTGGCATTACAAACGGGCATGGGCCGACCGCCAACGGACATGAGCCGACCAGCAACGGACATGAGCCGACCACCAACGGACATGAACCTCCTGCAAATGTTTGCGACTCGCCGTTGTCTATTCTATCGCCATCCACTAGCACTTCCTCCGTGGGAACTCTTAATAAGGCTGAACATTGCTCGGCTTCCGCTGATCTTCCTTTACCTCCTCCGGAATTCTCTGACCTCGAATCCTCAGCGCCCATTCCCCCGCCCCCTCCCCAAATGAACAACACATCTGCACCTCCTCCTCCCAACAAAGAAAAACAAACTGCAAAGCCTCCAGCCCCGCTGCCACCACCGCGAATCGACTCTCAGCTTGTTAACAACGATATCTCCAAGTCCGCGGGTGTTGCAAGTGCCGTAGCGATGCTAGAAGCTAAGACGCCAAACTCTCCTACCTCCAAGACCCCAGAGGTCAGCGTGAGCATCTCCTCGAGTCGAGCGGAGGTCGCGGGTGATAACTCCACTCTTGCCAAGCCCCCGCTTCAGCGAAAGCAGTCCTCCACGCTGGCTCACCTGTACAATCAGGAGATAAAGACGACGAAGTTGCTCAATAAGCTTAACGACTTGTATGTCACCGTTGAAAGAGTCGGCTGGAAAATGAGTATCAGGAAAGAGGTAGGTTACACCAGAGAGCACGGGACAGCCCGGTTAAAATGTATTTAACCCATCCTTGTCTAAAGCCCCGTTTGGATGACCATGAATAACAATAGGGTATTAGCGAACTATCTATCAAGTATCATCCAGCTTACCAAGCAGTGCCGGTCTATTGCTGGTTTTCATGGGTTTTGAGTTTTTATATTTTAAAGCAATTTCATCGTCTCTTTATTTTATCCATAATTTTTGTACCCAACTAGTTTTTGTTGTGACATCCTCTACTACTGCTTTCACCTTTTGTCCCCGCCTTTTCATTTATTTAACATTTTTGGTGGTAACATTAGTTTATTGTATTACAGAATATATTCACTTTAATTTGATGCGTTCATGAATTGATGTGGATTAAAATTTGTAAAATTCGCTACCAGCCAACCATGCGTTCAATAGCCACTGTTTTAACGATTCTTTGATGTAATTGCCAACAAACGCCTAGATAAATCCGACTTTCTTCCACCTCGTTTGCCTCGAATTGCCCTTTGATAACGTTAATTATATACATGGCAAAGTTTTCGATTCTGGTTGGTATATGAGCAGTGCAGCTCTCAGGTAATTAAGTGCAGAAAAAAAAAGAATTCCGTACAGTATTACGCTGACGTTGGTCAGCTTACAAACAATTGAGCAATAGAAGACTCAAAGAGCAAGACTTGAAGCGCACTTTTAAATATTTAGCATTTTGCATAGATTAGAGTTCCCACAAAGTCAATGTTGTGTTTATCTGAATATATTGTTTGTCTTTGAGAAGTGTTCTTAAAATTTCCTTCTCAACAAATTACACATTCAAGACTTTTTTTCTTAACAGATTTTCAACGTCAATGAGAAGTTGGACAATAAGCTCGCCCAGAGACTTGTCTTCCTGCAGGTCAGCGGTAGCAGCTATAATCTACGCCACCATCGATATTCTTCTCACCCGTTGTGTTCACTCTACGTCATACCTTTTTCTACTCTCAGTGCCCCTTGAAGCCCCATCCTCAGGTTTCACCGTAAAGTTGTACTGCAAGGGCTGCCTAGACTACCGTCTGATACCAATTTATTACGGGGATTATAAATGTCCCAGGGCTACACGTTCGCAAGATTGATAATGGGCGTTTTATTCACAGGTCGTGCGTGACGTGTACTCAGATGCATGTTGTAGGATGACATCAGATGATAGGTCCCGGATGAAAGTTTTGCTACGTAAGTAAATTTTCCTAATCCAACAAAACGTTGTGCTTTGCTAGTTCAGTGCTCTGAGCCTCCTCTTGGCGTTTTTGTCATGTTGAAGTTCTATCGGGATTCTTTTATCGTGCCTATTCTCCTTGCACAAGCTACCCAGAGCGTCTTATTTAAAATTTATTTAAATATACGTAGGACCAGCTGGGAAGCTAACTTGTTCTATCTTTTCAGAGAAATATGGTATCACTCCAGACCACCCATTGTCTAGCGTGCCTGTGGAAGAGATCGTCATCGCCACGGCAAGGCAGCTACCTCTCTACTTCTCCCGCTTCTACCTCGCAACCGTAAGATATTAGTCCTTGTCGAAGGCGGAAGCAGCAACCTTTTCAAGAGGAGGCTAACATGGAGGTTGAAAATTCTCCACTCCTTTTTAAGAAAGACATTTCGTATGTTTTCCGGTTCAAGGTTGTTCAAGTGTTGACAAAAGCTCTCCGTATGTAGAGCTATACCGATGTACGTCCGTTAGAAGACAATTGTTTTGTGTTGTCATTCATTGTTTAGTTGTCACGTGTTGATCTTACGTGGTGCTGTCACGCGTTGTAAAATCCCGTATTGTGTCACGTCTCTATCACGTGTTCTCTAACTGATGACATGTGTTCCTGTCCAGTGCCAGAATGAGCAGCCTGACATGCACTATGTGGCTGTGGGCGAGCACGGCATCCGACTTGTCAAGCGCGAGAAACTCACGGATGACCTCATCATCGTCCAAGACCTCCCGTAAGTAGCGCCTTATCATGTGACTCGCGCCCAGACTTTTCTACCTTTGATGTGTTTATCTGACGTTGTCACATGCCATATGGTTCTTATCCCTTTCTTAAGTTTTCTGCTTTTTGGTTAAGCTATGACAGCGTGGAGAAAGTCAAAGCAGCAAAGGACAAGCTGACGATCAGTATCAAGGACAGCAAGACCGTTATCTCTACAGACAGGGTAAGAACTGACCTTCGTGTCATCAGTACAGACAGGGTAAGAACTGACCTTCGTGTCATCAGTACAGACAGGGTAAGAACTTACCTTCATGTCATGAGTACAGACAGGGTGAGAACTGACCTTCGTGTCATCAGTACAGACAGGGTAAGAACTGACCTTCATGCCATCAGTACAGACAGGGTAAGAACTGACCTTCATGCCATCAGTACAGACAGGGTAAGAACTGACCTTCATGCCATCAGTACAGACAGGGTAAGAACTGACCTTCGTGTCATCAGTACAGACAGGGTAAGAACTGACCTTCATGTCACTAGTACAGACAGGGTGAGAACTGACCTTCGTGTCACTAGTACAGACAGGGTAAGAACTGACCTTCGTGTCATCAGTACAGACAGGGTAAGAACTGACCTTCGTGTCATCAGTACAGACAGGGTAAGAACTGACCTTCGTGTCACTAGTACAGACAGGGTGAGAACTGACCTTCGTGTCACTAGTGCAGACAGGGTGAGAACTGACCTTCATGTCACTAGTACAGACAGGGTAAGAACTGACCTTCGTGTCACTAGTACAGACAGGGTAAGAACTGGCCTTCGTGTCATCAGTACAGACAGGGTGAGAACTGACCTTCATGTCACTAGTACAGACAGAGTAAGAACTGACCTTCATGTCACTAGTACAGACAGGGTAAGAACTGACCTTCATGTCACTAGTACAGACAGGGTGAGAACTGACCTTCGTGTCACTAGTACAGACAGAGTAAGAACTGACCTTCATGTCATCAGTACAGACAGGGTAAGAACTGACCTTCATGTCACTAGTACAGACAGGGTAAGAACTGACCTTCGTGTCAGCAGTACAGACAGGCTAAGAGCTGACCTTCGTGTCACTAGTACAGACAGGGTGAGAACTGACCTTCATGTCACTAGTACAGACAGGGTAAGAGCTGACCTTCGTGTCACTAGTACAGACAGGGTAAGAACTGACCTTCGTGTCTCTAGTACAGACAGGGTAAGAACTGACCTTCGTGTCACTAGTACAGACAGGGTGAGAACTGACCTTCATGTCATCAGTACAGACAGGGTAAGAACTGACCTTCGTGTCACTAGTACAGACAGGGTAAGAGCTGACCTTCGTGTCACTAGTACAGACAGGGTAAGAACTGACCTTCGTGTCACTAGTACAGACAGGGTAAGAACTGACCTTCGTGTCACTAGTACAGACAGGGTAAGAGCTGACCTTCGTGTCACTAGTACAGACAGGGTAAAAACTGACCTTTGTGTCATCGGTACAGACAGGGTAAGAACTTACCTTCGTGTCATCAGTACAGACAGGGTGAGAACTGACCTTCATGTCACTAGTACAGACAGGGTAAAAACTGATCTTCGTGTCATCAGTACAGACAGGGTAAAAACTTACCTTCATGTCATCAGTACAGACAGGGTAAGAACTGACCTTCGTGTCACTAGTACAGACAGGGTGAGAACTGACCTTCGTGTCACTAGTACAGACAGGGTAAGGGCCGACCTTCATGTCACTAGTACAGACAGGGTGAGAACTGACCTTCGTGTCATCAGTACGGACAGGGTGAGAACTGACCTTCGTGTCACTAGTACAGACAGGGTAAAAACTGACCTTCATGTCATCAGTACAGACAGGGTAAGAACTGACCTTCGTGTCACTAGTACAGACAGGGTGAGAACTGACCTTCGTGTAACTAGTACAGACAGGGTAAGGGCCGACCTTCATGTCACTAGTACAGACAGGGTGAGAACTAATCTTCGTGTCACTAGTACAGACAGGGTAAGAACTGACCTTCGTGTCACTAGTACAGACAGGGTAAGAACTGACCTTCGTGTCACTAGTACAGACAGGGTGAGAACTGACCTTCATGTCACTAGTACAGACAGGGTGAGAACTGACCTTCGTGTCACTAGTACAGACAGGGTAAGAGCTGACCTTCATGTCACTAGTACAGACAGGGTAAGAACTGACCTTCGTGTCACTAGTACAGACAGGGTAAGAACTGACCTTCATGTCATCAGTACAGACAGGGTGAGAACTTACCTTCGTGTCACTAGTGCAGACAGGGTGAAAACTGACCTTCGTGTCACTAGTACAGACAGGGTAAGAGCTGACCTTATTTGTCTCTGTGTATGTTACCTCAGGCTGAAGAGATCAAGCTGATGATCAGCCCTTACCTGCGACAGATTGAGAAGGTTTGTTCCCACAATTTTTCTGTTAATACCTTGCCTCGTATTGCTCGGTATTTACTTTAGATGCAAGCACATTTTTGTGATTTTAACCTCACGTTGTGTTACCACAGGAAGCCAAGTACGTCCGGGCAATGTATGATTATGTCACGCAAGAGCCAAACCTGCTGAGCTTCAAGAAAGGTGATGTCATTCAGATAATTGACAAGCCGGACATAGAGGAAGGCTGGCTGTTTGGAGTGTTTGCATCCAACAATGGCTACTTCCCGGCGGAGTACGTCACGCACATCAAAGAGGTTGGTCACGTCTGTCATGCAACTAACGGCATGCTGTCATCCTAGCAACACACTACATGTTGTCACCCTAGCAACACACTACATGTTGTCACCCTAGCAACACACTACATGTTGTCTCCCTAGCAACACACTACATGTTGTCACCCTAGCAACACACTGAACCGTCAACACCTAACACTAACCCTCTGCATCATCAAGAGTCAAGCAGGCACAATATCTTTACAATTTTTTCAACACTTTTTCGCGTTCATATTACTAAGGCTGTGTGTTTTAGGACCCTGGTACTGTACGTAAGGGTAACCTGATGAAAGCGGCTTCGCTAGGCAACCTTTTCACGGAGAGCGCGGATGAGTCCCCCAAGGGTACACACAGCCGACGGGACAGTGTCCGGTCCAGTAAATCGGACAAGTCCGAGTATGGGCATGAAAAGTTCTCTATGATGGAGTTTGCAATGCATTACTTCAGACATGGACAGTGAGTATATCCACGGCGACAACAACAACAGCGACTTTTACTGTAAAAACAACAACAGCAACAGTAAGAACAACAACAGTAACTTTAACAACAGTTAAAGTAACAACAACAGCTGTAGCACCAGTGACAAAGTCATATCCAGCAATAACAACAGAAGCAACAACTTTCAGATTGCGATCACTTCTCGTCATAATATCACATAAAATGCCAAATTATAAAATTGGTAAAGTTTAATATAGTTGCTAACTTCATTAAACTTTACGAATTAAAGTTTACGAATTTAATAAATTGTCATTTTAGTCGAACATCACATTTAGAATCTTGCGGTTGTATTGCCGTTATTTGTAATGTCCGTCATGCAGTTCACTTCATTGTTGCCAAGGGTCAGGGATTCTATTGTCCACTGCGTGCGCTTTCAAAAAGACGGCGATATAGCACGTAAATACTGTTACCTGTTAAAAAAATCACTGTGCCCGAAATAGTGCAGAGAAGCCCTTGTTGTCTTGCATTCCTTGCGTGTTGTTTATTGATTGATTGATGATTATGATTGATTATGATTATCGCTGGTGTTTCTAGGGAAGTGGTGCATCGACAGTCGGATGGCTCGGTGCGTGGAACACTTCGTATCAAAGGAACAAATCGATCGGGCAAAGGTACGTGGCCATGGCTCAAGAGTGCTCAGAGCGATTGTTCTGACATGTTGACCCACTGACGGCTGATTGATAACTGATTGTTCGGGGGTGGGAAGAGCTTTCCCTTTTATAGAGGAACTTTGGTGTTGTTAAAACCACCTCGTAACAACACCCAGTAATAGGTGTGTTACTGGGTGTTCTTAAGGGGGGGGGGGGTGTTGTTACTGAATATTGTTACTTGGTGGTGTTACTGGATGCAGTTATTGGGTGTTGTTATTGGGTGTTGTTCCTGGGTGTTGTTATTGGGTGTTGTTACTGGGTGTTGTTACTGGGTGTTGTTACTGGGTGTTGTTACTGGGTGTTGTCATTGGGTGTTGTTACTGGGTGTTGTTACTGGGTGTTGTTACTTAGTTGGTCTGATTTGTCAGGTTCAACAAAGAAGGTGGAGTGGACGTGGAAAGGTCTCGCTGAACTCGTCAAGTACAGCAAAACTCCAATCCAAGCTTCTTTGCTACGCCTCGACAGCCCTCAAAACAAGCACGCTATCGAGTGCTTCCATGGTAAGTATCCTGTCGCTATATGAAGGCATGTTTCCCAATCTAACCATCCCTGTCGCTATATGAAGGTTATGAAGGACATGTTTCCTAATCTAACCATACCTAAAGCATTTTCTGTAAGATTAAAATATGTTTAGATAATTAAGGAAAGCCTTTTTCTGTTTTAGGGTAAAAAGACCGGTTGCGTGCTGATTGTTCTGAAAGGCTTAACTAAGAAAGATTTGATCTGATAGAGTCGGGAAACTAGTGGCACGCTACATATATATCCGAGTTTATCAATTTCTATTGCTATGTCACAACGGATTATACATCATTGTGTGTCAAATCGTTGTAAAGTTGTAAACCTTTTTTTATATCCTCGTACAGCTATCATGCGGTTCATGGGAGATATTTCTATGGGACGTAATCACAAAGACACCGAGCTTGTCTACTTCCTACTCAAGGTATGTCGGTCTTATTAGCACCGCTTTGCTTTTCAAACTTATTTTGTAGAATTGTAAAGCGCTTTGGATCCGTAAGAGAAAAGCGCTATATAAATTAACTTTTTATAATTATTATTATTTATTATTAAAATTCTTTGGTTTTGCTGTGTACTTCAGACGTGTTTGGTTTTGTTGTTTTTCAGACGTGTCGTGTTTTGTTGTTTTTCAGACGTGTCGTGAGAATGAGCGGCTCTGCGACGAGGTGTACTGCCAACTCGTCAAGCAAGTCACCAGCAACAAGAGCGCATGCGAGTAAGTGATCCAAATCAAGGGTGTCCTAGCAACAGAAACCTTACCATCTTTATCACACTGACCACATGATAACACACGTGACACGCTGACCACATGATAACATGTGACACGCTGACCACGTGATAACACACGTGACACGCTGACCACATGATAACACACGTGACACATTTATCAAGTGATGCACATGTCCACTTTATCTATTGAGGCTGATCACGTGACCTCTGTCTTCAGGGACAGCTGTAGTCGCGGCTGGCGACTCCTGATTATCATGACGTCATACGTCACGTGTGACGAGTTCCTCAAGCCATATTTGGTCAAGTTCTTACAGAGTACCGCTAGTGATCCCAAGCGAGAGTTTCACGGTAGGATATGCTCTTTTCGCATCGATCCCTTCAGTCACGTATTGATCCCCTTAGATATGCTTACGCATAGATCCCCTTAGTTGCACATAGATCCCCTTAGTTGCGCATAGATCCCCTTAGTTGCGCATATATCCCCTTAATTGCGCATAGATCCCCTTAGTTGCGCATAGATCCCCTTAGTTGCGCATAGATCCCCTTAGTTGCACATAGATTCCCTTAGTTGCGCATAGATCCCCTTAGTTGCGCATAGATCCCCTTAGTTGCGCATAGATCCCCTTAGTTGCGCATAGATCCCCTTAGTTGTGCATAGATCCCCTTAGTTGCACATAGATCCCCTTAGTTGCGCATAGATCCCCTTAGTTGCGCATAGATCCCCTTAGTTGCGCATAGATCCCCTTAGTTGCGCATAGAGCCCCTTAGTTGCGCATAGATCCCCTTATTTGCACATAGATCCCCTTAGTTGCGCATAGATCCCCTTAGTTGCGCATAGATCCCCTTAGTTGCGCATAAATCCCCTTAGTTGCACATAGATCCCCTTAGTTGCGCATAGATCCCCTTAGTTGCGCATAGATCCCCTTAGTTATACATTGAAAATGGGCCAGTATGAGTGAGCCAGAGCATTAGGTTTACCTTAATGTTATTTTGGTCATAATGTTTTCTGTCTCAACATTATTTGATCAACAGGAGCCGCGGCGATCTGTGAGCAGAATCTGATGAAAACATTCAAGTACGGTGGACGGCGGACTCCCCCGAGTGCCATGGAGCTAAAACAGCTGGTGGTAAACAAATCAGTCCCAATAATAATGAAAATAACAATGACATTAATAATAAAAAATAATATTAAATAATTATAGCGGAGCCCCTGCAGAGCTCCATAGTCATAACGTAGCCCCTGCGGAGTTCCCGTGGTCACGATGGGATGCCTGTGTTTTCCGTATGTCCTTTCTCATCGCGTCTCTGATTGGTCGAAAATTAAATGGCGCGAAAGTGGGAACGTGCGCGCGTACTGGAAAATAATTCAATTCCTTCAGCCGTCGTTTGCCAAACAAACATGCTACAAAGCCAAAGCTTTTGTAATATTATAAAACACTGGGGAAATACACAAAAACGAACATGGAAAAAGGGTCTTCAGCCAACGCGCTCTATTTTCTAATGTCATTGATTAATTGATTTGTAAGTATGTTGGGGGGGAAGGGGTGTCACTCTTGGGTGGAAGGGGTGTCACTCTTGGGGGGGGAAGGGGTGTCACTCTTGGGGGGAAGGGGTGTCACTCTTGGGGGGAACAGTTGTCACTCTTGGGGGGGAAGGGGTGTCACTCTTGGGGGGAAGGGGTGTCACTCTTGGGGGGGAAGGGGTGTCACTCTTTGGGGGGGAAGGGGTGTCACTCTTGGGGGGAAGGGGTGTCACTCTTGGGGGGGAAGGGGTGTCACTCTTGGGGGGGAAGGGGTGTCACTCTTGGGGGGAAGGGGTGTCACTCTTTGGGGGAAGGGGTGTCACTCTTGGGGGGGAGGGGTGTCACTCTTGGGGGGAAGGGGTGTCACTCTTGGGGGGGAAGGGGTGTCACTCTTGGGGGGAAGGGGTGTCACTCTTTGGGGGAAGGGGTGTCACTCTTGGGGGGGAGGGGTGTCACTCTTGGGGGGAAGGGGTGTCACTGTTGGGGGGAAAGGGTGTCACTCTTGGGGGGGAAGGGGTGTCACTCTTGGGGGATTGGTGCTGTTACAGATATTGTGACGGTGTTAAACTATGCTTATGCTATACTATGTGAGTATGGTTACACAACAAAGTTTACTAATGTTTTTCCTGGTCACCAGCAAGGACGTCAATCCAAGAGACAAGTCTTCTTGCTCCCTGGAATGGTCTCCAAGATGATCAAGATCCAGACATGCTCTGTGAGTCATCCGTACTGCACGTGAACACCACACATCATGTTAACATCACACATCATGTGAACATCACACATCATGTGAACCCCACATGACTCGTGAACGTCATCTGTGAATTCGTTACATTTGCAGACCGGATTTGATGTCATTAAGGAGATGTGTAATGAGATGGAGTTATTTACTGAAGATGACTACCGGGAATATGGCGTCTTCACGCAGCTCGTCAAGCGTAAGTTTAAACGTTCCTCCTACCTTTGTAAGCTACAATACTATCCTTGAACAGTACAATCCTGTTAATAAGGACACCTTTGGGACCTACAATACTACCCTTGTACAGTACAACCCTGTTAATAAGGACACCTTTGTGACCTACAATACTATCTTTGAACAGTACAACCCTCTAAATAAGGACACCTTCATGACCTACAATACTATCCTTGAACAGTACAACCCTGTTAATAAGGACACCTTCGTTACCTAGCAAGCTATCCTTGAACAGTACAACCCTGTTAATAAGGACACCTTTGTGACCTACAATACTTTCCTTGTACAGTACAACCCTGTTAATTAGGACACCTTTGTGACCTACAATACTATCCTTTAACAGTACAACCCTGTTAATAAGGACACCTTTGGGACCTACAATACTACCCTTGTACAGTACAACCCTGTTAATAATTACAACTTTGGGACCTACAATACTATCCTTGTACAGTACAACCTCGTTAATAAGGACACCTTATTTCCTTACCAACTTGCGACTGTCATTATTTAGGCGTGTTTAAAATACAATTTCTGTATTTCAATTCAACTCCATTACCGAATTGAAATACAGAAAATGGAGGCCCTTTCCTTCAACAATTTCCAATGCAAAAGAGCTTTTTTAACTATCTCTCGAGCACGACTGTGATCTGTTCAAGATCTGACCGAGATTAGGCACTCTAAGGTGTGAATATTGTTCTCGCAGAGAATGTTATGGTACCGGTGCAGACTACGGACTACATCATGGATGTTATTGGTCAACTGGAGCGCCAGGAGATCGAGTTTAGTTTGTGGTTTAAGCGAGTGCTATGGTATCAGCCCTGCCACTTCGACAACGAGCTGTATGTCTCCATCATCTACAACCAGGTATGTGGAGTCTTAGGGCAACTGCATAAAAAAATATGTAAAACGTTTACATACAGTTTGCGTACTAGATGTGTCCTGCTAACGGAACACCATTCAATGTTTCTTTTGTGTGCTTTTGAATTTGTTTCATAAGGGTACAGGTATTTTTACCAACACCTTTTTTCGTAAGTACTGCACAGAAATCCGCCCATTGTGCGAGTATTCTACTAAGCTCGTTATCTGCCCAGGTGATGCCAGGCTACATGAGAGGTCAGCTTGTCGGACTCACCAACGGACGCACTATAGGAGATGCCCAGGTGAGCTGCTGCTCGATAGGCATCATCGGGGGATACTTGCCAGGCTTGTGTTACTCAACCTCATTTGTATGCTATTTGTCCTTTTCGGTGAAAGCCCTTAACACGTGCATATAGATTTTTTTTTTAATGGATGTAAAGCCTCTCCCCTTATTTTTATTTGTATATTTTATGCATTAAAGGATGGAGGGGACTTGTGTGCTCTGACACTAGCATATTCCACACCCACAGTAGCATATACCACACCCACACTAGCATATACCACACCCACACTAACATATACCACACTCACACTAGCATATTCCACACCCACACTAGCATATACCACATCCACACTAGCATATACCACACTCACACTAGCATATACCACACCCACACTAGCATATACCACACCCACACTAACATGTACCACACTCACACTAGCATGTACCACACTCACACTAGCATATTCCACACCCACACTAGCATATTCCACACCCACACTAGCATATACTACTACTACAGGCTATCATATACCATAAGCTGAAAAAACTATTTTTTTTAGTTCCAGAATGAAGTAGCAGAGATTGGTGCACTGCAGATTCTCGCCACTCGCACGAACCTCAATGCTCCTGCGCAGTAAGTAACAGTCTGTTGGACTCGTATCTCATGCTTAGCAGGGGTGGGGGGGAGGGGAGGGGGTACACGAGCCTCATTACGTCTGCGCAGTAGTAAGTAACACTCAAAATGACATACATCTCATTGGGGGGATAAGAATACTAAATGAATGTCGATTTTGTCGTCATTCAGGAGTGACGTGGATAGTGTGGTGCCTAAGTTCATGCGTGAGAGGCTCCGCCCCCAGCAGTGGCTGATTCTTGTACAAGACCACTTCCGTAGTTTTCAAGGCTCTTCACCTCACCAGGCCAGGAGAAAAATTCTCGGTAGGTTCTTAGGACGCTTTTAAGTCTTTTTAAGATTTATTCCAATTCTATGATAAGGTATTCGGGTAATGAGGACTGGTTTGTTTTGAGTGTCAAGTTAAGATACTTGGGACTTTTTTCGGGCTTATGGGTAAAGTACTCGTGACAGTCTCGGTACTTGTGCCCATCTCGGTACACGTGACGATCTCGGTACTTGGTTCGGTACTCGTGACGATTTTTCGAGTTTGAGAGATCGATATGTGGGGAGTCATTCAGAATCTAACACAGGTGACATCTAACAATTTTTTTTTATCTTGCAGAGAAAGTTACCAAATGGCCCTTCTTTGGCTCATCATTTTTCTTAGTCAAGGTGAGTGCATGGCTTGTACATTGGCTTAACACGGTGAGTGCATGGCTTGTACATTGGCTTAACACGGTGAGTGCATGGCTTGTACATTGCCTTAACACGGTGAGTGCATGGCTTGTACATTGGCTTAACATGGTGAGTGCATGGCTTGTACATTGGCTTAACATGGTGAGTGCATGGCTTGTACATTGGCTTAATACGGTGAGTGCATGGCTTGTACATTGGCTTAACATGGTGAGTGCATGGCTTGTACATTGGCTTAACACGGTGAGTGCATGGCTTGTACATTCGCTTAACACGGTGAGTGCATGGCTTGTACATTGGCTTAACACGGTGAGTGCATGGCTTGTACATTGGCTTAATACGGTGAGTGAATGGCTTGTACATTGGCTTAACACGGTTAGTGCATGGCTTGTACATTGGCTTAATATGGTGAGTGCATGGCTTGTACATTGGCTTAACATGGTTAGTGCATGGCTTGTACATTGGCTTAACATGGTGAGTGCATGGCTTGTACATTGGCTTAACACGGTTAGTGCATGGCTTGTACATTGGCTTAACATGGTGAGTGCATGGCTTGTACATTGGCTTAACATGGTGAGTGCATGGCTTGTACATTGGCTTAACACGGTGAGTGCATGGCTTGTACATTGGCGTAACACCGTGAGTGCATGGCTTGTACATTGGCTTAATACGGTGAGTGCATGGCTTGTACATTGGCTTAACATGGTGAGTGCATGGCTTGTACATTGGCTTAACACGGTGAGTGCATGGCTTGTACATTGGCTTAACACGGTCAGTGCATGGCTTGTACATTGGCTTAACATGGTGAGTGCATGGCTTGTACATTGGCTTAACACGGTTAGTGCATGGCTTGTACATTGGCTTAACACGGTGAGTGCATGGCTTGTACATTCGCTTAACACGGTGAGTGCATGGCTTGTACATTGGCTTAACACGGTGAGTGCATGGCTTGTACATTGGCTTAACACGGAGAGTTCATGGCTTGTACATTGGCTTAACATGGTGAGTGCATGGCTTGTACATTGGCTTAACATGGTGAGTGCATGGCTTGTACATTGGCTTAACACGGTGAGTGCATGGCTTGTACATTGGCTTAACACGGAGAGTTCATGGCTTGTACATTGGCTTAACATGGTGAGTGCATGGCTTGTACATTGGCTTAACACGGTGAGTGCATGGCTTGTACATTGGCTTAACACGGTGAGTGCATGGCTTGTACATTGGCTTAACACGGTGAGTGCATGGCTTGTACATTGGCTTAACACCGTGAGTGCATGGCTTGTACATTGCCTTTAAGTTCTTAAAACCTTTCTCTTATATCAATTTAGCCAAAACAAAGCATAGATAAACTTTTAAATTCTGAAATGGGAATTGAATTTGATTGAAATTAGAATTTTCTACAGATCTTTGAATGTTTTGGCGGGAAAATCTGAAACAACGTATTTTCCTTAAATCCGTTAAAATTCAGAGACGGCAATACCACAAAATATTTAAAGTCGAGAATTGTATTAGTGGAAAAAAAAGGTGCAGAATCGTTCACATTTGTGGAACAGTTTTGAAATTTGGCACAGTAATAGAGAATCTGGCACAGAGCAATTCTAGATATGGACCCACCCCCAAAAATGTATACTTACAGTTTTATAGAGGTGGATTCAATTTTTCTTACTTCCTCAATAATACTTTTCATGCTACGGTCACGAAACTTATTCCAGTGATGGATATTAACACATGCTACAGTTGAATGAACAAATAAACCACGCCCCCTTTGATACTTACAGTTTTAGGGGTGGTATAAATTATTCCCTTTAATCAGCATTAAAACCAATACTATTTATTGTACAACGTTCAAACCCAACATAATTGTAGTACTCTTTACAAAACTTCATTCGAGATATGGACCCACGCCCAGATGTGAGTACTTACAGTTATACTAGAGATGATACGAAAGAGGCATATTGCTTAGAGTACCCTTCAATACAAACTGAGAGCTAAGAATCCATATACTAACTTATAATGGTATATTGCAAGATATTCCCAACCGTATAGCCACGCCTCTATTGTACTTACAATTATACTAGAGATGGCACGAAGGAGGTAATCGCATATATAGTTTGCCTTTCAATACGAGCTATGAGCTACAAATCCACATGCTTACTTATATTGGTATATTACCGGATATAATCAATTGCATTACCACGCCCCTATGGTATTTACAGTTATACTAGAGATGACGGGAATCTTCCTATACGTATTTCAAGCTAAAAATCAATATACTCACCGATATTGGCATGCTTACTTATATTGGTATATTACCGGATATAATCAATTGCATTACCACGCCCCTATGGTATTTACAGTTATACTAGAGATGACGGGAATCTTCCTATACGCATTTCAAGCTAAAAATCAATATACTCACCGATATTGATATATTGCAGGGTGTAGTTAAATGTATAACCATGCCCTTATAGTACTTATAGCTCTTCTAGAGATGGCACGGATGGAGTTTATAGATATGCTCAACATCTGTTCCCGTGTCCACCCGAGAAGCACTGTTGATATGAAAAAAAAACGTTTCAGAAAGCCGTTTAGTTTTTTAGTTTCCAGAACCCAATTCAATTCTTACCTGTCTCTGTTTCATTGCCACTCACAGTCCCCATCACACCTGCACAGAGCAGTGCATTTAAGCCCCGTCTTGATGAATCACTTTTTGCAGCCCTTATCGGGCTGGCAGCTCGCAGTTTGAAAGGCATTCTATATAAGCGATATACCTCCTTCATTTAATCTCTAGTATAACTGTAAGTACAATAGGGGCGTGGCTATACGGTTGGGAATATCTTGCAATATACCATTATGAGTTAGTATATGGATTCTTAGCTCTCAGTTTGTATTGAAGGGCACTCTAAGCAATATGCCTCTTTCGTATCATCTCTATTATAACTGTAAATACACAAATCTAGGCGTGGGTTCATATCTCGAATGAAAGTTTGAGTATAACAAGAGTATAACAATTATGTGGAGTTTGAAAGTTGTACTATAAATGGTATTGGGTTTAATGCTGATTGCAGGAATAATTTATTCCACCCCTTAAACTGTAAGTATCAAGGGGGCGTGGTTTATTTTTTCGTTAAACTGTAGTTTATGTTAATATCCATCACTGGGTTCTGATCGTAACATGAAAAGTATTGGTTTTATTCAGGTTTTCAGGGAGATTGTTTCCACCTCTATAAAACTGTAAGTAAACATTTTTGGGGGTGGGTCCATATCCAGAATTGCTCAGTGTGAGTTTCTCTATCACTGTGCCAAATTTCATAAATGTTCCATAAATTAGAACGATCCGCCACTTTTTATGCACCAATTTCTTGCACTATATGCGAAAAAAGAAAATATCGTTTTGTTGTAGGTTTCAAAAACAGCGCGCG
Source organism: Nematostella vectensis (assembly GCF_932526225.1). Classification (NCBI taxonomy): domain Eukaryota; kingdom Metazoa; phylum Cnidaria; class Anthozoa; order Actiniaria; family Edwardsiidae; genus Nematostella; species Nematostella vectensis. Next base: position 1,639,918 of record NC_064045.1, read on the forward strand.
CTGGTTGGGAATGTCGCCATTGTTGATTGCGAATGCAGTGCGCGCGCACAATGCCAAAACAATTCAAAGACTAAAAAATATCTGCTAAATTTTGCAGATTTGTTTCCTGAAGTTAAATAATCATTTGATATAAAAATATAAAAATGACGGTAAACGTTGGAACAACACAAAGTTTTTCAGCAACTAATAAGACATGAAGACGGGAACCGGCGTATGTTTTCTCATGTAAATTGGTTGACATCTTGATCTACGTCACAAATTACTGGACCCGGGCGTTTCAGTTCACGGCCTTTTTTCCGAAGGTTGACAAAAATACCTCAATATTACAGATTTGAGTTATTCGCGCAAACGCGTGTTTTATAGGGTCCATAGAAACCACATACCATTTGGAAGATGAAAATATAAAGAATTGACAAAGTCTATCAACTCTGAAAGGTTATATGGACTTTAACACACACGCACACACACAGATGACTTATAGCGACTCATCTTTCTTCTTTGCACTTACTATAACTTTACTATAACTTGTATCTCAATAGCATTGTTCTCACCCAAACGTTGCCGGAGAATGTGTAATCGCCATCAACAAACAAGGAATCCACTTCATAAGCCCTGCATCCAAGGTACGTAAACACGGTGATGACGTCACAATGCTTCGAAAATGACGCGAACAAATGTCTTGCTTACGATGTTTCGTTACTATTGCTCGTGCTTCGTTAAACAGCGCAATTCTTGTCTGACGACAGGCGACACCGTTGAACCAAACACAACAATGATTTTTCCTATTGTGAACTTTATGAGGCTTGGCGTGAAAGTCTCGCTAAAACAGCCTCGCTCAGTTATCCGCTTATTGAATAACAAAGAAAATGTTCACAGCAATGGGTTGCGGCAATCCTACATATTTTTCCTATATTTCAGCAAGCTTGAGTTATCGTGCTTGAAGACCCAGCGGTCTTTACCGTGGCCTGAGCACATGCTTTATTTTGCTGAATATTCTGTATGCCCCTTGCTAAAACTGCTCTACTCCACCCCTAGCAATCCCTCCACAATGAACCGTTTCCCCGCATCATCTCCACCCGCATTCTCGTGTCGGACAAGAAGAGATTCTTCCTGGACCTGAAGATCGGCGACTCCATGGTGCAGAAAGTCACACGCATGGAGACACAAGAGGTGCAAAATAGTACTCATTAACAATAGCATTAGCAATAACAGTAACAATAGCAATAACAATAATACCAACAGTTACAATAACAATAATAACAACAGTAACTATAACAATAGCAATAACATTGACAGTAATAGTAACAACAATAACAACAGTAACTATAACAATAATAACAAAAGCAACAATAGCAATAATAATAACAATAGCAAAAACAATAAGAAAAACAATAACAAGCATAGCATAGCATAGCATAGCAAAACATAGCATAACATAACATGTATAATATAACATAACATAGCATGTATAATATAACATAACATATAATGTCTATGATATAACATAACTTAGCAAGTATAATATAATATAACATAGCATTTATAATATTGCATAACATAACATGTAATATATAGATTTAGGCATTGCCTAAAAGCGGAGCTCCAAACGACCAAATCTTTTATTATTCTTGTATAATAATTTAAGAAATATTTTAATATTTAAAAATATTATTATTATTATTACTATATTTCTGTTTTTGACGACGTCAACGATTTCACAGATCACGCGACTAACTTGTTATACCCCCTTCCCCCCACCCTTGACATCTACATGACAAGTTTAGTTGTCATCAAGAGAGCATAAGATAAGAGAGGGACACTTTGGTATTACCCGCACGCCATGTCGATTCTGAATCCGGCTATTTTTAGTAACCACCACCCCACCACTGCGCGTGAGCATTTTTACTCACCCTGTTTTGTGACTTGAAACCTAAAAAAACACCCTATTTGCGCAAATACCATCAAAAATTTTATTCTAGCATCAAGGATACGGGCAGTCTTGGTTTATTAAGGGAATGTAGTACTTCGAGGATTGAAAGATTTCGAAAACAAGAGCGGACAACCTCGTGATTCAAACATCGTTTTCGCTCTAATTTGCTGCTTTTTCGTGGTTTCTTTCAAGAGACATGAACGTTTTTTGCTTTTAATCATGTTTTTGCTTTAAGTGACGTCACACAACACGTGACCATATTGTTGCATACCCCTTGACACCTACATGACACCTACCGAGTTTGGTTGTCATACGATGTTTCCTTCGTGAAATATAAATCATTTTATTTTGATGACGTCAGCATATTTTTGCTTCTAGTGACGTCACCGATGACGTCACAATCACGTGACTATAATGGTGCATCCCCTTGACACATACATGACACACACCAAGTTTGGTTGTCATATGATGTTTCGTTTAGGAGATCTGAATATAGATATGACATCGGGATAGTTTTTCTTAAAGTGACGTCATCTATGACGTCACGCAACACGTGACCATATTGTTGCATCTCCCTTGACACCTTCATGACACCTACCAAGTTTGGTTTCCTTCGTGAAATATAAATATATTTTTTGTATTTTGATGACGTCAGCATATTTTTGCTTCTAGTGACGTCATTGATGACGTTGACACATACATGACACCTGCCGAGTTTGGTTGTCATACGATGCTTTTAAGGGACGGACGGACGGACATCGCGTCACGAAAACTCGAGTAGATGGGTTACCAATATTTGTTACCATATTTTGCTTTATATAACACTTTTTCTTATGTATGCGGCTCCGCTCACGCGGCGCTTCGTGGGAGCTCCGCTATGATATAACATAACATAGCAGTTCTGAAACACTTCTAATCGAGTGTTATTCAACTGATCGTATTTCCTGTCTTTCCAGGCCAAAGACATCGCCAACCTTATCTATAGTTATGTAAGCATGACGTCAGAAGAGATGAATCGACCCAACGAAGGACTGGCCGGCGTACTTCGCTCACAGCAAGACCTCAGGCTATAACCCACGACACTTACTTACCTTCGCAGACTATCTTGTATGATTTGAATAAGTTTGGCAGTCTTGTGCTCTGAAGAAGACTGGGTATGATATATTGAAGGGAAAGGGATAGCCACAGGAAGAAACATTGGAAAGCTTAATCGAGTAGAAAATTCGAAGAGACGCCTTCTTCGGACAGCAGTACGGTCACGGTACGGCCACGGTACGGGCACGGTACTGTCACGGCACGGTCACGGTGCTGTCACGGTACGGGCACGGTACGGTCATTACATTTGGTGTAAAATATGAAAGGTCATTACATAGATCTCAATTTTTTAACATTATTATTTCGAAATGCATTTTGGGTATGGGCTCAATGATAGGTCACGTGGGACATTCGGGGATTTTCACCTCGAGATTTTGAGATCTTGATCATTAGAAACAGAATTTTGTTAAAAATTTCAACGAAAATTAAACAAAAAAATTAGCAGCGTGAGACTTGCACGAATTTTTCGCTTACAAGTCCTCTGTATATTCAATATTTTGCTAGACGTAAAAAACCCTGTACTTTGTAAAAATCAATAAAAGCAAATCACAAATTGAATTAACACTAATGCCACAAATAAATTTAATTGGTACGTACAAAGACCAAATTCGCAAATAAATTATTCATTGTTTGAATTGTGTAGCGTTTTTTTCTTGTTTTCTTTAAGTTTGAGTTAAGAAATGAACGATGGCATTTTGCTCGTAAAGCTCTTAGTGCACATTTTTTTTTGCGTTTTCCCTTTTTTCTAGTATCATTTTCATTTTGCTTTCCCACTCCTGTATTTTTTAACTTAACTAAATGTTATTAATGAAAGCCTTCGAGCACATCAATTTCTTCTTGACAATTCCAACTATGACTAAACCCCAGCCTTAATATTTCATTGTTGAATTTTTCAGACCAGAATGCTGAATTCGAAAATCGAATCTGACCTATTTTTGCAAGTGTTGTATTTTCTTTATCTAGAGATTTTAGTCCAGTATGCCAGGTAACCTCGCAAGTCTGCCTCACAGGTTGTTTTCTGAGTAACCTGACAAAATTCTTAGTGTGCGCTGTCGACAAGGTCATTCTGTTAACGGGTCTCGTCATATTTCGCTACCATGACAAGGTCATTCTGTTAACGGGTCTCGTCATATTTCGCTACCATGAAGTAGAATCAGGCCAATGAGAGCGCCAAAAATCCGTGTCAAGTTTAGGCAATTCTACTTTTCACTTTTCGGGCGAAAAAGTGAAACGAACGATCACGTGCTTGAGAAATTTCTAATTTCCTTTTCCCTGTCGATTTTGAAAATACAAACAAACCTTGTCACGAGTTCAGAAAATGTTTATAGCTTTGCCATATTTCGCAAAAAAAGGGAAAGCTATTTTTCTCTGGCTTTTTCTCGATTTGTATCGCTTTAAAAAGCCACTATTTTGCTACAAGTACTCATCTGTAACAGAAATGTAGAAACCTGAAATTACTGGAAGTTTTTCCGTTTTGCGGTAACGAAGAAAACAAGAAAAAAAGTTCGGGTCCACTTCCGGAAATTCGTATGCTCCCAACCCTGTAGAGGCTTAGATTCTGGCGCGCATCGTATCACGTGGGGTCTGTTTATACCAAGGGCCTGTTTTTCGTCCTATACGCGCGTGAAATATAACGATGACTGAAATGAAATAAAAAATGATTAAGCAAAAAAAAGTATCGATAAGCAATAGAAAAAAATGTAGAGCCAATTGCCCCAGTATCGACCCCCGAAGATCAGATTATACGAGAGTTAAACTCATCAACACTAGATGATTTGGCGGGTGGGTGCCCAATGGAGATTGCTGCGCTCGGTAACCATGGCAACCATGTCACCGTCCCAACCCAACCACTACCAACCCAAAATACCAGATCGAATAAGTTAAGAGCTCACTAACGGTTTAATAGCCCTATACGGTTACAAAGCTGTGCAAACTAAAGTACTGCCGCTACACCGCAGACGCTAAACGGCGTGACGCCCCAACTAGAGCACTGGCCGGAGTGCGAATATACAATTGATACGCCCCACTTCTCCACCGTCCCAAAGTCTGGATCAAATGATCTGGAATCCCATTCTGGGCCGCTACTGAGGCCGCACCTATTCGGAAACTATGGCTGGAGAAGTTTTCTGGGATACCAGCTGCCGCGACTATCGAGCGCAGCCATGTCGTCAGCTTTGCACGTGTTAACGGTCGGCCATCCTGGAACTAAAAGAGAGGGCCCTGAATATCCCCACTACGAGAGAGCGTCGACAGCACACAGCGGGTAAGTACCCCGGCCGATGTGGATATAACAGCCCTTGCGGAAGTTATCCGTCTTAGAAGCTTTAATCCACACCCTCACACAAGAGGGGTTAGAGCGTTCGTCGAAAGCCAAGTCGGACAACTGAAGATGGAGCGCCGGACTAAAGCTTTTCGCATTGGGGACCGTGAACTCAGCTGATCTTAGAAAACCAAAGTAAGCCAGATTACACACCGCCCAGAACATGGCATGATCAAGGAGAGCCAGGTCTAAGGAACGAAAGATCACTAACATGATGTTGTAGGATACCGGCAAGCGCTGTGGTGAGCCAGAGGGACCCTGCGAGCGCTTAATCCCCCGCACTACAAGCTGAAGCCGCTCGCAATTAGAATGAGGGTCCGCATGTCCAGATACGATGTGTAGCGAGCGCACCGCAGATAGATACACTTTAAAGGATGGGTACCGAATCGACGCTGCCAAATGAGTTACGAATAGGCAGAGTGTCCACTCATCTACTGGGCACGGGGAACCTGTCGAGTGAAGTCTTCCGAGTTGCTGACAAAATGTCACAAACTTGCGTTGCGCGGACGCGTAAGTACGCCGCGTGGACGGTGCTAAGCCTTCCAACAGGTACGTTCTGCAGCGTAGTTCTAATGACGAGGGGCCAGCTAGCGCAGCAGTTGGGGTGGAATTGGAGTCGGATGGCACTCCGCGTACGGGGCCGCTCTCCTGAACTCCTGGTAACGAAAACGGGACAATGCGTCAGCAATCTGATTGTAGCGCCCCGGGATATGAATGGAGGAAAAGAAGAAATTGAACCTTGCCCCTGCAAATAGGAGACTGCGCAACAGATGCATCAACTCAGGTACTTTCGATGTGCGGGAGTTGAGTACCGCGACCACCGCCTCGTTATCGCATCGGGACAGTACATGACCTCGAAGCCATCCGTGACCCTACACGTGCGCGGCCACGACCACCGGGAACAGCTCCTTGTATGCAATAGAACGCGCTGTCTGATTCTGTTCCCACCGACCGTTGAACCATGCCCCGCGATCATGCGCCCCATAACCAATCGCCCCCGCGGCATCCGAGGTCACGACGATATTCGCCTTCACATGTATTCCAGGAAATAACCAGAAACTTACACCATTCCACACGTAAAGGAAATTATGCCACCACGCTAAGTAAAGCCGAAGAGGTCGATGATACGCCGATGAAAAGTACGGCCCGGCCATACTACCTTAGCCGCATGGTGAAGGTGGCCTATCAGCGGCTGGAGTTGGTTGCGGGTGGCCCACTTGCATTCCCGCCATGTCGATACGAGACCGCGGAGAGCCGACAACTTATCGGCCGGCAGGCGTGTAATTTGGGAAGATGAATCTAGCTCTATGCCTAGTACAGTGATCGTGGTGGCGGGCCCGACACACTCACCTGGGTGCAGTGGCACACCAAGCGACTGACACACTACCCGACAGCGCGATAGGGCCGCGGCGCAATACTGAGAGTTAACTGGGCTGGCTAGAATAAAATCGTCGAGGTAATGTACCAGGGGGCGCACATTATGATTGATGAGAATCCACTCGACCATGTTCGCGACGCAGTTGGAAATATAAGGCGCTGCTCCAAGACCGAACGCCAAAGTCAAATCCACATAAAAATCGGCTCGCAATTTCATACCTAGCAGATATCGATCGGAAGGGTGAACCGGAATGTTGCGATAAGCCGCCCCCACACCGAATTTCGCGATCTGAGCTCCGGGCCCGAACTGCGCGACCATTTCAATGATCTCGTCCATGCGCACATATTGCAAGGAAAACGCTACTGCATCGATACCATCGTTAACGCTACAACCCGCCGGGGCGGACAAGTCAACTATTAATCTCCACTTCCCCGGCTGACCCGCCTTAGGAATCACTCCGAATCCGCTGGTATGGAGGCGCGGTAACGGCGCGCACCGGAAAGGGCCTGCCACCCTACCTAATCTGGCCAAATAGTCGTCGATAACCTGAGGATTTTTGCGCGCGGAAAGCTTGTTGTCGCGCGCCGATTTGAGCGGGGTAGTACCCTCAAATCCCAGTTTAAAGCCCTCGCGGATCCCTGTTATGACGTACCCGACGCATTCCGGTCGTGGGTGATACGCCAGTTCTATTCTCTTTCACTGCGTTCAGCCGAATAGAAAATATTTATTGTCTAAATTATGAAATAAGAGAGACAACATGTAGGAGGATAGCAATCCAGCTGGTTTAGTTGAGTAATAACAGTATAGGCGGTCAATATACAATATAATTGGCGAAAATATATCATCGATCATCTGAGGACACAACTAGTACAGTGAGCTGAGAGGCTTTAAGTGAATAACGTGACGCCGAAAACTGCATAATAAGGACATACTAGAATCATGTGACCGAAAAAAGCACAAAAGAAACAACAACAAACTCATTAGTACCGAAAATAAATTCATTTCCCGAGGGAAGGCCTCTGGGCTTAAAGGGGATACCTGGGACACGGGAGGGAGACCATGCCACGCCGTGAATAGAAAGAACAACCTATGCTACCATCCCCCAAGTATAGGCACTATATGTATGTAATCTTTATAAAGAACGAAGAAAGTAGAGGGGTCAGGCGTCTGCCTAGGAAGGGGAGGGGGGAGACATAAAAAACAGCAACTATGACAAGTACTCTAGTTTATAAGCGTACAAGAACCCTCGTATACACAACTGCCATACAACAACCTACTAAGGTGCAAGAATACGCGCATAAGATATTAAGTAAAAGTACCATAACTAGTTAGACTACTGTCTCAAAAACAGTCAACAAACCCCACAGGGTTTGACGATCCTGCTGCCGCCCTGGGCCATCTCAGGCCCACCGCGTGCGCGACTCCTTTCCAGGTAGTGGCTCTGGAGACGACGCTTTCGCCCTGCGCTCGACGGGCACTCGCGCGCCGGATAGTTCCCGTTCTCGCAGTAAGCGCACTGGTGGGTGTAGCGGCACCCCGGGAAGAAACACTTGGCGAAATTCCACGAGCGACACGCTTCCGAACTTGTAGGGCGATCCCTACCGGCTTCCGGGCGGGCGAACTCTCCCGCTGCGCAAACGTTAAATATCTGCGGGTGAAGTTGGGACCAATCGGTCAGCTTGGCCGCGTCCGCGTGCTCGCGAAACGCTCTATCGTAATTCAGCCATACGCGACCGGCGAACTGGCGAAAAGTGCGCAAAATCCCTAAATTGTACAGCAGTAAATCCCGATTCCTCTGAGGGAACTGAGAGCAAAGGATCAGGGCATAGATTGAAAACACACCACGCCCCAATATCCTCGATGACCCACCGAGGTCTCTTATTTGCCGTCGTAAGTACAAGATTGCCGTTCATAAAGAGCTGCGGCTCCAAGTTTGCCTCTCGCAGGTTTGAAGTCAAGAGCTCCACGAACCGCCCACCCACAATTGATGATAACAGTTTGGCAGGGACTGGCGAGAAACCTGGATACAATAAATGGCTCGCCGACCGCCGGAGAATGCATCATCATGGGCGCCATGGCCGTCAAGTCAACGCTGCCCGAGGCTACCGATAACGGGAGAGCAGCACTCAAACCCGCCACACCGGACGGCGCCGACGCGATAGAGAAAGTGTTGACGGTATCTGGTAACATACCTGGCGTTACGGGAGTCGCCCTGGTACCTGACGCCGGAAAATCCCCGCCGACCCCGTTTTCGTCTCGTCCTGGACTCGATGTTATTGGTTTTTCAATGCTCGCCGCCGGAAATTGGGCAAAAGAGCGAATCTCCTCCCTCATCACCTCCCGGATAGCTTCCATGAACTCGCTCGAAGGCCTGTCCTCCATACCGCCGAATAAATGTGACGAAAAAAATAGATCGCTTCCTACGTCTTCCACGAAACGACGTTTGATCAGAGAGGATTTGCCGCTCGGTGCAAAGCTGCCCTTCGCAAGCATACCGCTGCACCACGCGCGCCGGAGACGCTGCCCTGTGTTGTGAGTCTAACCTTGCTTAAATGCGAGCATTTAGCCTCATAAAAAAATACATCCAGACATACGCTGATAACGCCGAATGGCAGATAAAGCTTTACGGCTAGGCTGAAGATTTCGACCCCAGCACCGCTATCTAGCGAACTGTACAACACAAAGGACCCTGAGGTGTGCAAATGTCGCTCAAATCACGGCGACATCCTCACAGATAGTTGGAGTCAAACCAGCCTAAACCTCAGCGCCACACGATTTTCCATTGCAGAGGAATCCGGCAGAATATTTGAGCGCGATTAAGCGGGAGGAAGTGCGATTTTGAGGACGGAACGTGAGGTATGTCAAAAAATACTTTCCTACCTTTCACTTCTTTCGTTTAAAATTTCAAATCGCGAATCTTGAATCTTAAAAAAGGCGCTTAAATACGGCCAAAGAACACGCAAAGAGTAAACATAAACACAACACTAGACTACACACGTCTTTTCAACAAGTTGTTTTTTACTTTTCACTAATTTTGTTTTTCGCCCTAAGGGACAAATAAAGAGCTTGGGCTACCTGTGGTTACACAAACGCTAATGCAACTTCTTGCGTATGCCTGACGTTACTTTGCTGTGAGAAGTTGTAATGTCAAAAAACGCTTGCTACGAAGGCTACTAATTTAGATTTGCCGACTACCGACAAAGACCGATAATTCTTACCGACTACCGACAAATTATAAAAGTTTTTAACTGACTACAGACATGCAGACCCCCCATCTAGCCTGCCTAGCGGCTCAAGGGAAGGGGAGGGAGACTGGGGGGAGGGAGAAGAAAGGAAAGCCTGCCCGCAGACTATTGTTCTAGCCCCATACAAATTGTATATGACAGAATGTCAAATATGCGTGAAATAACGTAGCACATCTGCGCTTAGTGATGTTGTCTTAGCATTTCACAACGGAATGTTTTTTTTATGTTCATATTAGAAAGGAAATAAATGGTGATCCTAGTATGACACCCTACTCCTATAACTAAGCGAAATATACTGGTTCCGGCGGTTCCACTTTTTAGTAATGCCGATCAAAGAGCTTTGGTGCAAGAAAATGCCTGCGAGTTGGTTGAGTAAGGAGTTTAAAATTGTTTATCGAGCGTTTTGTCGACGAGATCCAAAACGACCGAATTTTGCCTTTAAAAAACGAGCAGTTTTTAAGGAATGATTTGTTGGTAATTAATTTTTCAAATCCTTAGCTTCTTGCCGAAGCGAGAACGAAATCAAAAGCATTTGTGCTTGTAATCGTCCCACTAAACAGCATCATAGAGGATCAGGTCAGCGAACTGGAATCACTGGGGATATCAGCCTGTTCCCTTGACCTCGATAAATCCATCTTGAGCGGTCGGTTTTCGATCGTTTACAGCTCTGCTGAAAACGCCAAAGACAAGAATTTTACGAAGGCGCTAACACGGGACTCAAGGAAAACATCGCTGCCTGCGTAGTCAACTAAACTCATCTAGTTAGATCGTCATCGTATGAAAACTGTTTAGCTATATCCAATATGCGTAAACTTGAGCATAGGCGACAAGTTCAGGCTCTTCTATTATTTTTTTAATCATATAGGATGCAACAGGCTACTTATATTGCCAACTTCTTTGTAACCCGGTCTTCACAGTACAATTTGCGCTCTTCTGTTCATAATCTTACACAGCCATCCTATCAATCGTTATATATGCATAACTATTTTTACTACCTAATATCACATTTTTGGAACCAACTACCTAACTCTGCTAAAGCTGCTAATTCCGTCTCTGAGTTCCGCAAGAACCTACCCGACATCATTCCACATGGCTGCCAATGTAGCAACTGTATTTAAATTTTCCCTATTTCCCATAATTAGAATTATTATGTAATGTGTAATGTAATCGTTGTCAGTAGTGTTGTCGAGCGTTTGTACCATGAGCTCCCCGAGCTCGGGAGACTGGGTGACCACTCCTCACGTCATCGACGGAAAATAAATTATTGTATTGTATTATATTGTATTGTATTGTATTGTATTGTATTGTATTGTATTGTATTGTATTGTATTGTATTGTATTGTATTGTATTGTATTGTATTGTATTGTATTGTATTGTAACTCATGTCGTACAGACCAAGGGCATCGATCTCATGTCTTTAGCGATAACAACACCAAAACTCTCAGCTATTTTGCTCTCTTTAAAAATATTGGCGAACAAATGATAAGTCAGCTTGTTTCCGTATTGAATTTCGAAGATTTTTGTTGCAATAACGACAGTACTCGTTCCTGGATCTGTTGACTGGATTTAAGTGTTTTTGTTTTTTTCTTTCACGTGGACATACCGGAGAACACAAAGTGCAAAAAAACAAGACAATTTTCATGTAGCGCGTTTATTTTAATTAGAAACTGAAGTAAAATTACAATGTACACAGTTCATGTGATTGGTTAATTTTGACAGCTACTTGAGTACACACGCTTAGGGGCGGCGTGGCTATACTAGAACAATGGTCTACCGGCAGGATCTCCTTTCTTCCCCTCCTCCCTTCCCCCCTCCCCTTCCCTTGAGCCGCTACGCAGCCCTCCTCCCCCCCCCCCCCCCTCACCCCCCATCGAGACCATTAGAAATACCGCTTATTCTGAATAAATATAAATCACAAAAATTAGTTCCCTGTGACCTTTATTCTAGGATTTAAGACAATTAAAAAGCATTCATACGAGATGATCAATCGTGAAAATATTCGAATGTTTCGAGCTAAGTACTGAGACTGACTGGAGACTATGATTGGGAGGGAGATTGGTAAGGCCTTGGGATACCTGTGCTTTGGCGCGTTTCATGGGATTGCAATGTATCCCGGGAAGGCTTTAGCACGTTTTCAAGATGGCGAAGCATCACCCCGATCTGATTATGTGCAGAAAACAACCCGGCGTGGGTAAGAAAGCGACTCTCTTTAACTCTTTTTCACCGTGGATATCAACACAATACTAACAATAGACATGTCCTATTTTTTTCAGCTATAGGACGCCTGTGCGAAAAATGTAAGTTGTGATAGTACCAAAGCTTTTAGTTAAGCTTACTTCGACTCGAGTTCGGAAATGTTAAAATGTTCTAAATCAGGTGGATATAGGTTTACTTTGGTAATTTCTGATGGAGGTTTTGAGTTCAGGTCTATAAGTCACTTCTAGACGCATAAAGGCGCGATATCGAACTTTTCTGGCACTTTGATATTTATACGATATTTATCACTCATCTAAAATCGGATATACTTAAATAATATATTCTTTCACAGAGTTCTAGTATCAAATATTTAGTCGATATTATAACAAAGCTCACAAATCTAATTTCTGATACTTATCAGATCTTATACCCTTAGAACTGCCATGTTGAACCTAGATAATTGCATCTCATGACTTGATAATATCAGATAATATCACAAGATTTACACATAGAAAGTCCATCTAATTACTGATATATATCAGATACTAAACTTAAGAACTGCTGTGTTGAACCTTGATTATTGCATCTCACGACTTGATAATATCATAAATATCACATATAGACTCGCTCTACAAACGTGACAGTCACAGTAGATTTTGTAGTCGAATATCCGATAATATCGAGGGTTCAGCAGAAAGGAGGAAGGAATCTCTATAGATATCTAGTAGATTCTAATAAGATCATCTCTGATAATATTGCAACATCAAGGGTTCAGCAGAAGGAAAGGGGGGTTTCTAAATAGACATCTAGTAGATTCTAATAAGATAATCTCCGATAGTGTCACAATATCCAGGGTCCAGCAGAGGAAAGGAGGGTATCTAAATAGACATCTAGTAGATTCTAATAAGATAATCTCCGATGATATCACAATATCAAGGGTTCAGCAGAAGGGAAGGGGGGTTTCTAAATAGACATCTAGTAGATTTTAATAAGATAATCTCCAATAATAACACAATATCGAGGGTCTAGCAGAGAGGACGTAGGAATCTCTATAGATATCTAGTAGATTATAATAAGATAATCTCTGATAATATTGCAATATCAAGGGGTAAAGCAGATGGAAGGAGAGGATCTAAAAAGACATCTAGTAGATTCTAATAAGATAATCTCTGATAATATCACAATATAAAGGGGTAAAGCAGATGGAAGGAGAGGATCTAAATAGACATCTAGTAGATTCTAATAAGGTAATCTCCAATAATATCACAATATCAAGGGTTCAGCAGAAGAAAAGGGGGGTTTCTAAATAGACATCTAGTAGATGATAATATGATAAACTCTGATAATATCACAAAATCAAGGAGAGGAGAGGAAAGGGGTCTTACCACTATCTAATAGCATGTAATAAGAGGAAAACAATGTGATAATGTTCGATATCGCGCCTATCTCTCTTGACGATTTCATCTGGATGAGTCTGTCTCACGTTCACCCAACGAAACGAAACTCCCATGGTGGTAAAGAGTATTTTCGAAAAGGCCCCAAATTAAATTCATGATTGGGGTATGTTTACTTTCGTGACTCGTGGTTTTGCTAAATTAGTAAAACTCGACCATAGATGCCGAGAATAACTTAAACCTGAATAAATGTAATAGATTTTCGAATAAACATGACCTTATATAGATTGTTGATCAATAAAATAGATTTGTCGGTTAAACTGCATTGAATGTACTGAGTCTCCAAGTGATTGTATATTAAATCATAATATTCATGAGCAAAGCAAAAGTTAAACCTGTGATTCGTGAAAGCTTCTTTTTTTAAATTCATTATTCATAAAAGACTGAAAAATAACTTTGTCATTAGTGTTGGGCTTCGTGTTCTCTTCACCACCCTGTATGCCAATGTGTATTCTCACATATAACTGAATTTAAAATTTCTACTCAAATCTTTTTTCATTATTTTACTGTAACACATTTAAAAGGTCTTAATTTTATTTAACTTCTTACTAGATATAAGGTGTACCTATTACTAGATATAAGGTGTACCTATTATCATCAACATCTTATTATGTCATGCAATAAGGTACTGTACTTGTACCTATTATCAACCACATCCTATTATGTCATGTAATGTCAGTTTCAATTGCTTAGTACTGAGCCAAATGAAGCTTAAAGTAGAACTGAATAGCACTTTTGCAAACTACATTTATCAGAGATTATTGTCAATGGTATTTTAGCTAAAATGAAACAACTTTTCTGAACTATTTTTCCTGGAGATAGTTAGTGGCTGATAATAAGACAGCATGCCTGATAATAGGACAACAAACCACTCTTCGCTAAAAGGCATTTTATCTTAATTGTAGACATCAAGGTAATTTAATCTAGGCTGAATGATTATGACAAATTGTCAAATATTTATTGTTATAAATATTGAAATCTGAATCTGAGAGATATTTTAGCATAAACCTAAAGTGGCCAATAGTATGAGTATAATATTTAGCCCAACACTTGTTCTATAACTCCTGAATGCAGCATTGTTAGATATCCAAGAGCTGTTATACATTTTGTTATCTGTTATACGAGTGTGATAGATAAGTAGTTTATTTCAAAACTATTGCATTGCATGGAAAAGGCTAGATTGCACAATTTACATTGAGTAAAATTTAACAGAATAGTTAATTATATAATACAGATAATAAGAATAAAGAATAAAAAATGCGCTTTAAAAATGATGATCATGCTATTAAAGATTCTCCAAATTCAAAACACTATTCAGGTCATTGGCCAAATGATTGTATTTTCCATAGTACATAAAATAGATATATTATAATCAGAAGATGCAATCTTTATTATTTATCCAAATAATGTTTTTCCATCACCCAACCAAGGTTTACGAAATCACTTGGATTTCCAAAATACCAAAATGTTAGGTTTGATCATACCTAGTGATTATCATAACTATTGAATTGTATTTGTATAATTAAAGAGAATATTTGACAAAACGGTTTCAAATGTTAAAAGTTTATAATGGATCGAGCGGTTGTTTGGAAGAATGTTTTGTCTAAAATAAACTTCAATATAGCTGTCAAACACTATTATCTAAGCCTTGAACTCAATAAATCTTATTCAGATGTGAAAGAAAAAATACTAAAAGCTTTAAATTAAAGTGCATGAATCTTAATCAAAAGTAAAAGATTTCAACTGGGAAAAGTTGAAAAAAAGCAAAGTCATTGTCTTTCAGTTTTTCCTATTCAGCATTGAAAACAATCATAGTTCTGTACCAAATGCCAGGCATGAAATACTTTTAGTACTTATTAAAACTTAAGCATGGTAAAACGACTGGTGACAGAGGCTGCTAACAGAGGCTTTTTCCTCATGTCTCTTGGAGTCAAAAGCCACAGTTTTGGTACAGTATGTTGCCCCAATTACGGACAGTTTGCATCAAAGCCTGTTTAAAATATACGAAAGCGAATTTTAGTAACTAAGCTAATTAGTAACTAACTCTCATACTCACATGTGCTGTGCTGTAAATTAGAGTTAAAAAAAGAAAATACAAAATTTTGGGGTGGGAATGAAGCACTGTAAAATACTTTTACAATAGAATAGAAGCTCTTTGATCTGGCTACTAATTTTAAAAAATCAAAGCATTTTGAAAATTTACAATGCTTGTTCATGAAGTGTGCCTAAACACGGACACAAATAGACTGCTTATTGGAAATATGTTTAAATAGATAATGGGAATTAGTTTTTGCATTTAAACTATATTTTGGAGGGATTTAGGTACATAATAATAATACTCGTATATTTGTCCTCTCGTAGCCTTAAAAGCTAAATTACAGGATTCCAATAACAAATAATATAATAAATAATGATTAATTGATACAATATAATAAATATAAAGGTAGTATGGACAATCAGATAGCCAAGGCCAACGCATGTTTGTATGTGACAAAGTTGCCAAATCTTTTGGTCACAAAGGGTTTGATGTGATTACCAGTGCGAGTTCTTAACTGGTAGCTATGGGTAGTAGCCTCAATGCGGTCTTGCACAAGCCGGTACACTGGTTTTTGTGGCATCAAACAAGAGATAAACCTGCAGCAGGCATCAGTCCGACGATCTTCAAGGGTGGCTAGGTTTGCCCTAGTTAGAGCTTCCTTGTAATCCAAGCCCGGATAGATAATGGCGAGGGCGTGTTTCTGGACTCTCTCCAAGGAATCAGAAAGGTAGTGTGGCAGGTCTGCGAAAACAACGCTTGGGTACTCGAGCGTGGATTGCACAAGGGAGCGATAAATCACTATAATGTCATCAGTAGACACGCCACAGCGCTTCAGCTTTTTCTATGCTTTTACCATCAGGTTACAGTAATTATTTTGAATGTGTCTTTTTAGAGTCATTTCTTTGGGGGAACCCATTCAGAAGTAAGTAAAGTACAATTGCTGCTACATTTGAAAGATATTGATACAAAGCCGTCTGTCGAACCAGTTAAACTTAATAAGATTGTAATATGCCAAATTTATGATTATTTATTTTACGAAAGTCTATGATTCAAACGGATGAATTTGTGATTCTGAGAGCACGCAATTATCAAGTAAACAAATGCTAAAATGCTCTTTGTAGATCCACATAATTAAAGTTGGCTTTGCTAAATAAGATAAATTCATATTTTATTTTTATAAGCATTGGAAATATATGGGAGAAGTTACGAAAATCGTTCTTGAAGTTTGTGCCCGGAATTGGGGCCAGTTGACCGGGATTAGGGCAAATCAGTGACACATACTGTTCGAGCACGGCGTCCTAAACTTAATTGACACCCTAAAATATATGCATATATTATAAGTATTTTATTAGGTTAAGGTCCAATCTTGTTACTGGCATAATATGAAGTGTTCTTTTTATTCCTAAAAAGCTATGGTGCTAAATGCAAAAACCGTCTGTAATTGGGGCAACACACTGTAACTTGCATTTTCAGCACAGAATCAGACACGCTATCACTCACTCTGCTGGCTAGAGGTGGACTGTAGGGCATGGGCTAATAATATCATTCCTAGGATGCCATATCAGCTGGATTAGTGTTAAAAAGTCCAGAATGTTTTGTCTGGTAGTCAGCCAACTATCTAAACCAATCAATAGATTTCATCTTTTATAGCTATTATAATTATTTCACTGCAAAGTTTGTTCATCGAGGCTGCTGTTTGAGATGGGCTGCATATTCCCAACACATGTATTTGTTGTTGTTATTGAATACTTGTGTCTTTATAATGTAGTATGAAAAGCAGAGATATATCTCACTGTTTATTTCTGTTTAGGTGATGGTAAATGTGTCATCTGTGACTCATATGTACGACCCTGTACTTTAGTAAGGATATGTGACGAGTGTAACTATGGCTCATACCAAGGCCGCTGTGTTATATGCGGGGGGCCTGGTGTCTCAGATGCTTATTACTGCAAGGAATGCACTGTTCAGGAGAAAGATGTAAGTCAGAATTCAAACAGCGCTTGCATTGCATTGTTTCCATGTTTGGTAATGCTGTTTCCATGTTTGGTCATGCTAATTCCATATTTGGTCATTCTGTTTCCATGTTTGGTCATTCTGTTTCCATATTTGGTCATTCTGTTTCCAGTTTGGTCATTCTGTTTCCATGTTTGGTCATGCTGTTTCCATGTTTGGTCATGCTGTTTCCATGTTTGGTCATGCTGTTTCCATGTTTGGTCATGCTGTTTCCATGTTTGGTCATGCTGTTTCCATGTTTGGTCATGCTAATTCCATGTTAGGTCATGCTAATTCCATGTTTGGTCATTCTAATTCCATGTTTGGTCATTCTGTTTTCATGTTTGGTCATGCTGTTTCCATTTTTGGTCATGCTGTTTCCATGTTTGGTCATGACTTCTGACATCTATACCACTAAAAAGACACCAAAACCAAAATAGCAGGCTTTTAGCCTATTAAGAAAAGCTGCTTGATATTCTGATTAACAGATTTTTAAAAATCTGATGAAAAACTGGATGGTGACCTCATCCTGCCCATTTTTTTTAGGAATGACCATGCATGTATAGACAGGTCTCTGCACAATATAATTGATATTCACAGCTTTTATTCTTATATTTTGGCACAAAACGTTCAAGAAAAATGCATTAATCATCTTTTTATTTCAATTTTCCAAGTCGGCCCTTCACTTCTCCCCCTTTTGCAGTTTTCACAGATTTTGGAAATATTTTATACTTTACAAGATCCCTTAACTTATTTTATACTTTACAAGATCCCTAAACTTATTTTATACTTTACAAGATCCCTTTACTTATTTTACACTTAACAAAATCCCTTAACTTATTTTATACTTTACATGATCCCTTAACCTATTTTATACTTAACAAGATCCCTTAACTTATTTTATACTTAACTTAACTTGTATTATACTTTACAAGATATCTGAACTTAATTTTCACCCTCAACCAACCATCTACTGTACTCTTTTGGTAGTATCTGATGAGTTATTCGATTTGAACTAATAATCTACTTTGTATACACAGAGGGATGGATGCCCCAAGATTGTTAACTTGGGAAGCTCTAAGACTGATCTGTTTTATGAAAGAAAGAAGTATGGATTCAAAAAGAGATAGTTGGAGATGGAGAAAGCTCAAACGTCAGAGCCTAGTCGTGGTTTAAAAAGTTCTCAATACCAGCGCGCCCTCTTCCCTTTTTACTTACACCCCCCCCCCCCACCCCTTGTCATCATAGTTATTATCTGCAACTTGTTTAGTCAGGGAGGGTCTTTGCATCAGTTTAGTGGATTTTTTGTGTTCCTTTTTGTGGTGTTTTCCATATTGACTGTATTCCTTAGATCAGTGCTGGTTTAGAGGGATTGACAAGTATTGATAAATAAACAACAAATTCGTATTGTGAGCCGCTGGTGAATTTCTCCAGCAAGGAAAAGGGCAAATTCCTTGTTGCCTCAGTTAGGAAAATGCAAATTCCCTTGCTGATGTATGACAAATATCTGGTTTAGAGGGATTGACAAGTATTGATAAATAAACAACAAATTCGTATTGTGAGCTGCTGGTGAATTTCTCCAGCAAGGAAAAGGGCAAATTCCTTGTTGACTCAGTTAGGAAAATGCAAATTACCTTGCTGATGTATGACAAATATCTGGTTTAGAGGGATTGACAAGTATTGATAAATAAACAACAAATTCGTATTGTGAGCCACTGGTGAATTTATCCAGCTAGGAAAAGGGTAATTCCCTTGCTGTTGTATGACAAATTTTTTGAATTTAGAAGTTCTCTTTAGGCAGCTCAATTTCCTAGCTTACTGGCAGAAAGATTTCTCAGGGCTGATTCAGGATCTAGCAAACTTGTCTTGTAAAGGGGAAAAATCAACTGAAAGATTTTCACAAAATGGTTATACTTTAATACACTGCTAACTATATATGTATATAAGGATAAAAACTATTTTCTTCTGTTGCAAACAAAACATGCTTTAACAACTGAAGAGAAAATGTACAAGATTATGCCATTTTATTTTGTATAATAAAACATCAAGTTTTACTTGAGTTTCACTCTATTTGCTCATAAAAACAGTAAGAAAAATAATTTACAGCTGGTAGTCTGCACTTATTGATTTTCTTTCTTTCTGTTCCCATGGAATGTTTCTCTTGGTACTGAATCTAGTCATGGTTTTCGTGCTCTCAGATTCACTACGCCATGCAAGTAGTTGTCCAAATGTTGTGTGCCTTGTGGGTGGGTCTTGAGCGTACGTAGCAATAAATGCACTACGTTCTTGCTGGGTTTTTTTCTACCCTTCAAATAGTGACTCTAAATTCCCATCATGTTTGTATTTCACAATGCTTTTTATCACCTAGTGGAAGATGTAAAAATAAAATACACTCTGTTTGCAGGGTAGCTTGCCTGCCTCCAAAGTATGAATACATTACAGCCAACTTTTGTATCATATTATCAGGCCTTACAGAATAGAACAAGTTCAATCCAAACTAAATACAGGGGAATTATATCACAGTGGACCTGTGAATAAACATCTTTTTCATGTCTTGAGTTTGCAAAGTCTTCATAAAAGAACTCTAAAAATTATGGCCAAACGTGCCCCAGTTTGCCATGGTTACAACCATCTACAGCTTGATTGACAAGCTTATTTCTCACAGTTTACTTAAAAGTTAGTGTTCATGATCATCTTTGAGTGACAGGTTGAATGAGGAGCTGTTTGTCGAAAGCTTATTTCTTGTGTCTATCTCCTCCTGTAGGATGTTGGCCCGTGATTGTAAAACTGAGATTTGTTGCCGTAGTGACTCTATTGTGTCTTCCAGTTCCTGAGGGCAAAACAACAAGACAACAACTCCAGATAAATATCAGTTTCTGGCATGTCTAGGGGGTGGGGCTGAATAAGCCGTGACTGCCCTTTTCTAAGACAATTTGAATACAAATATAAGGGAAAATACAAGTTGACCAGCACAACGACCCACTGTACAATAGAATAAGTATAAGAATTATTATAAGACATATAGTGACATAAGTTGGTATACAGACGTAGTAACACATTCAATGACATAAGTCGGTATATAGACTTGACTTAGTAATATAAGACATTCAGTGATATAAGACAGTATATAGACTTGACTTAGTAATATAAGACATTCAGTGATATAAGATAGTATATAGACTTGACTTAGTAATATAAGACATTCAGTGATATAAGACAGTATATAGACTTGACTTAGTAATATAAAAGACATTCGATGACATAAGTTGGTATAATGACTTAGTAATATAAAACATTCAGTGACATAAATTGGTATACAGATATAGTTTTAGCGCTTTATAAATAAATATATTATTATTATCATTATTGTTATTATTATAAAGGCTGATTTAGACAACACAATTTAGTTGTATGCGACACCTCTAAACTAAAGTCGTACAGTGTAAATCAGCCTACGTCTCCGCTACGATGCTCGACTGTGAAAGTCGTAGTGTGTAGTTCAGGGCTAAGACGTGTCGTAAGCAGGTCACACAGTTAAATCGTGCTGTCTAACTCAGCCTTACGACATTCAGTGATCAATCAAAACATACATCTCTGAGGTCAGCAGGCAGTAGCCCTTTCATCTTTTCCTCGTACTGTAAGCGCATGCGCGACACACGCTCCTGCGCATCAAGCTCAATCTGCTTACAGCGCTTTTCAAGGTGCCTCACCATTGACTTCTGTGATTCTACGTCTTGCTCTAAAGACTGTGGGGGAGACAAACTTCATGTAAATTCAAACAACAAATAAGACAAGACAGCAACAGTTATGACTTAACATAACTTTTTCACCACTTTTTTCATTGTAATCATCATCACTGCCATCGCAATTAACATCATCGTCATCATTATTATTATCACCATCACTACCACCACAATCCTAATCACCATCACGACCACCACCATCCTAATCACCATCACTACCACCACCATCCTAATCACCATCACTACCATCACCATAACTATCATCGTTACCATTGCCATCACCACTATCGCCATCATCCGATCGTCCGAACTATCAAATATGTATTTTCTGTTAAGATTTAGGAGGTCCGTCTCGTATAAGCCTTGCGGTTTCTTACGGTCCTACTTGTCACACTATGTAAATTATTATATTATTATCTTTATTTAAAAAAATGTATTAAGTGACAAAACAATAAACTGAACTGAACTGAACATCATCATAAATGCAAAGTCACTATTTAACAATAGTCTAGACTAATTGTTTTAGTATAATTTCACTAGTCAGTATTCCATAGAAAAATATAAAATGAACATACGAGCCAGGATTAAAAAAAAGATTTTATTTTTATAAACGTGTGACGAAATACACATGTCACTGCGCGCGCAGGCCACGTGCCGAGTAAGATCAAGTTTCAAACAACATCGTTCAATATACTGGTGTGGTTCATACTTACGTTAAGTATTCCATTATCATACTCACATTAACTATACTGGTGTGGTGTCGCTTCATTGTGTTTTTCTCTTCATTGTGCTTTTCACTGACTGAGCCGATTTTCTTCTCGGAGCTTAGGCGCATACGTAAATTTTCCTCCTTCAATTTTTTTATCTCGCCTTCAAGCGTGCGAACAGTCTAGGTAAAAATACGCAGTCATTAAGGAGGTTGGGGAATTTAAATGCTTTCATAAGCTGAGCTTATTTCAAAGACAGACTTTCAGCAACAACCCATGCAACGCGCACTATTCGGGAATCAAACTTTGAGTAAATAAACAACCTTTTACCAATGATACAATTCTTAGCAGGCTATCATTTCCATAATTTTTATAGTTATACAGAACATTTAGTTTTTGATATTTTGGAATATCAGTATTTATTGATGACAACAAGGATACAATGTGATCTGAAAAGGGTGAACTGATATCGACTTTCATGGTTTGTTAAAAATGTTTTCAATTAAACGCCATCCCCTCCCCTTCCACCGCAGTCCCTCCAGGACCTTTATCACAAAAACCTTTTTACTCGATATACTTTTTTGGACAATTACTGGAAAACCAAGCAAACTCAAGGAAAAAGGCTGACGGTGTACCTCTTGGGCCGTGGCTGAGCGTGTAGCGTACTCGTCCTCCATGTGCTTTAGTCTACTGTTCGTCTTGTCCAGCATCTTCTCCATCTCGTTACTGTGCTCCCTCTGGAGCTGAAGGCGTTGCTGTTCCAGTTGGCTCTTAGACTTAGACACAAGGTTCTCCTCCTGACGCTTGAAGTTGTGTCTGTCCTCCTCGCGGAGCATGTTCGCCTCCATCAGCTGAGTCTTGCGCAAAGAATTTGCCTCTACTACCTGGAAAGCAGTAAAAGACGTGTCTGGCCAATTACTGAAAGGGTCAAACTGTTACGACCTGCACAAAGTGCTCAGCGGATTACCCCAGAAATGTTTAATTTGACATCAGATAATCCAACCAGTTAGAAATGGTCATTTCGCCGACATACTTATTTCAATTGTATATATGGTCATTGCGCCGACATACTTATTTCAAGTGTATATATGGTCATTTCGCCGACATACTTATTTCCAGTGTATATATGGTCTCAACTTCTCCACGTATATTCTGTACTGGAGCTCTACCACTACGCATACCCTGGCTAACCAAATTCAATGCCCCTTGGATTTGCTGAATTTTCTGTATTAACGCATTTTTATCTCCTGTAACGTAAACATTCTATACCTGAGAAATAGAAAATAACCAGTTTGCTCTGCGACTATATTAGTAGGCAACACAGGCTCTATTCGGGTAAGGATGGAAAAAAGTATGTGCTCTAAAACTTTGACGTTGTTGGGACAGATGTAGTAATCTCAGTAATATACACATCAGATACGTCATACATGAGGGAAAATTCAGGTTTCTAACGGAGTTATGTAAATAAAAGCTAAATACATTACTGTTATATTCCCTTCTTTTTCCATTTAGATATTAGTTGGCGTCGAAAGGAAGGAGAGAACAAACTTTCAAGTGATGCCCTCCTAAAAAAGGCAACTCGAAAAACCCTATTTTATTGCAGTCTTATTTTATTCTTTTTTGTTGTTGTTGTTTCATTTAAAATTTGAGGGGGAAGTGAAATTCGCAAGCCTTGATCATTCCCCATGACGCTTATGGGAAAAGCATGGTCGAGTATTTTACCAATTTCGTGATCGTCGGTTGGGCAGCAAACAGTTAAGTTCATTTACTCCCGAAATGCGAAATACAACAGATGCATTACTAGCAGATGACAAAAAATAAGGCATTGATAAGATGATGCAAAGCAACAGTTTTACAAAAAAAAGGTTTTACTCGCCTCGTCACCACACAACTCGACGAGTTATATCCTGACAGCAAAAACGCGTAAAATATTTTTTATACGTTATATTCAATTTCCTATTTCAATTTAAAGCTTTTTTTCCAAAGACATCCTTATTCGATTTTTTATTTCGTTTTTAATCATTTATAATTTTTCCGTGTCCCTTAATCTTGTTTATTGAGAGTCCATTACCGAAGATGTTTTGCTACCGACAATGATTTGAAATTTACCAAAAAGTAACAAAGAAAAAACAAGTAGTTCACAGCATGGCCTCCAGAGAGCGAGATGCAATTTACTCAATTATCGCAGAAAGAAAAGAGAGGAAAACTTGAAGGGGAAAACACAATACACCCATTTGGTCGAGTGCTCCACGAGGACGAAAAGACTTCTGCTAATGTTTGATGATTCATGTTAACGCCATCCCCTTATGAATTTGCAGGAAAACATAAGAAGGGAGACCCTAACGTCCTCATTCTCAAAGATTCTTGTACTGCTCACAGATACTTGTATTGCTCACAGATGCTTGTATTGCTCACAGATACTTGTATTGCTCACAGATACTTGTATTGCTCACAGATGCTTGTATTGCTCACAGATACTTGTACTGCTCACAGATAATTGTATTGCTCACAGATACTTGTACTGCTCACAGATTCTTGTACTGCTCACAGATACTTGTACTGCTCACAGATTCTTGTATTGCTCACAGATACTTGTATTGCTCACAGATACTTGTATTGCTCACAGATTCTTGTACTGCTCACAGATTCTTGTACTGCTTACAGATACTTGTACTGCTCACAGATACTTGTATTGCTCACAGATTCTTGTACTGCTCACAGATACTTGTACTGCTCACAGATACTTGTACTGCTGACAGATACTTGTACTGCTCACAGATTCTTGTATTGCTCACAGATACTTGTATTGCTCACAGATACTTGTATTGCTCACAGATTCTTGTACTGCTCACAGATACTTGTATTGCTCACAGATACTTGTATTGCTCACAGATACTTGTATTGCTCACAGATACTTGTATTGCTCACAGATACTTGTACTGCTCACAGATACTTGTACTGCTCACAGATACTTGTACTGCTCACAGATTCTTGTATTGCTCACAGATTCTTGTATTGCTCACAGATACTTGTATTGCTCACAGATACTTGTATTGCTCACAGATACTTGTATTGCTCACAGATACTTGTACTGCTCACAGATACTTGTACTGCTCACAGATACTTGTACTGCTCACAGATTCTTGTATTGCTCACAGATACTTGTATTGCTCACAGATGCTTGTATTGCTCACAGATACTTGTATTGCTCACAGATTCTTGTATTGCTCACAGATACTTGTACTGCTTACAGATACTTGTACTGCTCACAGATTCTTGTATTGCTCACAGATACTTGTATTGCTCACAGATACTTGTACTGCTTACAGATACTTGTACTGCTCACAGATTCTTGTACTGCTCACAGATACTTGTACTGCTCACAGATGCTTGTATTGCTCACAGATTCTTGTACTGCTCACAGATACTTGTATTGCTCACAGATTCTTGTATTGCTCACAGATACTTGTATTGCTCACAGATTCTTGTATTGCTCACAGATACTTGTACTGCTTACAGATACTTGTACTGCTCACAGATTCTTGTATTGCTCACAGATACTTGTATTGCTCACAGATACTTGTATTGCTCACAGATTCTTGTATTGCTCACAGATTCTTGTACTGCTCACAGATACTTGTATTGCTCACAGATACTTGTATTGCTCACAGATACTTGTATTGCTCACAGATACTTGTACTGCTCACAGATACTTGTATTGCTCACAGATTCTTGTATTGCTCACAGATACTTGTACTGCTCACAGATAATTGTATTGCTCACAGATACTTGTACTGCTCACAGATTCTTGTATTGCTCACAGATGCTTGTACTGCTCACAGATACTTGTATTGCTCACAGACACTTGTATTGCTCACAGATACTTGTATTGCTCACAGATACTTGTACTGCTCACAGATACTTGTATTGCTCACAGACACTTGTACTGCTCACAGATACTTGTATTGCTCACAGATTCTTGTACTGCTCACAGATTCTTGTACTGCTCACAGATACTTGTACTGCTCACAGATACTTGTATTGCTGACAGATACTTGTATTGCTCACAGATACTTGTATTGCTCACAGATTCTTGTACTGCTCACAGATACTTGTACTGCTCACAGATACTTGTATTGCTCACAGATACTTGTATTGCTCACAGATACTTGTATTGCTCACAGATTCTTGTACTGCTCACAGATTCTTGTACTGCTCACAGATACTTGTACTGCTCACAGATACTTGTACTGCTCACAGATTCTTGTATTGCTCACAGATTCTTGTACTGCTCACAGATACTTGTATTGCTCACAGATACTTGTATTGCTCACAGATACTTGTATTGCTCACAGATTCTTGTACTGCTCACAGATTCTTGTACTACTCACAGATACTTGTACTGCTCACAGATTCTTGTACTGCTCACAGATACTTGTATTGCTCACAGATTCTTGTATTGCTCACAGATACTTGTACTGCTTACAGATACTTGTACTGCTCACAGATACTTGTATTGCTCACAGATACTTGTACTGCTCACAGATACTTGTATTGCTCACAGTTACTTGTACTGCTCACAGATTCTTGTATTGCTCACAGATACTTGTATTGCTCACAGATACTTGTACTGCTTACAGATACTTGTACTGCTCACAGATACTTGTACTGCTCACAGATACTTGTACTGCTCACAGATGCTTGTATTGCTCACAGATACTTGTACTGCTCACAGATACTTGTATTGCTCACAGTTACTTGTACTGCTCACAGATTCTTGTATTGCTCACAGATACTTGTATTGCTCACAGATACTTGTACTGCTTACAGATACTTGTACTGCTCACAGATTCTTGTACTGCTCACAGATACTTGTACTGCTCACAGATGCTTGTATTGCTCACAGATACTTGTACTGCTCACAGATACTTGTATTGCTCACAGATTCTTGTATTGCTCACAGATACTTGTACTGCTCACAGATAATTGTATTGCTCACAGATACTTGTACTGCTCACAGATTCTTGTATTGCTCACAGATGCTTGTACTGCTCACAGATACTTGTATTGCTCACAGACACTTGTATTGCTCACAGATACTTGTATTGCTCACAGATACTTGTACTGCTCACAGATACTTGTACTGCTCACAGATTCTTGTATTGCTCACAGATACTTGTATTGCTCACAGATACTTGTATTGCTCACAGATTCTTGTACTGCTCACAGATACTTGTATTGCTCACAGATACTTGTATTGCTCACAGATACTTGTACTGCTTACAGATACTTGTACTGCTCACAGATTCTTGTATTGCTCACAGATACTTGTATTGCTCACAGATACTTGTATTGCTCACAGATTCTTGTACTGCTCACAGATACTTGTATTGCTCACAGATACTTGTATTGCTCACAGATACTTGTATTGCTCACAGATACTTGTATTGCTCACAGATACTTGTACTGCTCACAGATACTTGTATTGCTCACAGATACTTGTATTGCTCACAGATACTTGTATTGCTCACAGATTCTTGTACTGCTCACAGATTCTTGTACTGCTCACAGATACTTGTACTGCTCACAGATACTTGTATTGCTCACAGATACTTGTATTGCTCACAGATACTTGTATTGCTCACAGATACTTGTATTGATCACAGATACTTGTATTGCTCACAGATATTTGTATTGCTCACAGATACTTGTACTGCTCACAGATACTTGTATTGCTCACAGACTCTTGTATTGCTCACAGATTCTTGTACTGCTCACACTTACTTGTATTGCTCACAGATGCTTGTATTGCTCACAGATTCTTGTATTGCTCACAGATATTTGTATTGCTCACAGATACTTGTATTGCTCACAGATAATGGTATTGCTCACAGATAATGGTATTGCTCACAGATACTTGTATTGCTCACAGATTCTTGTACTGCTCACAGATTCTTGTACTGCTCACAGATACTTGTACTGCTCACAGATATTTGTATTGCTCACAGATACTTGTATTGCTCACAGATATTTGTATTGCTCACAGATACTTGTACTGCTCACAGATACTTGTATTGCTCACAGACTCTTGTATTGCTCACAGATTCTTGTACTGCTCACACTTACTTGTATTGCTCACAGATGCTTGTATTGCTCACAGATTCTTGTATTGCTCACAGATATTTGTATTGCTCACAGATACTTGTATTGCTCACAGATAATGGTATTGCTCACAGATAATGGTATTGCTCACAGATACTTGTATTGCTCACAGATACTTGTACTGCTCACAGATACTTGTACTGCTCACAGATACTTGTACTGCTCACAGATTCTTGTATTGCTCACAGATACTTGTATTGCTCACAGATACTTGTATTACTCACAGATACTTGTATTGCTCACAGATACTTGTACTGCTTACAGATACTTGTACTGCTCACAGATTCTTGTATTGCTCACAGATACTTGTATTGCTCACAGATACTTGTATTGCTCACAGATTCTTGTACTGCTCACAGATACTTGTATTGCTCACAGATACTTGTATTGCTCACAGATACTTGTATTGCTCACAGATACTTGTATTGCTCACAGATACTTGTACTGCTCACAGATACTTGTATTGCTCACAGATACTTGTATTGCTCACAGATACTTGTATTGCTCACAGATTCTTGTACTGCTCACAGATTCTTGTACTGCTCACAGATACTTGTACTGCTCACAGATACTTGTATTGCTCACAGATACTTGTATTGCTCACAGATACTTGTATTGCTCACAGATTCTTGTACTGCTCACAGATACTTGTACTGCTCACAGATACTTGTATTGCTCACAGATACTTGTATTGCTCACAGATACTTGTATTGCTCACAGATTCTTGTACTGCTCACAGATTCTTGTACTGCTCACAGATACTTGTACTGCTCACAGATACTTGTATTGCTCACAGATACTTGTATTGCTCACAGATACTTGTATTGATCACAGATACTTGTATTGCTCACAGATATTTGTATTGCTCACAGATACTTGTACTGCTCACAGATACTTGTATTGCTCACAGACTCGTGTATTGCTCACAGATTCTTGTACTGCTCACACTTACTTGTATTGCTCACAGATGCTTGTATTGCTCACAGATTCTTGTATTGCTCACAGATATTTGTATTGCTCACAGATACTTGTATTGCTCACAGATAATGGTATTGCTCACAGATACTTGTATTGCTCACAGATACTTGTATTGCTCACAGATTCTTGTACTGCTCACAGATTCTTGTACTGCTCACAGATACTTGTACTGCTCACAGATACTTGTATTGATCACAGATTCTTGTATTGCTCACAGATTCTTGTATTGCTCACAGATTCTTGTACTGCTCACAGATACTTGTATTGCTCACAGATACTTGTATTGCTCACAGATAATTGTATTGCTCACAGATACTTGTATTGCTCACAGATACTTGTATTGCTCACAGTTACTTGTATTGCTCACAGATACTTGTGTTGCTCACAGATTCTTGTACTGCTCACAGATACTTGTACTGCTCACAGATGCTTGTATTGCTCACAGATTCTTGTATTGCTCACAGATACTTGTATTGCTCACAGATACTTGTATTGCTCACAGATACTTGTATTGCTCACAGATGCTTGTATTGCTCACAGATACTTGTATTGCTCACAGATACTTGTATTGCTCACAGATACTTGTACTGCTCACAGATTCTTGTATTGCTCACAGATAATGGTATTGCTCACAGATACTTGTATTGCTCACAGATACTTGTATTGCTCACAGATGCTTGTATTGCTCACAGATACTTGTATTGCTCACAGATACTTGTACTGCTCACAGATACGTGCATTGCTCACAGATACTTGTATTGCTCACAGATTCTTGTACTGCTCACAGATTCTTGTACTGCTCACAGATTCTTGTATTGCTCACAGATTCTTGTATTGCTCACAGATACTTGTATTGCTCACAGATACTTGTATTGCTCACAGATACTTGTATTGCTCTTAATTAGTGGTTAGAGAAGAGAGCGGGAACCTCCGCTACTTTTGTTCCGGAATAATAGTAAGCTGTAAACAAGCTTATAAAACACAAAGTAAAATGCTAACCATCAAGGAATGCTATTAGAGCGTTTCGTTACCCGAACTCGAATCGTCTCCAACATGAATTTCACATCACAATTTGACGGAAATTCCAGTGACGGGTCAAGCATTGTTTGTATACATTCTGATAACAACAGAGTATCAGGAGTTCGCCAGGAGCAGCCGCTAGTTCGCGTCGTTCCTGGCCGCTGTGAACACCGCGTTCCCTGTTCTCTCCATAAGAGCTAACGCGCTGGTAATGTTAACACTCGGCCTTGTCCGTGAGCTACGAGTCCCCGCTAATTTCCTTCTGTCTGCTTTGCTGCCAACGATGACCTCACGGGAATCGTGACTCAGACGGCACACGCTCAATTAATCATGCGAGTTCTGTTAGAACCGCATGGTCAACTTTGTCAGTCAGAATTTAGACTGCTGCTAGACATAGCTGGAACTTTCTCTATACAATCCGGCTTTTCAACACTTTGTATGGCGACTATAGATCGTTTTAATGCAATCACGAGCCCTCTTCGCTACGTCACGCTGGTCACCATGAGCAAGACCTACGCCGCTATCGTACTCTCGAGCATTGCTCTCCCTGGTACGCGTGTTCTTGACGCCTTATCTACATGCTGTGGTAACCCTGTGATACCTGTATCTTTTGTTCCTCTGCGTCATCATGGTGTTCCTGCATTTCCGCCTCTATCGCATCTTACGCAAGCACTCCATCGCAACATCGTCCGACATCGTCAACTTCCGATTGGTACGTATCATATGGTCTATAATTTCAACTCAACTCCTCCGGTCATATACCCCCCCCCCCCATCCCTAGCTCCCAGTGTGATACTCATGGGCTCACCTCCTCCCGTAGCTCCCGTACTTGTTGCTCCAGCTCCGCCTGTATCTTGGCATCTCGGGCGGCACGCTCTCGGCTGTGGTTCTCAAGCTCGCTTAGCTTCTGCTGAAGTTTCTCTGCTTGCATTTCTCGCTCTTGCTCCTGCTCGCGGAGTAGCGAGTCCCGATCACCCTGAAAACTTCGCATCAGCTGAGCTTTCTCCTGCTCGTGAGTTATCTTGATCTCCGCGACCTGTACGCAACAGCAACGTCACTTGCAACTTGTACGCAACAACACACGCAATGTCAACTTGTATGTACCAACACACGCAACATCAGTTGCAAAACTTGTACGCAACAACACACGCAACGTCAACTTGTATGTACCAACATACGCAATAGCACGTGCAACCTGTACGCAACAACATGCGAAATGCCCCCTGCAACAAGAGTGCCTTATGTGAAACAACTACAAATGTACACCCATCTGAAATGTAAAAAATACAGCACAGCTAAAGCAATCTCACCACCAACAAACGCAATATCAGATAAACAAGTTGAAACCCCTGCTTCCAATTAGGATAACGATGACAACAATTACAGCAGATACAGCAAACTACAACTTCACGATTAAAATAAGCAAATCAAGAATATCAAACCTGTACGTGTCTGGATGTCTCACCTGTTTGTCGTACTTGTACATGTCTGGATGTCTCACCTGTTTGTCGTACTTGTACATGTCTGGATGTCTCACCTGTATATCATACTTGCACATGTCTGGATGTCTCACCTGTTTGTCGTACTTGTACATGTCTGGATGTCTCACCTGTATATCATACTTGCACATGTCTGGATGTCTCACCTGTTTGTCGTACTTGTACATGTCTGGATGTCTCACCTGTTTGTCGTACTTGCACAAGTCTGGATGTCTCGCCTGTTTGTCGTACTTGTACAAGTCTGGATGTCGCACCTGTTTATCATACTTGCACATGTCTGGATGTCGCACCTGTTTATCATACTTGCACATGTCTGGATGTCTCACCTGTTTGTCGTACTTGCACAAGTCTGGATGTCTCACCTGTTTGTCGTACTTGTACAAGTCTGGATGTCTCACCTGTTTATCATACTTGCACAAGTCTGGATGTCTCACCTGTTTATCATACTTGAGCTTCATGTCATCCATCTGGCGGCTGAACTCTTTCGCTTGTTTCTCGCGCAGATTTTTTGATCTGGCAAGATCTTCCTCGACCTTCTCCATCTAAGAATTACAAAACCCGAGACAATACTTATTCTATACATTCTTTGCGATGTTCCCCATCACCTTATCCAATGGCAAAGTGTGGGGATCAGGGAAAAGGTCGGATAGATCGGCTTGCTGGATTCCCCCCCTCAATAAGTATTTTACACATATTTGTTTCAGCTTATGAGGCACTGGAACACAACAACAACAACAAAATGCACGAACTTAACAAAACACAGGAAACTGTTAGGTGCGTGCCATGGCCATGTGCAGTGTGGTTTCGTTGTGTGGGTAACCTGTGTGGTTTCGTTGTGTGGGTTACCTGTGTGGTTTCTTGTGTGGGTTACCTGCTTGGATTCGTTGTGTGGGTTACCTGTGTGGTTTCTCTGTGTGGATTACCTGTGTGGTTTCGTTGTGTGGGTTACCTGTGTGGCTTCGTTGTGTGGGTTACCTGTGTGGTTTCATTATGTAGGTTACCTGTGTGTTTTCATTGTGTGGCGGATCACATGTGTAGTTTCGTTGTTTGGGTTACCTGTGTGGTTACGTTTGTGGGTTACCTGTGTGGTTTCGTTGTGTGGGTTACCTGTGTCTTCATCTCGTCAAACATGCGCCCGGAGTTGCGCTCCACTTGGTTCTTGAAGTCTTCAAGTGCATGCTCAGCTTGTGCCGCCTGCTGCTTTTGAGCCTCTGTCAGACGCTGAATCTGCTCGTCACGCTCCCTGGTTACCATGACAACACCAAACAAACCATCAAATAAACATGTCTATGCAAAGTATGTGTTACTGAAAACAATTAAGTATGAACACCAGGCGCGCACACAGAGGGGTGCGCCCTCCTTGGCGGCCAAAAAGTTGGAAATTTCCTATTAAGGAATCTTCAGATACTATGCTTTTTTCATATGATACCTATGACTACTTGTCTATACTAAAAGTTTCTAATAGAAAGTGAATGCTCGGAGGACGGGACGAACATGTTTCAGTACAGGAGTTCTCGAAAAAGACTGCTGATCAGCATGAAATCAAAATACAAATCAGCCGACTGAGAAGCCTGTGGTGTGGACACAAAAATTGCATCCACTATATGAAACTCGCGCATGCGCTGAAACACTGCTGATCGATATGAAATCAATAAACAAATCAGCTGACTGGGAAGCCTATGGTGTGGGCACGAAAAATGGACTATATGAAACTCGCGCATGCGCTAAAAAACACAGTTCAGCATAAAATCAAAACACAAATCAGCCGACTGGGGAACCTGTGATGTGGACACGAAAAATCGCATCCATTATATGAAACACGCGCATGTGCTAAAAAGACCGCTGATCAGCATGAAATCAAAATACAAATCAGCCGACTGGGAAACCTGTGATGTGACACGAAATATCGCATCCACTATCTGAAACTCGCGCATGCGCTTAAAAGACCACTGATCTGCATGAAATAAAAATACGAATCAACCGACTGGAAAGCCTGTGGTGTGGACACGAAAAATCATATGCGATACCAAGATTAAACTGCGCTCACTCCGAGCAATTATAGAATCTTACACTTCCCTGGTTTATGCCCAGTAAGATGGACTACATCTACAGATGTAGTGCAAGAAGAATACTCCGGTTGCTTCCCAATGGATTCAACTGTAGAAAGAAGAGTTCCCAATGGCTTCAAATGTAGTGAACAGAGATTCAATGGCTTTAAATGTAGAGAAAAGAGTTTCCAATGGATTCAAATGTAGAGAGAAAAGTTTCCAATGTAGTCAAATGTAGATAAGAGATTTCAATGTAGTCAAATGTCGAAAGAAGAGCTTCCAATGGATTCAAATGTAGAGAGAAGAGTTTTCAATGGATTCAAATGTAGATAAGAGATTTCAATGGATTCTAATGTAGAGAGAAGAGTTTCCAATGGATTCAAATGTAGATAAGAGATTTCAATGGATTCTAATGTAGAGAGAAGAGTTTCAAATGGATTCAAATGTAGAGAGAAGAGTTTCCAATGGATTTAAATGTATAGAGAAAAGTTGCAATGGCTTCAAATGTAGAGAGAAGAGTTTCAAATAGATTTAAATTTATAGAGAAAAGTTTCAATCGATTCAAACGTAGAGAAAAGTTTTCAATGTCCTCAAATCCAAAGAGAAGAGTTTCAGTGGATTCAAATGTAGAGAAAAGAGTTTTAATGGTTTCGAATGTAGAGAGAAAAGATTCAATAGATTCAAATGTAGAGAGAAGAGTTTCAAAGTTTCGATGGCTTCAAATGTAGAGAGGAGATTCAATGGTTTTAAATGTAGAGAGAAGAGTTCCCAGTGGATTCAAATGTAGAGAGAAAAGCTTCAATGGCTCCAAAAACAGATAGTCAGGGCACTGTCGGAAACGCCTCTACCCTCTAGCTTGATAAGTTAAACCCCGAATCACTTCCACAAGTCGCATCACTAATCACATGGCAATCGTGACTAATCACATGGCAATCGTGACTTATATAATCACATGGCAATCGTGACTAATATATTCAAATGGCAATCGTGACTAATCACAGGGCAATCGTGACTAATCACAGGGCAATCGTGACTAATATAATTCCACAGCAATCGTGACTAGTCACATTACAATCGTGACTGATCACATGGCAATGGTGACCAATAAGAGGTCAGTAATACATACTTTAGAGTTGCCTCAAGTTTCCGGATGCGCTTCTGGAACTCGAGCTCCTGTTGGTCTATCTCCGCTTGCATCCCCCGCACCTGAGAAATGACCTCGAGTTAAAGGGACAGTGTAACGAATAGACGGAGATTGTAATGGATTGTGATATGTTATATTGTGACTCTCTATAGACGGAGATTGTAATGGATTATGATATGTTATATTGGACCCTCTATAGACGGAGATTGTAATGGATTATGATATGTTATATTGGACCCTCCATAGACGAAGATTGTAATGGATTTTGATATGTTATATTGGACCCTCTATAGACGGAGATTGTAATGGATTGTGATATGTTATATTGTGACCCTCCATAGACGAAGATTGTAATGGATTTTGATATGTTATATTGTGACCCTCTATAGACGAAGATTGTAATGGATTTTGATATGTTATATTGTGACCCTCCATAGACGAAGATTGTAATGGATTGTGATATGTTATATTGTGACCCTCCATAGACGAAGATTGTAATGGATTGTGATATGTTATATTGTGACCCTCCATAGACGAAGATTGTAATGGATTGTGATATGTTATATTGTGACCCTCCATAGACGAAGATTGTAATGGATTTTGATATGTTATATTGTGACCCTCCATAGACGAAGATTGTAATGGATTGTGATATGTTATATTGTGACCCTCCATAGACGAAGATTGTAATGAATTGTGTATGTTATATTGTGACCCTCCATAGACGAAGATTGTAATGGATTGTGATATGTTATATTGTGACCCTCCATAGACGAAGATTGTAATGGATTGTGATATGTTATATTGTGACCCTCCATAGACGAAGATTGTAATGGATTGTGATATGTTATATTGTGACCCTCCATAGACGGAAATTGTAATGGATTTTGATATGTTATATTGTGACCCTCCATAGACGAAGATTGTAATGGATTGTGATATGTTATATTGTGACCCTCCAAAGACGAAGATTGTAATGGATTGTGATATGTTATATTGTGACCCTCCATAGACGAAGATTGTAATGGATTGTGATATGTTATATTGTGACCCTCCATAGACGAAGATTGTAATGGATTGTGATATGTTATATTGTGACCCTCCATAGACGAAGATTGTAATGGATTTTGATATGTTATATTGTGACCCTCCATAGACGAAGATTGTAATGGATTGTGATATGTTATATTGTGACTCTCCATAGACGAAGATTGTAATGGATTGTGATATGTTATATTGTGACCCTCCGTAGACGAAGATTGTAATGTATTTTGATGTTATATTGTGACCCTCTATAGACGGAGATTGTAATGGATTTTGATATGTTATATTGTGACCCTCCATAGACGAAGATTGTAATGGATTGTGATATGTTATATTGTGACCCTCCATAGACGAAGATTGTAATGGATTGTGATATGTTATATTGTGACCCTCCATAGACGAAGATTGTAATGGATTTTGATATGTTATATTGTGACCCTCCATAGACGAAGATTGTAATGGATTGTGATATGTTATATTGTGACCCTCCATAGACGAAGATTGTAATGGATTGTGATATGTTATATTGTGACCCTCCATAGACGAAGATTGTAATGGATTGTGATATGTTATATTGTGACCCTCCATAGACGAAGATTGTAATGGATTGTGATATGTTATATTGTGACCCTCCATAGACGAAGATTGTAATGGATTGTGATATGTTATATTGTGACCCTCTATAGACGAAGATTGTATTAAACTGTCGATCAGTCACTATTAGTTATATTTGAAAATACACCACTTTTTATCAAATTGCCATCCACGAATGAAGTCAAATACGTTATCATTATTCTATTGAAAGTGTCTCGGTAACTCGCTTGATCGCCATTGAAAAGGATTTTGACGATATGCACCTTTTTATCATAGAGGTGCTCGAGGCTCAGCTTCTCCTGCTGACCGCTTGATTCCATGTCCTGCAAATGAACCAAGATAACCTTCCTAAATGCACAATTTTATAAAAATTCTTGATTCTGCCCTGAAAGTCCCTCGAATTGATGGTAGAAGTGCAAAATAATAACAATAACAATAACAGTAACAGTAACAATAATAATAACAATAACAATAACAGTAACAGTATATAATAATAATAATAATAATAATAATAATAATAATAATAATAATAATAATAATAATAATAATAATTCCTGTTTACGCTACAATGCCTAAAATTTTATAGTTCATGGTGACAACAATCGAAACGAGACATCATGCCACCATCACACTAAGGCTTCAAGATAGACCTCCTCCCGTTACACCAAGATAGACCTCCTCCCGTTACACCAAGATAGACCCCCTCCCGTTACACCAAGATAGACCCCCTCCCGTTACACCAAGATAGACCCCCTCCCGTTACACCAAGATAGACCCCCTCCCGTTACACCAAGATAGACCCCCTCCCGTTACACCAAGATAGACCTCCTCCCGTTACACCAAGATAGACCCCCTCCCGTTACACCAAAATAGACCTCCTCCCGTTACACCAAGATAGACCCCCTCCCGTTACAACAAGATAGACCTCCTCCCGTTACACCAAAGATAGGTGACCAATCCAATTAGTACGTCCTCCCATTACACCAACCATGAGAACAAAATGGCTTATTACTTTGTACTCCCATTGCGCCAACCATGAGAACAAAATGGCTTATTACTTTGTACTCCCATTACACCAACAGTGTGTGGCCTAACCAATAAATACGTTCTCCCATTACACTGACAATGCGGAAATATCTAATTAGTTTTTCCTCTCGATAAACCAACAATGGGATCTAGTTAGTACCTGCTCCCGCTACACCAACAATGGGGAAAGATCTAGTTAGTAACTGTTCCCGTTACACCAACAATGGGGAAAGATCTAGTTAGTAACTGTTCCCGTAACACCAACAATGGGGAAAGATCTAGTTAGTACCTGCTCCCGCTACACCAACAATGGGGAAAGATCTAGTTAGTAACTGTTCCCGTTACACCAACAATGGGGAAAGATCTAGTTAGTAACTGTTCCCGTTACACCATTAATGGGAAAAGATCTAGTTAGTACCTGCTCCCGCTACACCAACAATGGGGAAAGATCTAGTTAGTAACTGTTCCCGTTACACCAACAATGGGGAAAGATCTAGTTAGTAACTGTTCC
Organism: Nematostella vectensis; assembly: GCF_932526225.1. Lineage (NCBI taxonomy): Eukaryota > Metazoa > Cnidaria > Anthozoa > Actiniaria > Edwardsiidae > Nematostella > Nematostella vectensis. The sequence continues at coordinate 1,678,043 of NC_064045.1, forward strand.
CGTAACACCAACAATGGGGAAAGATCTAGTTAGTACCTGCTCCCGCTACACCAACAATGGGGAAAGATCTAGTTAGTAACTGTTCCCGTTACACCAACAATGGGAAAAGATCTAGTTAGTACCTGCTCCCGCTACACCAACAATGGGGAAAGATCTAGTTAGTACCTGCTCCCGCTACACCAACAATGGGGAAAGATCTAGTTAGTACCTGCTCCCGCTACACCAACAATGGGGAAAGATCTAGTTAGTACCTGCTCCCATAAGGGCAAATCCATTACCCCCACCATAGGTGACATTAGCGTTACTCAAGGAGCTCAGGGACTTTATCCCTATTACACCAAGCATGGGTGCTCAACTACCCCTATACCCTAAGCGCCACCCAAGCTATACAGGGACTACTTGGCCAAAGCATGGCAAGCTAATCCCACCAGCACAGAGACATACCCGGGCCTGCTTCTGTCGCTGATATTCCGAGTCCTGCAGTGCCTGCTTCAGTTGACTCACTTGGGCCTCCAGCTCTGAGATAGTATCTGAAGACTGACAAGACCACAGCTTAACAATAGTAATCTCTACATTTGGTGAGGCAATATAAGCAGGCTTCTTTATCAGCATATAAAGCATCGTAATAATCTTTCTTAACAATGGCATCATCATCATTTACGTCATCACTATAATCATATTCATCATAATCACCATATTCATGAACAACATTATGACCCTCAACAGCATTCTACCTCTATCGTAATCATCATTACCACCTAGCTCATGCTCTTGTCTCATCATTATCATAATTCACAAAACAAATACCACCATAATACTTTTCATGCCATAACACTACCACTACATTATTTTGCAAGAGATGTCATTACAATCCTTACCATAACATTATCTTGCAAGAGATGTCATGACAACCCTTACCATTACATTATCTTGCAAGAAATGTCTTACAATCCTTACCATTACATTTTCTTGCAAGAGATGTCTTACAATCCCTACCATTACATTATCTTGCAAGAGATGTCATTACAATCCTTACCATTACATTATCTTGCAAGAGATGTCATTACAATCCTTACCATCACATTATCTTGCAAGAGATGTCATTACAATACTTACCTTTACATTATCTTGCAAGAGATGTCATTACAATCCTTACCATTACATTATCTTGCAAGAGATGTCATAACAATACTTACCTTTACATTATCTTGCAAGAGATGTCATTACAATCCTTACCATTACATTATCTTGGAAGAGATGTCTTTACATTACTTCCTTTAAATTATCTTGCAAGAGATGTCATTACAATCCTTACCATCACATTCTCTTGCAAGAGATGTCATTACAATCCTTACCATTACATTATCTTGAAAGAGATGTCTTTACATTACTTACCTTTAAATTATCTTGCAAGAGATGTCATTACAATCCTTACCATTACATTATCTTGCAAGAGATGTCATTACAATCCTTACCATTACATTATCTTACCCGAGATGCTGCGGCTGAGTGCTCCTGTTTCATAAGTTCAATGGTGGAGTCTGTTTTTTTCTGAAGCTGCTGTATTGATGACTGGTGATCGTTCATCAAGCGACCATGGTCACGTTCTAGCTTCGACAACCTGGGGTGAAACAGTGCATTAAACTACTAGAACCTAATTGCATCAAATCTTTTCAATGGAAAATAACTCACGTAGATCTTGCACTCTGTAACTCTTTGGTGTGATAGGCTAGCTTATCGGTAAGTTCTTCCTGAAAGAAGGGGAACAGAAACAGAGAAGACAATCGTCAGGAAATACTATCTTCAGGATATCACAGGTGTTAGCCTATCTGGGTATGAGGCCTCTCACCACAGGTGGCCCAGTGTGTTAGCCTATCCAGGTATGAAGCCTCTCACCACAGGTGGCCCAGTGTGTTAGCCTATCAGGGTATGAGGCCTCTCACCACAGGTGGCCCAGTGTGTTAGCCTATCAGGGTATGAAGCCTCTCAACACAGGTGGCCCAGTGTTTTAGCCTATCAGGGTATGAGGCCTCTCGCCACAGGTGGCCCAGTGTGTTAGACTATCCAGGTATGGGGCCTCTCACCACAGGTGGCCCAGTGTGTTAGCCTATCCAGGTATGAGGCCTCTCACCACAGGTGGCCTAGTGTGTTAGCCTATCAGGGTATGAGGCCTCTCACCACAGGTGGCCCAGTGTGTCAGCACATGAGGCCTCTCACCTCTGCTGGCATAGATTTTATTCTTGGTCGCAACACAGGGAGCAACTATCTGTTTCTCGGCCCAGAATTTGACTTGTTGTTCGTATGTGTGCTTACTAAAAGCTTGTCTTCCTCAGCCCAAGGATGGACAATTCATAATGACTATTCGGACTCAAAATGTGAAGCGCTTACAAAAGATTGATTCTGTAAAAGCGCTATATAAATAAACATAATATTGCTTTATACTAGTCTCAGAGAATTTATAGATTAGTGGCTACATGGTTTATACTTGTCTCAGAGGATTTATACACTAGTGGCTGCATGGTTTATACAAGTCTCAGAGGATTTATACACTAGTGGCTACGTGGTTAATACTTGTCTCAGAGGATTTATACACTAGTAGCTACATCGTTTATACTTGTCTCAGAGGATTTATACACTAGTGGCTATGCGGTATATACTAGTCTCAGAGGATTTATACACTAGTGGCTATGTGGTTTATACTAGTCTCAGAGGAGTTATACATAGTGGCTACATGGTTTATACTAATCTCAGAGGATTTATACACTAGTGGCTATGTGGTTTATACTAGTCTCAGAGGATTTATACACTAGTGGCTATGTGGTTTATACTAGTCTCAGAGGATTTATACACTAGTGGCTACGTGGTTTATACTAGTTTTAGAGGATTTATACACTAGTGGCTATGTGGTCTATACTTGTCTCAGAGGATTTATACACTAGTGGCTATGTGGTTTACACTAGTCTCAGAGGATTTATACACTAGTGGCTATGCGGTATATACTAGTCTCAGAGGATTTATACACTAGTGGCTATGCGGTATATACTAGTCTCAGAGGATTTATACACTAGTGGCTACGTGGTTTACACTAGTCTCAGAGGATTTATACACTAGTGGCTATGTGGTTTATACTAGTCTCAGAGGATTTATACACTAGTGGCTATGCGGTATATACTAGTCTCAGAGGAGTTATACACTAGAGGCTACATGGTTTATACTAGTCTCAGGATTTATACACTAGTGGCTATGTGGTTTACACTAGTCTCAGAGGATTTATACACTAGTGGCTATGCGGTTTATACTAGTCTCAGAGAATTTATAGATTAGTGGCTACATGGTTTATACTTGTCTCAGAGGATTTATACACTAGTGGCTGCATGGTTTATACAAGTCTCAGAGGATTTATACACTAGTGGCTATGCGGTATATACTGGTCTCAGAGGATTTATACACTAGTGGCTATGTGGTTTATACTAGTCTCAGAGGAGTTATACATAGTGGCTACATGGTTTATACTAGTCTCAGAGGATTTATACACTAGTGGCTACATGGTTTATACTAGTCTCAGAGGATTTATACACTAGTGCCTATGTGGTTATACAAGTCTCAGAGGATTTATACACTAGTGGCTACGTGGTTTATACTAGTCTCAGATGATTTATACACTAGTGGCTACGTGGTTTATACTAGTCTCAGAGGATTTATACACTAGTGGCTATGTGGTTTACACTAGTCTCAGAGGATTAATACACTAGTGGCTACGTGGTTTATACTAGTCTCAGAGGATTTATACACTAGTGGCTATGTGGTTTATACTAGTCTCAGAGGATTTATACACTAGTGGCTATGTGGTTTATACTTGTCTCAGAGGATTTATACACTAGTGGCTATGTGGTTTATACTAGTCTCAGAGGAGTTATACATAGTGGCTACATCGTTTATACTAGTCTCAGAGGATTTATACACTAGTAGCTACGTGGTTATACAAGTCTCAGAGGATTTATACACTAGTGGCTACGTGGTTTATACTAGTCTCAGATGATTTATACACTAGTGGCTACGTGGTTTATACTAGTCTCAGAGGATTTATACACTAGTGGCTATGTGGTTTACACTAGTCTCAGAGGATTAATACACTAGTGGCTACGTGGTTTATACTAGTCTCAGAGGATTTATACACTAGTGGCTATGTGGTTTATACTAGTCTCAGAGGATTTATACACTAGTGGCTATGTGGTTTATACTTGTCTCAGAGGATTTATACACTAGTGGCTATGTGGTTTATACTAGTCTCAGAGGATTTATACACTAGTGGCTACGTGGTTTATACTAGTCTCAGAGGATTTATACACTAGTGGCTACGTGGTTTATGCTAGTCTCCGAGGATTTATACACTAGTGGCTATGCGGTTTATACTAGTCTCAGAGGATTTATACACTAGTGGTTACGTGGTTTATTCTAGTCTCACAGGATTTATACACTAGTGGCTACTTGGTTTATACTAGTCTCACAGGATTTATACACTAGTGGCTACGTGGTTTATACTAGTCTCACAGGATTTATACACTAGTGGCTACTTGGTTTATACCAGTCTCACAGGATTTATACACTAGTGGCTACTTGGTTTATACTAGTCTCAGAGGATTTATACACTAGTGGCTACATGGTTTTCCCAAAAACGCACAAGGCTCACCTTCTCTTTGGCGAGTTTCGTCCTGGACTCTTGAAGAGCCTCAGATTCCTGAGTTAGCTGATGAACTCGTCCTTCAAGCTCACGAATAACAAGACCCTAGAAGACGCAAAGGCATAAGGTTGTCTTCTCTGATCAGGACAATAAGCCCCATCTTTTCAGGCTGCACTACCCTAAATTGATGCTACATAAAAGAGCCAGTGGGGATGGAATAAACCCTCTGGCAGTGACCACCCTCAATGACAAGGCTTACTAACAATAAACACACAGGGGCACTTAATTTGGAGTCTAGGTCTATCGTGCCTTCCGCACTTGAAAGGTAAAGGTTTGAAGTCTAGGTCTATTGTGCCTTCCACACTAGAAAGGTAAAGGTTTGGAGTCTAGGTCTATCGTGCCTTCCGCACTTGAAAGGTAAAGGTTTGAAGTCTAGGTCTATCGTGCCTTCCGCACTAGAAAGGTAAAGGTTTGGAGTCTAGATCTATTGTGCCTTCCGCACTAGAAAGGTGAAGGTTTGGAGTCTATGTCTATGGTGCCTTCCGCACTAGAAAGGTAAAGGTTTGGTGTCTAGGTCTATCGTGACTTCTCCACTAGAAAGGTAAACGTTTGGAGTCTAGGTCTATCGTGCCTTCCGCACTAGAAAGGTAAAGGTTTGTTTCGTTCGATGATTGGGCAAATGAACAATATCCGCACAAAGAACAAGAAGAATATAGACAAAAGAACTCCGTTGTAGAGCAAAGATAATAGGAGACAAAGCAGCTGCGTACTTACTCGGAGGGAGAACCAGAAGAGGCAGGGTAGAAAAAGGTATAGGATTAAGTTCATTTTTACTGAGGAACATGTCTGCTTATTGTACCGTTGCTTTGTCAGGAAGGCAGGGAGAAAGAGGAGGATGCAGAAGGGAAGGGGGTGCGGAAAAGGTCAAAGCTGAGTGTAGGAGAAGGAAAAATGGCCCATTTTACTGTAATGATGTCTGACAGATTGTGCTATGGGGCGTGGTAAAAAAATGCGGGGGAAAAAGGGAGGAGGAGAAGGGAGAGATGGGGCAAGTTGACCCAATTCTTTAGTGTAGCACATGTCTGTTTATTGTACCCAGTTGCTTTGTTAGAAAGGCAGGGAGATCCTTACTGTGGCAGTCGTCTGCTGGTTGTACTCTGTCTCCATTTTTTGTAATCTCTGGTTGGTTTCGTCCAGTAATTCCTGGATGTTGTTGGTATGCTGTTTCTGCATCTCAAATTTTTCCTGCTCGAATTCGGCGATCTTGTCATTCAGCTGTTGTTGCATGAAATGAAGCTTTTCTCATCACCACAGTAATGTAAAATCGCTTTGAATAGATAATTGCCTTGAGTAGTTATGTATAGAAGGGAGTTATCTAGCAATGGTTCCCTGCTAGCAGACTTTTCTTCCTGTTTGTTTATATTAGTTCACTTAGCCTTGCACGATATCTGTTCTTTCGCGTCCTCATTTGTGTCTCCAGGAGAAACATCAATGGAAAGCCACTCTTGAATCCCGTTGAACTTGCGCAAGATAATTTTGACCATAGGAATTGTCAACATTCCTAACCGGTTCTTAACCAGCCAAGCCATGTGACTACATTAAACAAACTGAAGGGTAGCTAGTGCGCATGCTCCTTGGGATTCCATGGCGGCTTCCCATCTCACATGGATGCTAGATGTTGGAGACAAACGGGAAGAAAGCTCTGCTAGCAGTCTACTTGTTTATGAATAAGTACTTGTGTTCACCAGCCATAATTTAGCCTGCAACTAAGCCGATGCCTTGGGACAAACATGCTTAACCCTGTATTCAATTGCAAGCCCCATCAAGGGTTTGCAGCATTTCAAGAGGTTTTCTCTGATTTCGTGGTGAATATCTTTATACTTTACAATTAATTTGTACTTGCAGCTTAAAAAACTCAAAGGGTTTGTGAATGTTCTGGATTGGCCTTTTTACCTTCTTCTCATAGTCGTGCTGAGCGTTCTCTCCAGATTGCTCCACCAGACTTTTTAGCTCGTTGATCTGCTTGTCTTTCTGTTCCTTTAAAGTGCTGGATTCTCTTGTCATTGAAGAGACTATGAGAACAGAAGATATATAATACCTTTTATCCAACACATCTGTGTAAGTATCTTGTGTCCCCTAGTTACATAACACCTTGTGTCCAGTAGGTACATAACAACTTGTGTCCCCTAGGTAAATAATACCTTGTGTCCCCTAGGTAAATAATGCCTGGTGTACCCTTGTGTCCCCTAGGTAAATAATGCCTGGTGTACCCTTGTGTCCCCTAGGTAAATAATGCCTGGTGTACCCTTGTGTCCCCTAGGTAAATAATGCCTGGTGTACCCTTGTGTCCCCTAGGTAAATAATGCCTGGTGTACCCTTGTGTCCCCTAGGTAAATAATGCCTGGTGTACCCTTGTGTCCCCTAGGTAAATAATGCCTGGTGTACCCTTGTGTCCCCTAGGTAAATAATGCCTGGTGTACCCTTGTGTATCCTAGATAAATACTGCCTGGTGTACCCTTGTGTCTTCTAGGTAAATAATGCCTGGTGTCCCCTAGGTAAATAATGCCTGGTGTACCCTTGTGTCCCCTAGGTAAATAATGCCTGGTGTACCCTAGGTAAATAATGCCTGGTGTACCCTTGTGTACCCTAGGTAAATAATGCCTGGTCTACCCTTGTGTCCCCTAGGTAAATAATGCCTGGTGTACCGTTGTGTCCCCTAGGTAAATAATGCCTGGTGTACCCTTGTGTACCCTAGGTAAATAATGCCTGGTGTACCCTTGTGTCCCCTAGGTAAATAATGCCTGGTGTACCCTTGTGTACCCTAGGTAAATAATGCCTGGTGTACCCTTGTGTCCCCTAGGTAAATAATGCCTGGTGTACCCTTGTGTCCCCTAGGTAAATAATGCCTGGTGTACCCTAGGTAAATAATGACTGGTGTACCCTTGTGTACCCTAGGTAAATAATGCCTGGTCTACCCTTGTGTCCCCTAGGTAAATAATGCCTGGTGTACCCTTGTGTCCCCTAGGTAAATAATGCCTGGTGTACCCTTGTGTCCCCTAGGTAAATAATGCCTGGTGTACCCTTGTGTCCCCTAGGTAAATAATGCCTGGTGTACCCTTGTGTCCCCTAGGTAAATAATGCCTGGTGTACCCTTGTGTCCCCTAGGTAAATAATGCCTGGTGTACCCTTGTGTCCCCTAGGTAAATAATGCCTGGTGTCCCCTTGTGTCCCCTGGGTAAATAATGCCTAGTCTACCCTTGTGTACCCTAGGTAAATAATGCCTGGTGTACCCTTGTGTCCCCTAGGTAAATAATGCCTGGTGTACCCTTGTGTACCCTAGGTAAATAATGCCTGGTGTACCCTTGTGTCCCCTAGGTAAATAATGCCTGGTGTACCCTTGTGTCCCCTAGGTAAATAATGCCTGGTGTACCCTTGTGTCCCCTAGGTAAATAATGCCTGGTGTACCCTTGTGTCCCCTAGGTAAATAATGCCTGGTGTACCCTTGTGTCCCCTAGGTAAATAATGCCTGGTGTACCCTTGTGTACCCTAGGTAAATAATGCCTGGTGTACCCTAGGTAAATAATGCCTGGTGTACCCTTGTGTACCCTAGGTAAATAATGCCTGGTGTACCCTTGTGTACCCTAGGTAAATAATGCCTGGTGTACCCTTGTGTCCCCTAGGTAAATAATGCCTGGTGTACCCTTGTGTACCCTAGGTAAATAATGCCTGGTGTACCCTTGTGTCCCCTAGGTACAAACAGTTCCAAGCTTCACTACGAAGTGGCGACAACAACTTTTGTCCTGTTAACCTTCGACTGAATGAGTGAATGAGTGACGTTTGGAGCCTTTGGTACATGTTTTTCTCCATAAACATGTTGTTGCCAAAAAAAATTAAAGCATTTTTCTTGTCCCAAGGTAAAGAAAAATACCAGCATGTCTCAAGACAGAGATAAGTACCATGTCTTAAGATAGAGATTAATACCATGTCTCGAGATAGAGATAAATACCATGTCTCAACATAGTGATAGTACCATGTCTCAACATAGAGATAAATACCATGTCTCATGATAGAGACCTACACCATTTGTTGTCACTGACAGCTAAGTGAGGTGTTGCTAGCAATGTTGGAAAATGTGAAAGTTATTGAGATTTCTCATAGTCATTGTCTAGACCAACTCACTTTTTCGTTCGTGTTTCTTAATGGTCGTCTCCATCTCTGTGACTTTGTTTCGATAATGTGCCTTGATCTCTTCAAGCTCCATGTTCTTCCGGTCCAGAATCTAGAAGCGGAATAACAAAAAATGGTCTTTATGTTTCATCATAGCTGAGATAAATACCATGTCTCAGAATAGAGATAAATACCATGTCTCAAAATAGAGACAAATACCATTTCTCAAGATAGAGATAAATACCATGTCTCAGAATAGAGATAAATACCATGTCTCAAGATAGAGATAAATACCATGTCTCAGAATAGAGATAAATACCATGTCTCAAGATAGAGATAAATACCATGTCTCAACATAGAGATAAATACCATGTCTCAATATAGAGATAAATACCATGTCTCAAGATAGAGACAAATACCATGTCTCAAGATAGAGATAAATACCATGTCTCAAGATAGAGATAAATACCATGTCTCAGAATAGAGATAAATACCATGTCTCAAGATAGAGATAAATACCATGTCTCAAGATAGAGATAAATACCATGTCTCAATATAGAGATAAATACCATGTCTCAAGATAGAGACAAATACCATGTCTCAAGATAGAGATAAATACCATGTCTCAAGATAGAGATAAATACCATGTCTCAGAATAGAGATAAATACCATGTCTCAAGATAGAGATAAATACCATGTCTCAAGATAGAGATAAATACCATGTCTCAAGATAGAGATAAATACCATGTCTCAGAATAGAGACAAATACCATGTCTCAAGATAGAGATAAATACCATGTCTCAAGATAGATATAAATACCATGTCTCAGAATAGAGATAAATACCATGTCTCAAGATAGAGATAAATACCATGTCTCAAGATAGAGATAAATACCATGTCTCAATATAGAGATAAATACCATGTCTCAATATAGAGATAAATACCATGTCTCAAGATAGAGATAAATACCATGTCTCAAGATAGAGATAAATACCATGTCTCAACATAGAGATAAATACCATGTCTCAATATAGAGATAAATACCATGCCTAAAGATAGAGATAAATACCATGCCTAAAGATAGAGATAAATACCATGTCTCAAGATAGAGATAAATACCATGTCTCAAGATAGAGATAAATACCATGTCTCAAGATAGAGATAAATACCATGTCTCAAGATAGAGATAAATACCATGTCTCAATATAGAGATAAATACCATGTCTCAGAATAGAGACAAATACCATATCTCAAGATAGAGAAAAATACCATGTCTCAAGATAGAGACAAATACCATGTCTCAAGATAGAGATAATTACCATGTCTCAAGATAGAGATAAATACCATGTCTCAAGATAGAGATAAATACCATGTCTCAGAATAGAGACAAATACCATATCTCAAGATAGAGATAAATACCATGTCTCAGAATAGAGATAAATACCATGTCTCAGAATAGAGATAAATACCATGTCTCAAGATAGAGATAAATACCATGTCTCAAGATAGAGATAAATACCATGTCTCAATATAGAGATAAATACCATGTCTCAGAATAGAGACAAATACCATATCTCAAGATAGAGAAAAATACCATGTCTCAAGATAGAGACAAATACCATGTCTCAAGATAGAGATAATTACCATGTCTCAAGATAGAGATAAATACCATGTCTCAATATAGAGATAAATACCATGTCTCAATATAGAGATAAATACCATGTCTCAAGATAGAGATAAATACCATGTCTCAACATAGAGATAAATACCATGTCTCAACATAGAGATAAATACCATGTCTCAATATAGAGATAAATACCATGCCTAAAGATAGAGATAAATACCATGTCTCAAGATAGAGATAAATACCATGTCTCAAGATAGAGATAAATACCATGTCTCAAGATAGAGATAAATACCATGTCTCAACATAGAGATAAATACCATGTCTCAAGATAGAGATAAATACCATGTCTCAACATAGAGATAAATACCATGTCTCAAGATAGAGATAAATACCATGTCTCAAGATAGAGATAAATACCATGTCTCAAGATAGAGATAAATACCATGTCTCAAGATAGAGATAAATACCATGTCTCAACATAGAGATAAATACCATGTCTCAAGATAGAGATAAATACCATGTCTCAACATAGAGATAAATACCATGTCTCAAGATAGAGATAAATACCATGTCTCAAGATAGAGATAAATACCATGTCTCAAGATAGAGATAAATACCATGTCTCAAGATAGAGATAAATACCATGTCTCAGAATAGAGACAAATACCATATCTCAAGCATCATGTCAGCGCCAGCTAAACAAGGTGTTGCTAGCAATGTTGGAAAATAAAACAAAAATAACCATCCAGGTTTATTAAAAAAATACCTTTAATCTTTCAGATACAATATGGTAGTTTGCATCTCTGCAGATTGAAATAGATTGAAGATGGTACTTTAAGGTTTTGGTGCAGGCTGTACATTTCAAACTTTGAAATTGCACGAAAACCACTAGATGGTCCACAAACAACAATTCATTTCACGGAGAAACAGGAATATTTTAAGTTTTTTTTTTACACACCTTTTTCAAATTCTATTACATTTACAAGTACAAGCATACACATGCCCCTTTTCGACATTCATCAATGAAAGGGCCGTTTTCGCTGTTACTGTGAAGGTTTTATCAATACTGTGCTAAATATAGGGTAACAAAAGTGCATAATACTCCCACCTTTTGTACAGCCACGTCATGCTGCTGTTGAAGCTTGAGCTTCTCCTCATGGAATTTCGCTTCAACCATTTTAACTTTCAACTCTACCTAAAATATGAGAGTTTTAAAACAAGATCATCAATATAAATCAGTCATCTACATTCATAGGCTCCCGTGCAGCCTTTTTCAGCCCTACAAAGGAGACTAATTCAGACATTCAACTTTTTTACTTTTGTTAAGTATTGGTACCCACCTCACGCTCATTGACCTTGTTTGTTAAGCTTGCATCTTCTTGTAATGCCATATTCACACCTAGGATCAAAAGAAAGATACCCTTTAGAAAAGTTGGGGGTCTTACTATCCATTAATGACCTACACACCTCAGGACTATCCATTAATAACCTACACACTTCAGAGCTATCCATTAATGACCTACACACCTCAGGATTATCCATTATTGACATACACACCTCAGGATTATCCATTAATGACCTACACACCTCAGGATTATCCATTATTGACCTACACACCTCAGAACTATCCATTAATGACCTACACACCTCAGGATTATCCATTAATGACCTACACACCTCAGAACTATCCATTAATGACCTACACACCTCAGGATTATTCATTAATGACCTGAAATACAGTACCTCAGAACTATCAATTAATCACCTAACACACCTCAGGACTATCCTACAATGAACTACATACCTCAAAACTTTCCATTAATGGACCAACACACCTCAAGACTATCCATTAATGAACTTACATACCTCAAGACTATCCATTAATGACCTGACATACCTCAGTACTATCCATTTTTGACCTGACATACCTCAGGACTATCCATCATTGACATGACATACTTCGGTATTATCCATTATTGACCTGACATACCTCAGTATTATCCATTATTGACATGACATACCTGAGGATTATCCATTATTGACATGACATACCTCGGTATTATCCATTATTGACCTGACATAACTCAGGAGTATCCATTAATGACCTGACATACCCCAGTATTATTCATTAATGACCTACACAACTCAGAACTATCCATTAATGACCTTACATACCTCAGAACTATCCATTAATGACCTACACAACTCAGAACTATCCATTAATGACCTAACACACCTCAGGACTATCCATCAATGAACTACACACCTCAAAACATTCCATTAATGACCAACACACCTCAGGACTATCCATTAATGAATTTACATACCTATAGACTATCCATTAATGACCTGACATACCTCAGGACTATCCATTTTTGACCTGACATACCTCAGGACTATCCATTAATGACCTGACATACACCAGGACTATCCATTTTTTACCTTACATACCTCAGGACTATCCATTAATGAATTTACATACCTATAGACTATCCATTAATGACCTGACATACCTCAGGACTATCCATTTTTGACCTGACATACCTCAGGACTATCCATTAATGACCTGACATACACCATGACTATCCATTTTTTACCTTACATACCTCAGGACTATCCATTAATTACCTGACATACCTCAGGATTATCCATTATTGACCTGACATACCTCAGGATTATCCATTATTGACATGACATACCTCAGTATTTTCCATTAATGACCTGACATACCTCAAAATTATCCATTATTACCTGACATACTTCGGTATTATCAATTATTGACCTGACATACCTCAGCATTAACCAATAATAACCTGACATACCTCGGTATTATCCATTACATACCTGAGTATTATCCATTAATGACCTGACATACCTCGGTATTATCCATTACATACCTGAGTATTATCCATTAATGACCTGACATACCTCGGTATTATCCATTACATACCTGAGTATTATCCATTAATGACCTGACATACCTCGGTATTATCCATTACATACCTCAGTATTATCCATTAATGACCTGACATACCTCGGGAATAATTGGGCAAGTAGCCATTATAATGGTTGGATTTCGATGTCTGTTAAAAAACAAAATTAATTCAGTTACTTGCCACAAGGATCGCTTCACTGTCCTTATATTGATGAATTTTATTGCGTGACATGCACGATGGTACCCACAAAGAGAGTTAGCCAAAGAAAAAAAGAAACTTAGCCAATCCACAATCCACTTCACTTACATCCAGTGAGTATAGCAAGGACATGCCTCAGCATGCTCAAGGATAACCAAGCTAACATGATATGTTAATCAAGCATAATTGTTAATACTGTAAGTGCAATTGAATGGCTGACGTGTTCATTCTTAGACTAGAAGGGCTGTCCAATACACAGGCATGTACCTAGAATTTGCTTTGGTTATAAGTACCATATGGAAAAAGGAGAGCATCTGACAATCCTTCAATAAAAAATTACCCATTTTTGGCAGCCACAGGGCCGTATGTATGTGCCAGCTATGACAAACCATATCAGCAGGGGGCGGGGCTTACCGGTGAACTTGATGGATAACCAGAGTCTGGGTGGTGATACCACGGCTCAGATGGCACCTGACGACGCCCAGGAGGTGTGTACGGGTGTTCATCATCATAAGTCCTAGCATCATCCTCAGGGAACCCCCCTGAGGAGTTGCGTGCCCCATAGTCACCCTCGCCATTTACTCCATGGTCAAACTTTGGCATGGAAGGCTCATAATTACTGCGGTCTCGGGTGGAGGTGCTGTAGGTGTTGGATCGCGCAGAGGGGATCGGGTGGACACCATTTGTGGAAGGTAGTTCCCTTTTGACAATCAATTGTTTATGTATACAGTTTGATTACTGTAATTGTTCGTTACTAAACTGATCCCAACAAAATTAACAGAATTGCAACAACCATACTAATTGACTTTCTTACCTAAAACTACTTCTTTTATCCTACATACCATACCTGCGTGGACGTGGAGCAACGCTGCTGTCTGACATCATACTACTAGCTGCAGAAACAAAAACACAGACAAAAACATTAGATACTATTACCATCCTTTATGCTTCTATACCTCAACACCACACATTAGATACTATTACCATCCTTTATGCTTCTATACCTCAACACCACACATTAGATACTATTACCATCTGTTATGCTTCTATACCTCAACACCACACATTCTTAACATCTGTTGCTATCTCAACATCAAACATTCTAACTGTACCATCTTACTGGACCCTTGGCTACTGGGTGGGTGGGTGGGTGGGTGGGTGGGTGGGTGGGTGGGTGGGTGGGTAGGTAGGTAGGTAGGTGGGTAGGTGGGTAGGTGGGTAGGTGGGTAGGTGGGTAGGTAGGTAGGTAGGTAGGTAGGTAGGTAGGTAGGTAGGTAGGTAGGTAGGTAGGTAGGTAGGTAGGTAGGTAGGTAGGTAGGTAGGTAGGTAGGTAGGTAGGTAGGTAGGTAGGTAGGTAGGTAGGTAGGTAGGTAGATGTAAACTCTCACCTATGGAACTGCCAAGGTCTCTGACCCAGTCAGGAGGTTCTCTACTCCCCACATCCTACATATAACAGGAGAAAATTAAAGAAATAGCAGGGGCTGATCAATAATAGATAGGAGTGGCAGGATATTAGTCTAATACAGACGTTTAGTTTACTACTGGGTGGATCAACTAATACTCACTTTCATCATCTAATACTCACACTCTCATCATCTTATACTCACACTCTAATCATCCATAGTTCTCACACTCTCATCACCTAATACTCACACTCTCATCATCTAATCCTCACACTCTCATCATCTAGTACACACACTCTCATCATCTAATACTCACACTCTCATCGTCATGGTAACTTGGACTCTTGTTTGTAATTGGTTCATCCAAGTAGATAGACTGAAAAAATATGGGTCACAAAATGTATTTCTTGCCACATAATTCATGATGCCAACAACAAAGAGTGTTCTGAGTGTGAGGTATCACCATGTATGTGTAAGGTATTACCATGTATGTGTAAGGTATTACCATGTATGTGTGAAGTATTACCATGTATGTGTGAAGTATTACCATGTATGTGTGAGGTATTACCATGTATGTGTGAGGTATTACCATGTATGTGTGAGGTATTACCATGTATGTGTGAGGTATTACCACGTATGTGTGAGGTATTACCACGTATGTGTGAGGTATAACCATGTATGTGTGAGGTAATACCATGTATGTGTGAGATATTACCATGTATGTGTGAGGTATTACCATGTATGTGTGAGGTATAACCATGTATGTATGAGGTATTACCATGTATGTGTGAGGTATTACCATGTATGTGTGAGGTATTCCCATGTATGTGTGAGGTATCACCATGTATGTGTAAGGTATTACCATGTATGTGTCAGGTATTACCATGTATGTGTGAGGTATTACCATGTATGTGTGAGGTATTACCATGTATGTGTGAGGTATTACCATGTATGTGTGAGGTATTACCATGTATGTGTGAGGTATTACCATGTATGTGTGAGGTATTACCATGTATGTGTGAGGTATTACCATGTGTGTGTGAGGTATTACCATGTGTGTGTGAGGTATTACCATGTATGTGTGAGGTATTACCATGTATGTGTGAGGTATTACCATGTGTGTGTGAGGTATTACCATGTGTGTGTGAGGTATTACCATGTATGTGTGAGGTATAACCATGTATGTGTGAGATATTACCATGTATGTGTGAGGTATTACCATGTGTGTGTGAGGTATTACCATGTATGTGTGAGGTATTACCATGTATGTGTGAGGTATTACCATGTGTGTGTGAGGTATTACCATGTATGTGTGAGGTATTACCATGTATGTGTGAGGTATTACCATGTATGTGTGAGGTATTACCATGTATGTGTGAGGTATTACCATGTATGTGTGAGGTATTCCCATGTATGTGGAGGTATTACCATGTATGTGTGAGGTATTACCATGTATGTGTGACATATTACCATGTATGTGTGACATATTACCATGTATGTGTGAGGTATTACCATGTATGTGTGAGGTATTACCATGTATGTGCGGGGTATTACCATGTATGTGTGAGATATTACCATGTATGTGTGAGGTATTACCATGTATGTGTGAGGTATTACCATGTATGTGTGAGGTATTACCATGTATGTGTGAGGTATTACCATGTATGTGAGGAATTACCATGTATGTGTGAGGTATTACCATGTATGTGTGAGGTATTACCATGTATGTGTGAGGTATTACCATGTATGTGTGAGGTATTACCATGTGTATGTGAGGTATTACCATGTATCTGCGAGGTATTACCATGTATGTGTGAGATATTACCATGTATGTGTGAGGTATTACCATGTATGTGTGAGGTATTACCATGTATGTGTGAGGTATTACCATGTATGTGTGAGGTATTCCCATGTATGTGGAGGTATTACCATGTATGTGTGAGGTATTACCATGTATGTGTGACATATTACCATGTATGTGTGAGGTATTACCATGTATGTGTGAGGTATTACCATGTATGTGTGAGGTATTACCATGTATGTGTGAGGTATTACCATGTATGTGTGAGGTATTACCATGTATGTGTGAGGTATTCCCATGTATGTGTGAGGTATTACCATGTATGTGTGAGGTATTACCATGTATGTGTGAGGTATTACCATGTATGTGTGAGGTATTACCATGTATGTGTGAGGTATTACCATGTATGTGTGAGGTATTACCATGTATGTGTGAGGTATTCCCATGTATGTGGAGGTATTACCATGTATGTGTGAGGTATTCCCATGTATGTGGAGGTATTACCATGTATGTGTGAGGTATTACCATGTATGTGTGAGGTATTACCATGTATGTGTGAGGTATTACCATGTATGTGTGAGGTATTACCATGTATGTGTGAGGTATTACCATGTGTGTGTGAGGTATTACCATGTGTGTGTGAGGTATTACCATGTATGTGTGAGGTATTACCATGTATGTGTGAGGTATTACCATGTATGTGTGAGGTATTACCATGTATGTGTGGGGTATTACCATGTATGTGGAGGTATTACCATGTATGTGTGAGGTATTACCATGTATGTGTGAGGTATTACCATGTATGTGTGAGGTATTACCATGTATGTGTGAGGTATTACCATGTATGTGTGAGGTATTACCATGTATGTGGAGGTATTACCATGTATGTGTGAGGTATTCCCATGTATGTGGAGGTATTACCATGTATGATGGAAGTGGCTGTAGGTTGCCTGATTCTGGTCGCCTTGTAAATGGATCCTCCAGTAAGCCACGCTTCAACATGTGCAGAAGAAGTTGAGCATAGAGATTCCTGTTTTTCCTGAAAAACAAAAAAACATTCTCAAGTTACAAATAGAAGCTCAGAAGTTACAAATATCAATTATCTAAGATATCAGAGCCCCTCCTCCCCTTGCACATTTTTGGGGCTCTCCTACATAGCATTTAGGAAAGGCTTGAACAAGTTAGTACAGGCAGCAAAGTTGACTCCATAAAATTAAATTATTATGAAGCTCTACCTTGCTGATGGCGAGGGGCCTGGAGCTTCGCATAACTTCTTGATCCACAAACCCACCCTCTGTCGCTCTGAAAAGAAAAACATTTAAAAGGACTATGCCATTAACTCTGCATAACTTTGCACATGCTGTTTAAAGGGGCAAAATCATCTTCTCATCTCATCATCATTACCATGTATGTGTGAGGTATTACCATGTATGTGTGAGATATTACCATGTATATTATATGTGAGGTATTACCAAGTATGTGTGACATATTACCATGTATGTGTGAGGTATAACCATGTATGTGTGAGGTATTACCATGTATGTGAGGCATAACCATGTATGTGTGAGGTATTACCATGTATGTGTGAGGTATTACCATGTATGTGTGAGGTATTACCATGTATGTGTGAGGTATTACCATGTATGTGTGAGGTATTACCATGTGTGTGAGGTATTACCATGTATGTGTGAGGTATTACCATGTATGTGTGAGATATTACCATGTATGTGCGAGGTATTACCATGTATGTGTGAGGTATTACCATGTGTATGTGAGGTATTACCATGTATGTGTGAGGTATTACCATGTATGTGTGAGGTATTACCATGTATGTGTGAGATATTACCATGTATGTGTGAGGTATTACCATGTATGTGTGAGGTATTACCTTGTGTATGTGAGGTATCACCATGTATGTATGAGGTATTACCATGTATGTGAGGCATAACCATGTATGTGTGAGATATTACCATGTATGTGTGAGGTATTACCATGTATGTGTGAGGTATTACCATGTGTATGTGAGGTATCACCATGTATGTGTGAGGTATTACCATGTATGTGAGGCATAACCATGTATGTGTGAGGTATTACCATGTATGTGTGAGGTATTACCATGTATGTGTGAGGTATAACCATGTATGTGTGAGGTATCACCATGTATGTGTCGACAGAGGTATTACATGGTAATGAAAAGAAAAGCATTTAAAAGGACTATGCCATTAACTCTGCATAACTTTGCACATGCTGTTTAAAGGGGCAAAATCATCTTCTCATCTTTTCATATAAAGTCCTAAATCCAAATTTTGAGAAAAGCACATTATAAAACAATAAACTTATCATTTTTTTTCCCAAATGATCAGGTTGTTGACCATAAGAACAACAAAATTCATGTGTGATCCTTCAGTCATTCTTTCTCCTGTATTGGCAGATTGGTTAATATGTTACATGTTTATAGCAACTATAGACCACAGAAAACATTTTAATATACAGTCATTTGACAAAAGCTGCATCAACTGGCTTTGCGACTACTCGACAAACCCGCATGTTAGCATGGCTAAAAACCACTGAAGCGCCAAACTGCATATATTAGCCACTGCTACACCGTCTCTATACACCGTCTAAGCCTGAAGTTATGCGGTGGCTTATATATGCAGCTAGGCGCTTCAGTGGTTTTTACACATGCTTACATGCAGGCTTGTCGAGTAGTCACAAAGCCGGTTGATGACAACCTTTTGTTAAATGACTGTATACAGGGACAAACTTCCCTACCAAGAACACATTGTAATTGATGTTGAAATCTAAGTAAATGCCCAGGATTTATTTGAAAAGGGTTTTTGTTTTGCAATCTTGACACAACCCTGGTTGCAGCAAAATACAGTCAAACTATGTTCATAGAGAAAAAAAGGAATGGTAAGGAATATTTCACGTAACAAGCCACATAAAAGTTAATAAGGAGAGCCTGTCTTCAAGTTTTAGTATCTAAATTCTCACTTACTATTTGATAGAGATCGAAAAACATTTCACACATGATCAATAGGTGTTCACTATTTTATAGGTTGTGTTGAGTGCCAGGGGGGCATTTTTGCTAATAGTTCAGGATAAGGACATGGAAAATTAGTTGAATAAACTTAACACATTGACCCCTCAACCGGCCTGTACCGGCTTTGGGAAGTACTGTACCCACAACCCAAAAAATTCATAAATGCAAAATAAACACAAAAAGATGAAGATACTCAGGCATTAGTCTAAGGGATAAATGGTCTTGAAGATATGCATCCAACCAAGGTGTTGGCAACTACTCTTAAGCCAAATAATTGCACAGGTTCTTTGACAAATTCCAAATCCAACAAGGAAAGAAAAGCAGAATCACCCCTCTCAATAAAATGCTCAAAATACAACACAAGAGAGAGAGATCAGCAAACACAGCTCAAGACACAAATAGATACCTTTATTCTGATCCTCCAGGTTCATTTCCATGGCCTCAAAACACAATGTCCACTCCTTGAAGGCTTGTAAAACCACGAAGATGCCTTTACGGATTGAAAAGCATTCTGGGAGATCCAGGGAAAATTCACGAGGGGAGGGCCAGTCAACACTCCCCTCCCCAAAGTCAGATGTTTTTTTATAAGTCTTTTCACCCCGAAGCCAAACAAATCAATTCCAGGTCATACAGACCTAGAATAGCAGTGTAAACAATTTTGGAATCAATTTGGTTTCAGAAAAGACAGCATTTAGGAGAGCTGTGGTGATTCATTAGAAAATTATTTTCTCATCCAGGCAAAGCAAAACAAGAAAAAATCATCATGAATCCACCTTTGCTTGCAAATATCCATAAGCAAAGCACTCAATTATGCCCCAAAAGACTTCATGATGTCCTGAGACACTCTCCTAATATGCTCATAGCTGTATTTTTGATGAAAAATACAAGCAACCATCAACGTGCAGTTCCTCTAACATTAACACAAATATTATTTTTAGTTTTCTCTCTCAAACTAAATGAAAAAAAAAACACAAAAAGACTCCGTATTATCAAAGAATAATAATCACCAGTCCAAAATAACATAAAAATGCGACCTTACAATAACTCAAAATACTAAAATAGCCAGTAAAATGAATTAGAAGTTGGTAAAAAAGAGCCATTTTATTTGTGTGAAGAAAAATATCACACTTTTGTGTGTGGTTATTCTGGTGAAATACAGTATATTAAGTTGCAGACTTTTATCAAAACTTTGAAAAAGGACTTCCTATTGACAAAACATCAACTCATTATTAAGTATGACTTACTTCTTTGCCTTTCTTAATCCCTTTTTCCTTCCCTTTCAAGCTAGAAATTGAGTGCACAGCCTTGGAAAAGTTTGGCTTTCCCCTATGTTTTAGGAAATTCCTTGTTTTACCTTATCAACAACCCTTTTCTATATATATATATATATATATATATATATATATATATATATATATTGTGGTTGCCCACTCATCCCCTGATGAGTGGGCAACCACGAAACAGACCTGTAGGGAAACCTATGTAGTTTGTATTTTTCTCAAACCAACACTATATATATATATATATATATATACTCAGCAAACACGTCTGGACTCTCAAGGACAACATGATTGAGTACTTTATTTCATGGCGCATTCTTTCTTCCCACTCCGCCTACAACAGTACCACTAAGCGTTGCAACCTCTGCCTCAAGGAAAAGCTGACGATCATCTGCCAACCCAAACTATCAACTCTAGATAAACGCAATGAACTCGTGTCCTCGTGCCGCCACAGAAACAAAGCCCTGCTACGAAACAATTAGAACTGTTAATCCCGTCACCGTTAAATTTTCGCGCTATCAATTTTTCACACGTTCCGCACTGTTAGTTTTCGCCCCGCATATTTAATGTAACTCGCTATTGTTCCTCTTACCGCCTTAGCTAAAACTATCAGTCTATTATTATGTAAATTTCAATGTTAATAGTATATATACGATGGTAGGAATATTCTCATTAAATCCCCTGATGAGTGGGCAACCACGAAACAGACCTGTAGGGAAACCTATGTAGTTTGTATTTTTCTCAAACCAACACTATACACCGCTCTACTTTCGAGTATTGAGCACTTTCTATGAAAGCCTTCAACCATCATTTTATATATATTATATATATATATATATATATATTATATATATATATAATACACAAAAACTGGAAATCGACTCTGCCAAATTTTCGTCTTTAATAAGACTTCTTCAGGACAGAAAATTTGGCAGAGTCGATTTCCAGTTTTTGGAGTATTGTATTCATTGTTCTGGTACAAGATCGCGACAGTTTGGGCTTTTTGATTCTATATATATATATATATGTATATACTACTACTTCACTTTAAGCTTATATAGGCTCATCGACTCTCATTAACTTTGAACAACTACAAATTCAAGATAAGAGTTGTCACCATTTGAATGCTTGAATGAGAGCTACAGTACAGAGCATGTATTTCGGCATCTTTCACAAAACGTGAAATTCAATGTTTCAGATTGGAATCCTGCACTCATTAACTTTCAAAGGCTATTTCATCGCAACCTGTGAGAGCTAGAAAGAGCGGAACTCTAAGTGACTCTCATCAAATTTAATAAATCAAGATATTATCTTTTGGTAATTGGTAAAAAGACTGGTAATTGGTAAAAAGACTGGTTGTTTGTTTTTTTTAAACTGCAAAACCTTGAACTTCCGCTTAGTGCTGCACGTCTACTTAAATTGACAAGGGCAAAAGTAAATGATTGAAAATTAGTGAAAGTAGTGGACAGGTCCGTCTTTATTTGTTTATCTACTAGATTCACTGTCGAAAGTTTATTCAATAATTGAAATTTACGGGAAGATTAATATTAAGACTTTTTGATTTTGTTGTAAGACAAGTCGTTTTTTTTATTATTATTATTATTATTATTATTATTATTATTATCATTATATTGGGGCATTAAAAATGTATGCTTTTTCTTGAATTTTAGTTGTTACAGGTGGGACCTGAACTCACTCAACCCGCCCTGGATGATAAGAACGAAAAAGAGAAACCACAATATTATGATCATCGTCAAAACAAATCACAGCTTTTCTCACACAAGACGTGAGTTGAGATATTTTATACACGACGTCAAACTAATGGTCCGTCATCGAGAAAAATGTTGTGAAATAAATAAAGCAGTAACAGATAACTCTAAATGAACATTTTTGGTGACAACTGTAGGCTACAATGACCAATTCCAACACTCTTTGATACAAGAATGTGTGTAGTAATTCAAGACTTACCGAGTTTGTGAGGTAGTCGTAGCACAAATGGCTTCATATCCGCGATGAAACGGTCAAACTTCGCGTCTTGTTTCTCGCTTAGACTCATTTGATCATCACTATAGCTGTTCTTATAACGATAAGCTGACATCTTTCAAGGAACTTCGCAGACTTTTTTGGCGGATCGGCCACAGAGTTCAAGTAATTTAGGAAGAAGTTTCTTTCTTTCCCCTCTCGCTCACCTTCGGCGATTGGTGAATTAGCGGTGAGACCACAGCGGGATATAAACAAGCGAATGCATTGACAATTCACAGGAGTTAGTCTGTAAAAACACCTGGCAAAAGAACTATAAATTATATATGGAATTTGTAAAGAACCGCCAACGGTTTGAACAAACACAAACTGTAAATGTTCCCCCAGGGGTCATTGACTAGAGTGATTGAACTGTCTATTCTCCTTAACCAATCGAGATAAAAGCTTTAATATAATATACAAGAATTTAGATTTTGATCAGTCAATTGGGAACCGTCAAAAATGACGAGCACCCTCCCCTCCCTTGTCTAAAGATAAGTTAGAGTGGAATATCTCGGATTTTAATGGATTGTTTTGTCTTTTAACGGTTGAGGTTTCCGTCGGACCTCCGGAAGTAAACTGGTGGCAATGCGGCTTTAAAACAAACGTAATAGAAACAAAAACAGCAAAACAAAAGAGAACGATGAAATAATATAACAAAAATAATAAAAATTGAATAATAAAAATGATAACATAAAAATTTTTTAATAAAAATAATAATTTTAATTACCACTATAATAATACATTTGCAACAATTGTGAATTAGAAACATCCTAAAATTACTTAATATTTACATGTATATTTTCAAGTGATATGTGAAAAAGTACTACTAATTGCTAACATAATAATAAGAAAAATTCCAATAGATAATATATTATCCTAGTGGCGCTCATTTAGTAAAAATCAGAGTCAACAATAAAATCAATCTGATTGCTCTAATCTATGTAATTGCTCCCTCGCCTACTTAAACGTCAATGTCAAAGTTCTTTAAGTCCCATGATACCCTCTTGACAGTTCGTGATCCACGAAGGCAGCCAAAGGCTGATCTTATATAATAATAATAATAATAATAATAATAATAATAATAATAATAATAATAATAATAATAATAATAATAATAATAATAATAATAATAATAATAATAATAATAATAAAATTCAGAAAAATATATGTACAATAAATATTAGAAAAAACAATTTACAAATGTGGCTTAAGAAAGTTATAAATTCATATTTAGTTCATATTTCAAACGATTACGCTAAATAGGGCTAAAGTTACCCGAAAAGTTTCGGGTTACTGCAAGGTCCCGAGAACTTTCTTTTTAGCCATGTAAATATCGAGCCCGTGAAGTTCGGGAAAGATCTAAATCTATAAAGAGAATCATCCTTTACATGAATCTTTGTTTTGAAATACGATGTTTGACATTATTTCAACACATTTAGAAACCATAAATTTTATAGAAATTAGCCAGCTTTTCAAGTTTAAGGAATAAATCGTTTTCGGTCCCGAGAATTTTCGGGTGTTTTGAGAAACGAGCCCCTGTTCCTATCTCCACCAAGCGACGACTCGATGTGCGCTATATGTCACATTGTGGTCAAGGATCCCATCCTTACATCGTGTGGCCATTCGTACTGCAAATGTTGTATACAGAAGTGGCGCAATCGAATGGGTACGGCGATACGATTGCTGATCTTAGATGAATATCAGGGCTAACAGGGTACAAGAAACAATTGGGAAAACCTTGGTGGTGGGGCATCTCCTATCAAGAAATCGAGTAGTGGAACTGACTAAACCCAGCCTCCAGTTGTTAGACAATAGGCAAAAAAAAATTCACAATTGCAATGCAATTAGAATAAGCTCTTTTTCTTATAAAACTTTGGTATAAAACTTTCATAAGCACTTCATATATATAAGTTGCTTTTTGTTTTATTTTGCCCCTATAGCCGTTTGATATTTTGCCGCTAGAGCGGTTTGATACCCAAAAAGTCAGGTGCAGGTCGCCCCTTGGAATAGAGCCTCAGATCATGCACCCAATGCAACACATGGGGCCTACCAAGAGAGCATCTTATGCTCTCTTGGTCCTACATATCATTCCGTTTTTGGTGTTTTTTGCAAGAAAGTTGTGAGATGCCCAGTGGATCAGGAAAATGTAAGTTATTCTACAATCTTATTTTCTGTTTTTTTTGTTCTCACTTTCACATTGATTGGAGAAGGTAAACTGTCAAAAATCAACTTAATCCTGAACAGAGGAGTTTACATTGCAAAGTCCCTCGACTTATGGACCCCCAGTTCCCGAACAGAATGTCCCAAGTCCCTCTAAAGATGGACCTTCAGTTCATCCTGCGACCTCAAGTCATCCTGACAATCATTCTGAGCCCTCAATTCCCAATGTGCATCAAACCCAAAACCAGTCTACAGTCACTTTTTCAGATATTACCAATCAAAATGCCCATCCAAGCCCAGCCCCCATCCAAAACCTGACTTCAAGTCTCACCGCTAGCCAGCCAGTGTATCATACACCAATGCAGGGGGGTAACCCACATCCGGAATTAGCACCCAGAACTCATCTCTCCCCCAGGTCCCCTTGGAACGGAGAGTGGAGTGTACCCGAGCAAGCAATGTGTTCCACTCCCTATAAGAAGCCAGACCTAGGTTACTCCTCTGGATTGATGATCTAAATAGCTCACGTATGTGTCAGGGGCCCTGAACCCCCAAATTCATGCATGCAATTTTTCTGCTCTTGGACTCTCATTGCCAAAGTAAAATAATGATCACAATGGTCTCACAAGATTGTACCAAGCAGTCCGATCAACCGTTGTGACATTACATAGACACAGGTTTGTTCCTGACTTACTAAGTGAAACAAATCTCTCTATCGTAGTAAAACAACAACCAGACACTCTTGCAGTCAAGTGGGCCATGCATGTCCAGAGACATGAATCCCAGGGCAGACCCACCCTGTTTGACCTTGACAGGTGGCTGTCAGAGCAAGTTAGATGCAGACAGAATTAAACCCAGGAAGAAACCTCGAGACCCCCCAACACCCAGGGGAAAAGTGAGCAGGTCAACAAAGAATCTACTCTCTTGGCCGAAGCCCAAGAAAACATGTCTAATGGTCTTCCGGAGAATTCATGTCTGTGTTGCTATGGTAAACATGCTATTTATCACTGTGACAAATTTAAAGGAAAAACACCAAGTGAACATTTTAATGTGTCCTATGAACTCAAACTTTGCTTTAACTGTTAAAAGAGAGGTCACTAAAGCCATGTCTGTGAATCAAAAAGTAGATGTAAAATCGAAAAATGTGGTCGATTGCACCACACCCTCTTACACGGGGCTAAGCCTACCGTCAGAAAACGCAATCAACAGAGCTCGAACACTAATGTATCATCTCCCAATAATGAAACAAGTCCTGACACACATGTCGGCTCAGCAAATGTAAACCACTCTCCCAAAACAACAAGAACAGTGTTCTTTCAAGTTGTCCCCGTCCGTATTGAAGGGTCTAATGGGGTGACCCCAGTAGATACATACGCCATATTAGACGATGGAAGTATGGATTCTCTCATCAGGCGAGATGTCATTGACTATTTAAAGCTTGAAGGTGAAACCAAGAAACTCACCATAAGTAAAATTGAGAACCGTGGCACAACACAAATTTCAAAGTTAGTTGATATCCAAGAGACAAGCACCGGTAAGGGTGCCACCCGTAAACCGATAAGCGCTGGCAACGTGTGGTCAGTTCCCCGGCTTAATTTGCCTCCCAGGCGACTTGAGAGATAACAAGATAAGAAGAAATGGAAGCATTTGCATGACCTGGAGATACCAGCTGTCTCTACAGTCGAAATCGGACTCCTCATTGGTGTCAATTTTTTCGAAGCCATGCTGCAACACGAAGGGAGGAAAGGCCTTAAGGGTCATTTATATGCAGTCAGAACAGATTTTGGATGTTGCAGGTGCAGCGAAAGGGTCGGCGCCATTCGAAGATGGTCAGCCACATGTCGACCATGCCAGTGTAGAGGACGATGCCCTGCACTCCCAGATGGAACACTGGTGGAAAACAGAATCGGTACCAAGTTCAACAAGGCTGAAAATATTTCATTCGAAGACGAACGAGCGTTAGACGACCTACGGCACAATACGAAGTTCAGAAGTGACCAGACCTTTCCAGACCTCCTCTGGAAAGAAAAGGATGTACGGTTACCTAGCAACAAACCTCTTGCGGAGCGTCGTCTGGAACAAACTGAACGAGCTATCGATAAGAATGATGCCAGGTCAAGAGCGCATTACCGCACGATGGATTCATATATAGAGAAAGGATATGCGAGAAAGCTCAGTGAGGATGAAGCGAACAATGAACCGAAAAAAACTTGGTACTTACCATGTCACGGTGTAACAAACCCAAACAAACCGGGTAAATGTCGGGTTGTATTTGATTCAGCTGCACGCCATAAAGGAACATCTTTGAATGACAATTTAGTAACCGGTCCGGACTTACTCAATAATCTTATTGTTACTATCATGCGCTTTCGCCTACACGTCATAGCCGTCTCCGCAGATATGCGTGTGATAAAACGCGACAAAGCATACCTGCGCTTTCTTTGGAGAGGAGCCGACAGAGACCGTCCTTCAGACACATATCAAATGGAAGCGATAATTTTCGGTGCTAAGTGCAGTCCTACTTGCGCGTCATACTGCTTGCGGCAGACAGCTATTGACAATGAACACTTGTTTGAAGTTGTTTTTTAACAACTCAGGCCGTCCTGAGAGACTTTTACATGGATGATCTGGTTAAATCCGTACCTACCAAAGACGAAGCAATCCAAATCGCCAAGCAGCTTATCAACCTCCTGTCAAGAGGTGGCTTCCACTTAACTAAGTTCATGAGCAATAGCGAGGTCCTCGATGCCCTACCTAGTCACGAGATTGCGCAAGCTTGGAGAATTCTCGGTCGGAAGAGCTCTCGGAGTTCTTTGGAAAGTGATACGCTAGAGATAAAGGTAGACCCCAAAGACAGCAAACCGACAAAGAGAAACATCCTCAAGCAAGTCGCGTCAGTGTTCGACCCGCAGGGACTAGCGTCTCTATTCGTGCTGAGAGCTAAGTTAATCCTGCAACAGCTCTGGAGACAGCAGTGCGATTGGGATGATGGCATAACCAGACCACTTCTCGATGCTTGGGAAAATTGGAAGCATGAGATGACCGATCTACGAAACTTCTCTGTTCCCCGGTGTTATCTCAAGTCAACTAGCACTCAGATCCACATTTTTGCAGATGCGTCAGAAGCAGCCTTTGGAGCAGTAGCATACCTTCGACACAGGCTCTACCGTGGTAACATTGAATGTTCATTTGTTCTTGGAAAAGCCAGACTAGCACCCCTCAAGCCACTAAGTATCCCTCGACTTGAGCCCCAAGCAGCAGTTATGGCGGTCAGAAATTCGCAAGCGATAATAAAAGAATTGGAGATACCATTGGCCGACGCGCTTTCACGCCTGAATCCTTGTCCTGCCGACACCATTCCCGACCTCGATGTCTCAGTACATGAGCTCCATTTGCATCTGAACGCAAGTCCCAATAGATTGCGACAAATCCAGGCAGAGACCGCGAAGGGTCCAGCCCTAACCTCACTCCGATCGATCGTCAGCAATGGTTGGCCTGAGAAGAGATCAGAGTGTCCGCCCCACCTTCACGGCTATTGAAACTATCGTGATGAGATCACAGTCTCCGATGGTCTGATCCTCAAGGGCACCCGCATAATTATTCCAAAGACCCTACAGGCTGACGTCCTCAAGCAACTCCACTACGCCCACCAAGGTTCTGAAAAATGCAAGCTACGCGCAAAGGGCTCCGTCTTCTGGACAAACATCAACACGGACATCGAAGACATGGTGAAGAGTTGCGCCCCTTGTAAGAGAAACGCAAGGATGAACACCAAAGAGCCATTGACACCGCACGACGTGCCGTCCAAGCCGTGGCACACCCTTGGCTCGGATTTGTTCTTCTGGAACAACGCATGGTACTTGCTCGTCGCAGATTACTACAGCAAGTTTCCATTGGTCCGCAAACTAAACGGTAGAACACTTGATATGTTTAAGCAAGCATGATTTCACAACACTTATTTTGTCTTGCTACTGTTTGATACACTGTTAACCTTGGACATTGCTATACCTGATTAGCATTATCAGTTTAGAGACACTGAACATTGATTGTAATAGTTTTCTTAGGAAAAAGGGGGATGTACTGGTATCCCTGTGGTATCCATTAATTAGCATAAACACATGTGCTAGAACCCGCCATCTTGAATGGTACACACAAAGCCAGAAGCTCTATTAAAAAGGTTGAGTTACCAGAACCATAACAGATACATTGTCTAAGCGCCTTGCCCTCTGGAAAGAGGGGGAAATCAGTAAACTAGTCAGTAAAAGGGAGAGTTATTCAAGGTTGCATCGGAAAATCGAAAATGTCAAACCCGCCAGATAAATCTAGAGTTTTTGCAAATCTCGTTCTCGAGGGTCAGATCAATGCAGCGTTGCGTTTTGTGAGTGAGACATCTAGTGGTGGGGTGCTAGGCCTGACGGATGACGTAATGACACAACTCAAGGAAAAACATTCAGATCCTCAACCAGCGAAATTGGGCTCACTGCTTTTTGGGCCAATCGACGATGCCATACCAGACACACTGTATTCAGAAATTAACAGTGATATGGTCAGACAAGCTGCGTTGCGAACCAAGGGATCAGGGGGTCCATCGGGAATTGATGCGAACGGTTTTAGAAGAATGCTGGCTAGCAAATGTTTCAGTCATCTTCAAGATTGTGTGATGCGATAGCCACTATGACGAGGATTCTGTGTACACAGTTTATCGATCCAAGTACCATTAAATGAAAATTGTGGCAAGCCGGTTAATCCCCCTCCATAAAGACGAAGGAGCAGTCAGACCGATAGGAGTTGGTGAGGTGATCCGGCGCATCATAGGAAAGTGCGTAATGAAAATCGCCAAGAAGGATGTTGCAGGAGCCAGCGGGTCTCTCTAGCTATGTGTGGGACAGAAATCCGGGAGTGAATCCGCCATACATGCCATCTTTGAGTGTGACGAAACCGATGCAGTGCTGCTAATTAATGCGTCTAATGCATTCAATTCACTCAATCGAGCGGCGTCACTGCACAACATTCGGGTTCTGTGTCCATTCGTTGCCGTCTATGCAATCAACACCTATAAACTGCCGTCACGTTTGTTTATCACTGGAGGCCAGGAGATTCTGACAGCTGAAGGAACAACACAGGGTGACCCCCTCGCAATGGGTCTATATGCCTTAAGTATGCAGCCCTTACTTACCAGCCTTCAGGGGGCATGTAACATCAAGCAGTGCTGGTTTGCGGATGATGCCAGTGGAGCCGGCTCTGTTTCAGAAATAAAGAGGTGGTGGGACACGATGACCGTGCTTGGTCCGGACTTCGGTTACTACCCAAACGCAAAGAAATGCTGGATTATAAACAAGCCAGACAAGGAGAGTATCGTGAAGGATACGTTCAAGGAAACAGATGTGAAAGTCACAACACAAGGGCAGAAACATCTGGGAGCTGCGATAGGTTCACGAGAATATATGGAGGACTATGTGAGTGATAAAGTGTCCAACTGGGTCAGTGAAGTGACAAGACTAGCCGAGTTTGCTGCGGTTCAGCCCCAAGCGTGCTATGCTGCTTACACATTTGGCTTAAAACATCGATGGACGTATTTCCTCAGAACCCTCCCAGATATTCAGGACCTGCTTGAGCCACTAGAGAACGCAATATCACATGTTCTCATTCCCGCTTTAACGGATCGACAATGTAGCCAGTTGGACAGAGAAATACTAACGTTACCAGTACGCTTGAGAGGATTAGGTCTGGAGAACCCGTGTGAAGATGCACATCGTGAACATACGTCATCAGTCAAAGTAACAACGCCCCCTTGTGGCACAGATTGTGTCACAGACACATCAGCTACCAGATCCCTCCCTGACAACATCAGCACAGCAAGAGGTGAGAGAAGGACGAACAAACGATCTTGAAAAGAAGGCGAATAGTATAAAGGAGGCCGCGCTATAGAAGACTCGGCGCGCACTAGAGTTGGCCACAGAAAAAGGATCTTCGAAGTGGCTGACAGTGCTGCCTCTTGAAGAGTTGGGCTTTAATCTCAACAAACGGCGATTCAAGGACGGAATCAAGCTGCGCCATGGGTGGCCAATCGAAGATATTCCTTCCAGCTGTGTGTGCGGAGAAGTGTTCAATGTTGACCACGCCATGATCTGTAAGAGGGGCGGATTTGTCATTCTGAGACATAATGAACTGAGGGATCTGGAGGCGGAGCTTGTGAGCATAGTTTGTAAAGATGTCGTTACTGAACCAGTGCTCCAAGATATATCAGGGGAGCAGTTAACAAGGGGGTCTAACACAGCGAGAGACGCCAGACTGGATATACACGCACGTGGATTTTGGGAGCCACAGCAATCAGCCTTTTTCGATGTCAGTGTTTGTCACCCAAATGCTAAAAGCTACAGGGACCTGGAACCACAACAGATCTACCGAATGCATGAGAATGAGAATAAGCGGCAATACACAAGTAGAGTTCTTAATATCGAGCAGGGATCATTAACACCCCTGGTAATTACGACCACAGGAGGAATGGGGAAGGAATGTCTGATGTTCCACAGTCGCCTAGCCGAACTAATAGCAATCAAGAAAGGAGAGGACTACTCTAGGACAATCGCCTGGATCCGCGCAAGGGTATCATTTGCACTGCTGAGATCGGCGTTGATCTGTCTGCGAGGGTCAAGATCCGTTAGAAAAGTGTCCTGGGATTTAAGGAATTCTGATGTAGATGTCGAGACAGCCGAAGGAGCAATTAGATAGGAACTTTATTATTATTATTATTATTATTATTAGTAGTAGTAGTAGTAGTAGTAGTAGTAGTAGTAGTAGTAGTAGTAGTGAGAGTAGTAGTAGTAGTAGTAGTGAGAGTAGTAGGTAGTAGTAGTAGTAGTAGTAGTAGTAAAATTAGTATTATTAGTATCATCATCATCATCATCATCATCATCATCATTATTATTATTATTATTGTTATAATTAAAAAAACAATGAATAATATTTGGAATACAAATGCGCTGGCTCAGCCTTTAGGCAATGCTTAAATCTATATATTATCTTTTAAATTAATTAGAATTAGCTTATTAAATTAATAAGGGAAGATAAGAAAAGATTTGGTCGTTTGGAGCCCCGCTTTCAGGCGATGCCTCCATCCATATATTACCGCTACTTATACCGTCGAGGTATAAGTGCCAAGAGAAAGTGAACCGTCAACTCAACAATCATGTCCCATACCAACATTTTAAATTTGTTCGTAACTAGGCAGGTTTTTGAACAATGGAATCGAGCGTTGTTTCACTGCCTTCCTATTTTATATAGAACCTAAATACATAGTTAGGTTCGGAGAGGGCGTGTAATAAACACGCTTCTTACATATCTCAAAAGATTTTGACAACCCGCGGCATCGCGTATTAGAATTGCGAATAATTTCCAGCACATGGTGTTCTCTTTTAATAAGAAACTATTATCCTTTAAATTCGACTTAAAGGTTTCCAAATGTCATGGTGCGGTCTGATAATAAACTCCCAAGAAAGATGAGTACTAAAACGTATTTGATACGCCATGCAAGGGAACAGGCGTAAACCGGGTCTTTTTGAGGTTATTTTGAAGAACACGTCAAACATATCCAACATGGATTGAAAGCTTGTAAAGCATACTTCGTTTAAATGATTATAACTGTGATGCGAGATTTGACATGCGGGGGATGTTTGAGAAATTATTCACCACACTTGCGTCTTTTGTAAGGCTAATAAGCAGAAAGCCGCCATTGTAAGTGTGAACTCTTACATTTTGTGACGGATCTTTGAATTCATTCTGATAATAGCCACAACACAAAACATATATGGATTTTAATCTTGTAAAACGTAGTTTCTTTTCATGCGAATTATACAAACACGTATTTAAAAATGCGCGTGAAGATCGAATACCTTGCTCGATTCGTAGTTTAGTGAACAAGAAAGCCCCCATTATTGAAGTGTGAATTAAGATATTCTGTGATAGGTCTTTCGATTCATTAGATCAAAACGACAAACATTTCGCACATGGATTGAAACCTGTAAAATGCAGGTTATTTTGATGCTAACAAGCGAGCGATATAAAGCGAGCGATGTTTGAAAAATTGTTATTCACAGTAGTCAGGCCCATACCCAGGATTTTTCTTGGGGGGAGGGGGGGGGGAGGCGAAATCCGACAAAGTGGACCTAATTTTTCTTGGGGAGGGGGGAGAAGGGAGTTAATTTTCGGACAAAAATCTGAACAAAGAGGGTTTTTTTTATGCCTTTGCATAAATAAGTATCTCCACGGGACGTCTATTGTCGGATTTGGCTACAAATAAAGTCTGACTAATGACATACCAGAGTGTGTGTGACGGGGGGGGGGGGGGGGGGGGGGGGGCCTTGTGGTGGCTTTGGAGCAGAAACCACCGAATATAGAGAAGAACCGTTCTTTGTGTGAACTCTCACATTTTGTGACGGGTCTTTGAAATCATTCTAACCAAAATCCACAAGGATCGCACATGGATTGAAAGCTCAGCAAACGTAGTTTTTTTAATAATGCGAATTATCTTGACAAGTTTTTAAAAATGCGCGCGAAGTTTGATTAATTTAGTCGCTACATGGTTTAGTGAACAAGAGAGCCGCCATTATTGTAAGTGTGCAATTCTTAGTGCTAACGCTTGCATTTTGTGACGAGTCTTTAAAATCATTCTGATCCAAACCCACACAAATTCGCATATGGATTGGAAGCTTTAAAAACGCAGTTTCTTTTCATCCTTATCACTGTGATACCGGCTTCGAGATTCGGGCGATGTTGGATAAGTTATTCTCTACACTAGTGGCTTTGGTAAGGCGAGTGAAAGCCACCATTGTGTGAATTCATAAATTTCAGGGCGGTAAAGGTTTTATTCGTGAAACGAGATTTGGCCATTTTTGACTGTCGAGAAACGTGAAATCGTCCATTTTGACGTCCGTGAAACGTGATTTAACTCTCCCGTGAAACGTGATTTAGAAGTTTCAAGTCTCCGTGAATCGAGATTTAGTTTTGTTGTGTGTTGAATAGAGAATCATGTGACCTTTCCAAAATAGATAGATATGTATTGTCGTATACATTTTTCGGGTTCGTGAAACGTGATCCTTCCCTCTTTACCACCCTGACATTTGTGACGGATCTTTCATACAAAAGTTAGTTCAATGTTGTTTTCTTCTATGCGAATAATGTTTTTTTCGAAATCAGTCAATGGTTGCTAGCATCAGAAACTGAAAATTCTTTATTGTGCTTCCTGTCATGACCTGCGTTACTGAATGAAGAATCTCGACTGATTATCGACTGTTTCCGAGGACTCGCCGATTCGTCGCTATCATCTTCGTATCCAAGCTGCGGTTGCTGGTCGAATTTTTTCTTTTTCGGGACACGACAATCACAAAGGCAACAGCAAATGACAACTGGTGGCAGATAAAAAAAAAAAAATAGATGACGAGTTACAGTACTTGTTTAGTGCAGTAAACTTGTTGTTACATTATCATCGATTTGTCTAGAATTTCCATAGTAACATTCATTTATAATTTATTTGTTTTCTTGTAACTTACTAGTAGTTACCAATAAATCTGTTAAATAAAAATAAGATAAAATTCAATAGTTAGGAAAAAGTGTGCAAACTAAATATCGGCTAACCATTCCAGTTTTGAGGAGGTGTAATGTAGCGGTGAAAGGTTTTGAGCAGGTGTAATGTAGTAATGTAGCGGTGAATGGATTTGAGGAGGTGTAATGTAGCGGTGAATGGTTTTGAGGAGGTATAATGTAGCGAACTAAATATGGGCTAACCATTCCAGTTTAGAGGATTTGTAATGCAGCGGTATATGGTTTTGAGGAGGTGTAATGTAGTAATGTAGCGGTGAATGGATTTGAGGAGGTGTAATGTAGCGGTGAATGGTTTTGAGGAGGTGTAATGTAGTAATGTAGCGGTGAATGGTTTTGAGTAGGCGTAATGTAGCGGTGAATGGTTCTGAGGAGGCTTAATGTAGCGGTGAATGGTTTTGAGGAGGTGTAATGTAGCGGTGAATGGTTTTGTAGAGGTGTAATGTAGCGGTGAATGGTTTTGAGGAGGTGTTATGTAGCGGTAAATGGTTTTGAGGCGGTGTATGGAAGTGGTGAATGGTTCTGAGGAGGGTAATGTTGCGGTGAATGGTTTTGAGGAGGTGTAATGTAGCGGTGAATGGTTTTGAGGAGGTGTAATGTAGCGGTGAATGGTTTTGAGGAGGTGTGATGTAGCGGTAAATGGTTTTATCGTGCTGACAGTTTATTTCTATTTTTAATCTCGCAATTTGATTGGCTCCTATCTATTGAGCCATAGATAATGAGCAGCGATAGTCACGTGCCGATTGTGCATCACGCGTGTTGCTTTTCGCGACAAAAGAGGTTATTTAATCGTCACTACGACGCTACGCGCCTCGTTGGCTGTCTATTGACTCATAGAAAACCCGAACTCGTAGTTATATCATTCCCATACCCATGACAACGGTGCCTGTCAAAAGTAAGCCTAGGACTTGCCACATTCGCAGGCCCCACATGGCTTGCTCGGTCGCTGGTAACGGAGTAGGAGTGGGGTCTATTGGTCCTACGATCTTCGTCTTTAGTACTGGCAGATATGCAGAATCGTCCACTCCCAGCACAGATGACCAGAGCTGCCTCAAAAAGCAAAGAGTCTGGTTTAACATTCCGTTGTCCTCCTGAGCACCGTATCTCCAATATAAGAGATAAGGCCTGGGCCGGGCTTGACGTCATACGGGTCTTTTTAGCAGGAGCGGGCATATACAGTAACCATGGTAACAATATTTTTGGTGGTTTTGGCGTGGGGGAAGGGTCAATCATTCTTTAATTAAATCTTGCTCTACTGTGGGCGGGGGGATTTTTAAGGGTTCGGAAAGAGAGATACACGCGCGTAAAGTTGCTACATGGCGTAACATCTTATCAAAGGATTATAAAAAAAATTCATTTTTTCCATAATATCAATGATAATACCTGTGATGGCCCCCACCCCCACCCCCCTCCATCCTTTAGATAAGGATAGCCTTGGCATGAAAACCCCATGTTATCTGGACGAGAGCCGAAATGGTGAATAAGAGATTACTTTTGTCTGATTTCTCTGCGTGACAGTGGTAGAACTAGGTATGTAAGGTGTCTATCATCCGTGTGAAACAGGATCCGGTTTACTTTAAGTCCTTCGTTTATATCACATAGAAGTCGTTTATCTCATAGAAGTACTTACTACTTACCAACATAACGAACAGACAGAGAGCCCAAGCCCTAGATTGCTCTCCCGTCAGCTTCGGAGGCATCGTGTATAAAAGAAACTGCACTAATTAGCAAACTCTTTCAAACAGTATCTTTCTCGGTGAAGTTTCTTTATGTACTGCATGATCAATTATTCAAAACTTCCATCTTGCGGTTTTTTTTTTTTTAACAGTTGACGGGGTTCCTGTGTTACCAGCGGATTTACCCATTGTAGCTAGAATTCAAAATGGCTGCAAGTTATGAGGTAAAGTTTGTGAAGTTTGATTGCTATATTGTATAGTTTACTCGTTCAAACGACATAGTGTGGTTGAATGGTTAGATGAGATAAATGTCTCTTCTGTGTTTATGATTAAGGAACGAATTTTAGCCGAACGCAAGCGAATCCACACGACTGTTTTTGACGTCGCTTTCTCGCCATGCGGCAACTTCTTTGCTTCAGCGAATAACTTCGGCGACATTTCCCTATTCAGGTAACGCGCATTTGTAATTCAATTCCGTTTGTAATTTTCCATGATAATTGTACTTTTATCTATTTATTGTATTATTTATTGTATCACTGTACTCCTAACCTATCTCTTATACACTAGTATGAACTCTGTAATTATCACTGTACTCCTACCTATCTCTTATACACTAGTATGGACTCTGTACTTATCACTGTACTCCTAACCTATCTCTTATACACTAGTATGAACTCTGTACTTATCACTGTACTCCTAACCTATCTCTTATACACTTGTATGAACTCTGTACTTATCACTGTACTCCTAACCTATCTCTTATACACTAGTATGAGCTCTGTACTTATCACTGTACTCCTAACCTATCTCTTATACACTTGTATGAACTCTGTACTTATCACTGTACTCCTAACCTATCTCTTATACACTAGTATGAACTCTGTACTTACCACTGTACTCCTAACCTATCTCTTATACACTAGTATGAACTATGTACTTATCACTGTACTCCTAACCTATCTCTTATACACTAGTATGAACTCTGTACTTATCACTGTACTCCTACCTATCTCTTATACACTAGTAAGTTATTAACTCTGTACTCATCTCTGTACTCCTAACCTATCTCTTATAAACTAGTATGAGCTCTGTACTTATCACTGTACTCCTACCTATCTCTTATACGCTAGTATGAACTCTGTACTTATCACTGTACTCCTACCTATCTCTTATACACTAGTATGAACTCTGTACTTATCACTGTACTCCTAACCTATCTCTTATACACTAGTATGAACTCTATACTCATCACTGTACTCCTACCTATCTCTTATACACTAGTATGAACTCTGTACTTATCTCTGTACTCCTAACCTATCTCTTATACACTAGTATGAACTCTGTACTTATCACTGTACTCCTAACCTATCTCTTATACACTAGTATTAACTCTGTAATTATCTCTGTACTCCTAACCTATCTCTTATACACTAGTATGAACTCTGTACTTATCACTGTACTCCTAACCTATCTCTTATACACTAGTATGAACTCTGTAATTATCTCTGTACTCCTAACCTATCTCTTATACACTAGTATGAACTCTGTACTTATCACTGTACTCCTAACCTATCTCTTATACACTAGTATGAACTCTGTAATTATCTCTGTACTCCTAACCTATCTCTTATACACTAGTATGAACTCTGTACTTACCACTGTACTCCTAACCTATCTCTTATACACTAGTATGAACTCTGTACTTATCACTGTACTCCTACCTATCTCTTATACACTAGTATGAACTCTGTACTTATCACTGTACTCCTAACCTATCTCTTATACACTAGTATGAACTCTATACTCATCACTGTACTCCTACCTATCTCTTATACACTAGTATGAACTCTGTACTTATCTCTGTACTCCTAACCTATCTCTTATACACTAGTATGAACTCTGTACTTATCACTGTACTCCTAACCTATCTCTTATACACTAGTATGGACTCTGTACTTATCACTGTACTCCTAACCTATCTCTTATACACTAGTATGGACTCTGTACTTATCACTGTACTCCTAACCTATCTCTTATACACTAGTATGAACTCTGTACTTATCACTGTACTCCTAACCTATCTCTTATACACTTGTATGAACTCTGTACTTATTACTGTACTCCTAACCTATCTCTTATACACTAGTATGAGCTCTGTACTTATTACTGTACTCCTAACCTATCTCTTATACACTAGTATGAACTCTGTACTTACCACTGTACTCCTAACCTATCTCTTATACACTAGTATGAACTCTGTACTTACCACTGTACTCCTAACCTATCTCTTATACACTAGTATGAACTCTGTACTTATCACTGTACTCCTAACCTATCTCTTATACACTAGTATGAACTCTGTACTTACCACTGTACTCCTAACCTATCTCTTTTACTCTTAGTAGAAACTCTGTATCACTGTACTCCTAACCTATCTCTTATACACTAGTATGAACTCTGTACTTATCACTGTACTCCTACCTATCTCTTATACACTAGTATGAACTCTGTACTTATCACTGTACTCCTGCCTATCTCTTATACACTAGTATGGACTCTGTACTCCTAACCTATCTCTTATACTCTTAGTAGAAACTCTGTATCACTGTACTCCTAACCTATCTCTTATACTCTTAGTAGAAACTCTGTATCACTGTACTCCTAACCTATCTCTTATACTCTTAGTAGAAACTCTGTATCACTGTACTTCTAACTAACATCTCATACACTAGTCTGTCTGCAGCACTTGTACCAGATGCTCCCCCAGAAAGTAGAAAACCACTTCTAACATTCAAAGGTACAGGTTAGATGATGTTTTTAGTGCCAGCAAATTATTTATGAGCTGCATTTGTTTCATGGCCATTTTTAACACAAGTGGAAGTAAAACATTAACCACACTCACACATCTCCAAAAAGCCTTGAACGAGTGACACAACATCTCTTAATATGGATTATTTAGGGCATTATGCTGAGTGAGCTATATCAAAGTACCTGGGGGTCAAACGGTATTCACTATAATATGTTATATCTTACTATAAAGCAGAGTAAAATATATAAAATCAACAGTTTAAAGAACTTTGCATTTCCTTTTATCCCCTTGTTTGGTATTTTTTCCTTTAATCTTATTGTTTGGTATCTTTTCTTTTGACCTTATTTGATTGTATTATTTCCTTAGATCTCATTGTATGGTTTGTATCTTTTGTTTTATTTTGATTCTTATTTATCAGGTCATAAGGGTCCAATTTACAGTCTTCTTTCCACCAAGACATTTCTGATCAGGTAAACAAATCAGCAATATTATACAAAACATGTACAGTAGGTGTATTAATCTTGCCACTACTCAGAATCTAGTGTTTCCTTTGAGAGTGATCAGATATTACTCTATGTCTATTACTGTACGATACTAAAAATACTGCTGTAGGGGTTTGATGGAAATTGAATTTTTTCCTACTATAGTGTATGGTGGGATTGCTCAGTAAAATAAAATTTACTCAGCATTATTGGATAGTATCAGGCAGCAACAAGGTTGTGAGTTGTTGCAGAGAGTTTGACTATAAACGCTCTACTACAAAACTTACAGCCGTCATAGAAAAACTTTGGTCATGTTTCAAGCACCTTAAGGTCAAGTCACCTGAAATATGTGTGTGTAAAACAAAACATCTTATTTTTCACTAGTGGAGGATCTACAGAGATTTCTGGCTGGAGATGGACAGATCTCATGGAGCAGTTGGTAAGTTATTTGTTTCTGTACTGAAGATATTCAATTGCATTCTGTTTACTTCAGACCAGGGTGGATAGGGGGTACTTGCTCCGTGAGTGGTAGTGTTGCCACTTCACAGAATACGAATTCCTTCCCCATGTGGCAAATTCTATTGCTAACTTAGTTCGCTATTGTGGTGAATGCCTGTTTCCTCTTGAATATTGAATTACAATCTTTCACCTCTAAATCATGTTTCTAATATATCAAGATAACGTTCTAAAAAATGACGTACTGATTAAAATCGCAAATCGGAAAAACACCTGCCAAAAAACAAACTCTCTCTCTCTTTTTGCGGCGTTTCCTAGTTCCAGGTAGCATAATATTTTCACGAAGAGGATAATTCTTGACAATCACCAGTTACCATTTTGGTACTATAATTCGCGGGCACTATTTTGCAAGATAAAAGGTCGGCATATTTCGTTAGATTTTGTGATTTGGGTGCAAAAATATGTTATAAATGCATTTCTCCAAAAATTTGATTAAACATTACAACAAAACCAAACTGTAGAGAACATATTGTGCTTGATGCTAACATATTTATGAGGGTATTGAATTTTGCTATATTAAAGTTCGTAGGGACAGGATTTCATGGGGCTTAAATGGCGCAAAATTAAAGAGACCAATAAGGCATTTTGATTAAATTGTTTGCTATAGCTTCTCGGTGTGGCTAATTCCCCATCAGAGGCTTATTCCTTTGGTTTAAATTAGCCACAGTGGCTTGTACCCTCAAGATCCTAGCGCGCACGGAGACTTGTGGTACAGGTAACCAAAATCAGTTTTAAGTCTAAGGGATAGCAATTTAGGTGTGGCCAACAGATATTTGTTTGATAGCAGATTTGAAAGAATCTGTTAACACTTTCTAAGGAATAGCAATTGCTAGAATGTGTCTACTTTCATGGAGATCCCCCCCACACCCGGAATTCAGATTACCATTTGTTTAATATTCACTTTAATATGGCACTTTTGAGGCACATAAAATTGTGTACAGTTTGCAAAGCTTACCTGAGTATTTTTTTTTACAATAGCAAACAGTTCCTGCTTGGACCTTGAATCCTCCATCCAGGTACAGCAACTGTCACAACCGTAGTAACTAGGAAATGTTTCAAGAAAATTAGCCAATCAGATCACATAACTCTCAGTTTGATTGACATTTGCAAAGTTGGTGGTAGGTCGCTTCAATGAAACTGCCTTGATTGGCCTAGTGTGCCAATCTAGTTCTTGCATATTAAAGAAATTTCTTGATCATTCTGAAAATGTTCTTGAAAATCTGAGCTTTTCCTTTTGGACAGGCCGATTTCTTCTTCGTTCGATGCCATAGAACGTCAATGATTTAAATACTCTCGTCTGACTAAGCCATAACATATTGTTTTTTGTAGTAACCCAATGGATATCGGAGAAACCAATGCTCTTGCCTTCAGTGAACAGGTATAATAACTCGTGATTTTTCATCCTTGTGCTTTTGGAGGACAAATAGTTTATGCACACTTGTCGTTTTGGGAGGCTTATAATTTATCTAGTCTTGTCCTTTTGGTAGGCTAATAGTTTATCCACTCCTGTCCTTTTGGTAGGCTAATAGTTTATCCACACCTGTGTTTTGGGAAATTTTCATACTATAATATAGTTGTTGTATGGTGTTCTGCCTGTGAAACACACCCTCTTTCTTCAAAAGATGGCCCACCAATGCTCCTGCTCGCATGACACCCATTGATCGTGTGGAACCCATAAGTAGTTGTCCTATTGTGTCACTGTGTTTATAGGGCCTCTCAGCTCTGCTTAAACAGGTTTCATTCCTGGTCCAGACATAGGTAGTATCATGTCTTCTGCCTCGTAGGATAATGTGCTACTCACAGGCTGTGGGGATAACAATATCTACAGTTGGGACCTTGAAGCTGGCACATGCAAGGTGAGGAAGCCTGTTAGTGTTTAAAGAATGCCGATAAGCCACTCCTATGTTATTCTTTACATCTGAAATTACAACAGTCTATTTGGGAGAAAGATAAGCATCTTCATTTAGAGTCTCTTACTTTATTATCTCTGCAGTTACTTTATTTACCGTACACCTATTGAAAAATGGGTCAGTACATACATATGGCAAATAGTAGTACTAAGACTAGGCCACTGCTTATGAGTATTGATTATCCTGGCTTTAGTAGAGAAGGTTTCCAGTTTTAGCCTCCTTAATTCATTATAAATCATTTCTAGATTTTCTTTTAGTATAACGACATCTGGTATCTTTCGATAGCAGAGCTTCCAATTGACAATTGGCATTCACCGTTTGTGTTTGCAAGCCTTAGTAGGTGTACGTACAATTTGAGCGGTTAGTAAGAGCTCTAACTTGACGGGTTTAGTTTGGCTGTTTACCATTGTCGCAGAGTACCATGTCAGGGCATACAGACTACGTGCAGTGCTTGGCTCTTCGACAGCAACATAATCAATGTATGAGTGGCGCCGAGGATGGGACGGTGCGCTTTTGGGGTAAGACATGTGGGCAAAGACACAAGCGTTTAAAAACCGCTCTTTCTTTTCACAAGTTGACCCCATAAAACGAGCCTGCGCGCAGTGAGAGAAGCGGGTCCTTGCATCAAGCTAAAATTTACAAGAAATTTTCTAATCGATTAGCTTATTAATTACTATTTCATTTTGAAGAGGCCTAAGATGTTAAGTTTAAAACGCTATTCCTTTTTTGCCGCTAAAACATTACAGGGAAAAACTGCTGTCGCTGTGTTGCTACTTTTTATCAAGAAGGGAAAATAACGTTTTGCATTGTTTTAAATAAATAAACGCTTTTTAGGGTATGTTAGCAATAAAAAAATATTCGAACAAGCCCTTCGCTGTGAAAGAAAAGAACTAGAAAAGGAGAGGGATAAGGAAATAAGGAAAACGAAAAAAAAAAGTTAAACATTGCGGGTAAGACTCGAACTGCAGATCTAGGGATTCGAATTCAGGCGCGCTATCCAATGGGCCTTCGATGCAAATGGGAAACTTCAGAGAAAAAAATAAGGTATTTATTCGGTACCTGGTGTAATTGAAGCAGCGATTCGGAAATTCGTAAAAAGACGGAACTCAATTGAAAAAAATAGGTACCCATAAAATACATGTGACCTACAGTACAAGAGAGAAACTTTCTAGAAATTGGCGCGAGTACAATGTTGGCACTTGACAGTATTACATTATTTCCAAATTGTATGGAGCTTAGTCGATCAGAATGCAACATTGATGACAATCTCGTCCCCAGAGTCCGCATATCTTTGGTCATTGGTGGTAAACAATTCATGCAAGCTAGAAAAGTGCCATCCCTAACATAAGTCGAACAATCAAGCAAGTGCACTGCATTTTATTTAGTATAAGAAATGACCAGTAGGGGCGTGGC
Source organism: Nematostella vectensis (assembly GCF_932526225.1). Classification (NCBI taxonomy): domain Eukaryota; kingdom Metazoa; phylum Cnidaria; class Anthozoa; order Actiniaria; family Edwardsiidae; genus Nematostella; species Nematostella vectensis. The sequence continues at coordinate 1,721,761 of NC_064045.1, forward strand.
CTTTGTCACTGACGTCAATCGGTCTTCTACGGTTCAGTCCAATTCAAGCTGTTAGTTTGCAAACAAAACAAGTAAAATAGTAGCAAACCTTTTAATTCTCTTTGTTTTAGTACATGCCGAATAGCGTCTCTGGGTTTTTGCGTTGTTTGTTTAAGTTTGTGCTGAAAGAGCGACTAGCCAAAACTGCGACTTTAAAGTCCGAGAAACACCTGTGTTAGCGGGGTCTTTGTTTTTAGGGTAAAAAAGCGTCTGTTAGAAGGACAAAATAGAAGAGGATATATTTCCACAAATTTATTTTTTACAATTCTTCCCGCTAAACTAAATATCAAACAAAACTCCTACAAACATACATGGCCCTCGCTTGTTCATCGAATAAAGATTTTGCGCCTTTCTAGAATGTTAACATGCATAAAACACATCGTATGGCAGTAGTGTGATCAATTATTGCGGGTATTTTAATTAGTTTCCGGAAAGAATACGCTGAAATTTGACATGCTAGCAAAAACTTTTCGGACGGTACGAGACTAATAGTATTAAAATTAATTTGAGTTACATGTCGACTCAGCAATGCCACGTTAGTCCAGCGGACACTTGTCTCCGACCGCAGCGAACGGGGTTTGATTCCCCCCCAAAAAGGACATTTTTTATGTACTCTCAGCATCTTGGATGTGTTCATGCTTTGTTCAGTATCGTGTATATCTTTTATGCACACAAGAAAATAACTAAGAAAATAAATTTGCATTCACGAGTTTGCTCAAAGAGCCTTTGATTTCCTCCTTTACCGGAAGCCGTGCAAGTATACACAGCGATAAAAAAGTATTTGATTCGACGCGAACAAAATAGAATGCTCATTTTTGAAAGTGGGTCATTTTTTTATGGCGCTGAGCAAAAGAACTCTAAATTTCAAATTAGATAGATTAATGTTTGCGGTTGATTATTATAAGTTATAGCATGACACGAGGGGAATTTAGCGATTAAATGTCCCCGCAACCGAGGGATGATTAGTTGAAGTTTTAAGAAGTAGACTTTAACTAGTTATCCCGAGGTTGAGGGGACGTTTAATCACTAAATTCCCCGATATGCCATGCTCTAACTTTGTAATACCATGATCACCGAGGAAATAAAATCGCGACTACGAGTAATATTAGGTTGGGTGAGCGAACACGGTTCAATATATCAGGGCATTGCATATGCATTGTTCTTTTTTTCCCGCTAGAGACCACACATTTTCACGAACATTTTTCCTTAGAAATGCCGTAATTAAAAAACACACACAATTTAATTCCTATGTAAGAAATATTTAATTTATAATTATACAGATGATCATTTTGAATAAGAAAAAAATAATGATATTGCTCTGGTAACAGGGTAAAACAATGCCCGAAAATAATAGAAAATGTGCCCTTCAGGATTCCTGAATCAACGAGGAACGCCTGGCGCTTTCGAATAGTGGGGTCTTTTTCGCTCGAGAGTGCGATATTATTTACATAAAAGCCGGCAAAACTCCACGAAATTCCGTCGTATGGCAATAAAACTTGATATTGTTTGTTTTCAAGTCCTAAACTACTGATATATTGGTATAAACCCGGAAATTAAGAGTTTGATGCTAGGGGCACTTTAAGAGCGATTATATTTATACTCATCTATACTATATATAATACGCTAAGGAATGGACTGTTGTCCACCTTTTACGAAAAAACGGCTGAGCTAGAAAACTCCGAAACCACGCCATTTCCACACATTGCCGGAGAGGAGGTGTGCAAAATGGTTTTTATTTCAAGATAATACCGGATAGAAAAGTTCGAACTCACGCGGTTTTGTAAGCGAGAGGATCACACTCGCAAAGGCGCCATTTTCAAGATTTCACAGAATCACCAAAACAATTTATTTTCCGCAGCAAAAAGGACTAATGACCTTCAGACCTCCGTGTATCACAAGAAAAAAACACTAAAAGTATACAGTAATAAGTCTCTCTCCAAAAATATCATCGTAGAGGAGAAATCTTATTCTAGACAACTTCGGAAGATGTGTAAACAAACCTTGGAGCGCGCGGAAAATCAAATATTAAAAAGAATTCGAATACTTGCCGTAGTTTCATTGCATAGATAGATTAATTGTAGCTGGAAACACAACCTTCTTTTATCTTTATTTAGAAAGGCATTATTCCTACCTCGAAAAGAAAGTAGATTCTTCATCTCCATCGCGCATAAACAAAACGGTTCGCAAACAAGAATACGGAAAAAAAGAGCTTTTATCTACAACTGCAAGACTTTTGAATTAAAATTCAATCCATTAAAGGACGGTGCATTTTTTTTGTTCAGATCAATCTGATTTTTTTTCAAAGGTTTTGTTCATTGGCGGTCATTTTGTGTTTTCAGACCCACATACCTTTTGTCACATCGATTTTCAATTAAAAGCTTGGAATAGACCACCAAATAAAACACACCAAGAAACCCAAGAAAGCCAACGAAGCGAAGATTCTCGATCCACTCTCTTATTATCAAAACCCATCATATGACCGTGCGATGGTTTGAATTTGGTTGTTCGATTCCCGCAGAAAACATCATGCACAGGTTCCCAACACGGATATAGGAAAAGGTGGAATACTAAAATACGGGCGGTATTTTATAGAAAGCGTCTTTTCACATTTTTTAAGGTAAATTAATTGAGGTAAATATATTGGGGTCTCAAAAGGAAGGCATTTGTTTAATTTATGTTTACGACGACGCATTCTACTCCCCTGAAGCAACAGGAAGCCCAATACATTAAAGGATTGAAATATACCTTAAAAAGTTTTGTACAACAAAGAGTTGTTTTTCGTGAATATTTCACGGGTAACCACTAGTTATCTATAATAATGACGATATGGCTTTTTTTTATTGGCAGATTTAAGAACGGCTGGAATGGTAAACAAAATAAGTCCATCCCAGGAGAAAAATCTTCAAAGACCGAGGTTTGGGCCGTGGATTGGATGCGTCGCTGTGGATGACAGCGAGGAGTGGATGGTAGGGTTCTATTGGCCGCCATTTTGTCATTCTAGCAATTGTTTTTCGATGACTCCTTCGAGATTTCCAACAAAAACAGAAGTATGTCTAACCTGAGATTACCTCATTTGCGTGCCTTGATACCAGAAGTCCGCAGTGAGGCGGTAGTCTGGGTGTAACTCTAAAATAAGTTCTAACTTTTAGCCACTCAGCCAGAGCACGAACAGACTCATAAAATATAGCCAGATAGGTAATAGAATTGTGTGACCTTGGTGCTAGCCAACATCTCTATATATTTACTTACTATAGAATTTGCGAACGCAAATTAGATGGATAACAAAAAGACATCGCCAAATGTCTAAATATTCTATCGCAGGGATTTGTGGGAATTTTTGGATGTCAGAGTTTGTATTGTGACATATTTTATTTAGCAGTAAATTCTACTACAGTTCGATCCTCCAGTAACGAGTCCCGCGCGCAACTGGGGTGTAAAGTGCCGGAAGGATTCGTGCTTTTCAATGCCTATACAAACATATTGAAAAACACGTTTTAGGGTAAACACGGCGTTTTAGGGAAAACACGGCGTTTTAGGGAAAACACGGCGTTTTAGGGAAAACATGGCGTTTTAGGGTAAACACGGCGTTTGAGGGTAAACACGGCGTTTGAGGGTAAACACGGCGTTTTAGGGAAAACACGGTCCGAATACGTTTGTCTCTGTCCAGTCAGGGGTTTAGAATTTGATCAGACGATTTTTCGGATTCCCTTTTACCGCTGAAACCCACATAAATGTTCACAAACCTGCACGACCCGCACAAACCCACATAAATCACATAAATGCACACAAACCCACACAACCCTCACAACCCATACAAACCCACACAACCCTCACAATCCATACAAACCCTTACAAACCCACACAAACCCTCACAAACCCGCACAAACCTACACAAACGCTTTCTACCCACACAAGTGGGATGACCCCCTCCTCCCCGCCCACGTTGCCGAGAAAAACACTACCATTTGGCGATAACAATACAAAGGCTTTATACACAGAAACAGACAACATCTATACATCATGCATTATCAATTGCGGCCTTTTAGTTCTCAAATTAATCCCATTGCTTTCTATCGTCGCCCTACTCATAGTCGCCCTCGTATCTTAAACTAGTCTATTACTGTATGTCTTGGTCAACTCGACAATGTAATTTGTCCTCTTAGGTTTGTGGTGGCGGACCAAGCTTGTCCGTGTGGCATTTGCGCTCATTATCATGCACCTCCGTCCTGGACACTCCTGCATCTTGTCAGCAGTCCGCGCTTTTCCACGATGATAAGGTATGGCATGGATGTAAGCTGGGTGGGGTTCATAGGGGGGGACAGGATGAGGGCGTGTTAATTGGGTCGCTTCTCCCACGATGATAAGGTATGGCATGGATGTAAGCTGGGTGAGGTTCATAGGGGCAAGGACAGGATGAGGGCGTGTTAATTGGGTCGCTTCTCCCACGATGATAAGGTATGGAATGGATGTAAGCTGGGTGGGGTTCATAGGGGGGGACAGGATGAGGGCGTGTTAATTGGGTCGCTTCTCCCACGATGATAAGGTATGGCATGGATGTAAGCTGGGTGAGGTTCATAGGGGCAAGGACAGGATGAAGGCGTGTTACTTGGGTCACTGCTCCCACAATGATGAAGTATGGTATAGGTGTAAGCTGGGTGGGGTTCATAGGGGCGAGGACGTCGACCCCCTAACGATGATAAGTGAACCCCCTACAAATTGCCCTTCTTTGTTTGGGGAATGTCTTGTGAATTTGCCGTCATGTACATACTTTCATCTGTTGATGTTCCTGCGGCCTTTGATTGGTCGAGGTAATGTTTGGATGGTAATGTTAGTCTAGTAAGCTAGGTTATGACAGTAAAGGAAAGGGAAGGTCTTAGGTTATGGCTAAGGAATGGAAAATATTGTTGAGCTTGAAAACAGAAATTGATTATTTTTTCGGTTAGATTCTTTCCGCAGGCTCTGAGCCGACAGTTTTTCAGTGGCAAGTCAACGGTGAGCTGAAATCGCAAGTGCCCTGCACTTCAGCGTCAGTCTTCGCCTTGCGTGTCAACAAGACTTCGCCAGACAAACAGGTAAATACTACAGATATCCCTACTAGTCAACCACAGGTAGCCCAACGAACCACCAAGACTTCGACAGACAAACAGGTAAATACCACAGGTATCCCTACTAGTTAACCACAGGTAGCCCAACGAGCTAACAAGACTGCCAGACAATCAGGTAAATACCACAGGTATCCCTACTAGTTAACCACAGGTAGCACCACTTGTCAGTACTGTTATATCTACCAACAATAGTTGAATTTGAGGCCTTATTTCAAGTCTCTCTTCAACACCCTTATTTTACCCAATTATTCCAAAAGTCTATTACCCATCCTATTTGCCCTTCCTCTATGCGATTGACACTTCCTCTTTGTGATTGGTTTTTAAGATTCTTCTTGTGGCTGGTGATTCAGTGCATATCGACGCTTACATCAACCTTGGTTACAAGGCATTCTCTTTTTCGCTCTCCTGACTGTGTGGAAGGATCCAATAAAACCAGAGCAATAAACAAGTCTACTGTAAAACCTGGCCTAATACTAGCGATGGATTATAGAGGATGTATCAGGCATACAAATGTGGTACAATACAGGCATGTACCCTGATACAATACAGGCATGTACCCAGATACAATACAGGCACGTACCCAGATACAATACAGACATGTACCCAGATACAATACAGACACGTACCCTGATACAATACAGACACGTACCCTGATACAATACAGACATGTACCCAGATACAATACAGACACGTACCCAGATACAATACAGACATGTACCCAGATACAATACAGACATGTACCCAGATACAATACAGACATGTACCCAGATACAATACAGGCACGTACCCAGATACAATACAGGCACGTACCCAGATACAATACAAGCACGTACCCAGATACAATACAGACATGTACCCAGATACAATACAGACATGTACCCTGATACAATACAGGCACGTACCCAGATACAATACAGACATGTACCCAGATACAATACAAGCACGTACCCAGATACAATACAGGCACGTACCCAGATACAATACAGGCACGTACCCAGATACAATACAGGCACGTACCCAGATACAATACAAGCACGTACCCAGATACAATACAGACATGTACCCAGATACAATACAGACATGTACCCAGATACAATACAGACATGTACCCAGATACAATACAGGCACGTACCCAGATACAATACAGACATGTACCCTGATACAATACAGACATGTACCCAGATACAATACAGACATGTACCCAGATACAATACAGGCACGTACCCAGATACAATACAGGCACGTACCCAGATACAATACAGACATGTACCCAGATACAATACAGACATGTACCCAGATACAATACAGGCACTTACCCAGATACAATACAGGCACGTACCCAGATACAATACAGACATGTACCCTGATACATTACAGACATGTACCCAGATACAATACAGACATGTACCCAGATACAATACAGACATGTACCCAGATACAATACAGACATGTACCCAGATACAATACTGACATGTACCCAGATACAATACAGACATGTACCCAGATACAATACAGACATGTACCCAGATACAATACAGACATGTACCCTGATACAATACAGACATGTACCCTGATACAATACAGGCACGTACCCAGATACAATACAGGCATGTACCCAGATACAATACAGGCACGTACCCAGATACAATACAGGCACGTACCCAGATACAATACAGGCACGTACCCAGATACAATACAGGCACGTACCCAGATACAATACAGACATGTACCCTGATACATTACAGACATGTACCCAGATACAATACAGACATGTACCCAGATACAATACAGACATGTACCCAGATACAATACAGACATGTACCCAGATACAATACAGGCACGTACCCAGATACAATACAGGCACGTACCCAGATACAATACAGGCACGTACCCAGATACAATACAGACATGTACCCAGATACAATACAGGCACGTACCCTGATACAATACAGGCACGTACCCAGATACAATACAGACATGTACCCAGATACAATACAAGCACGTACCCAGATACAATACAGGCACGTACCCAGATACAATACAGGTACGTACCCAGATACAATACAGACATGTACCTTACAGACATGTACCCAGATACAATACAGACATGTACCCAGATACAATACAGACATGTACCCAGATACAATACAGACATGTACCCTGATACATTACAGACATGTACCCTGATACAATACAGGCACGTACCAAGATACAATACAGACATGTACCCAGATACAATACAGACATGTACCCAGATACAATACAGACATGTACCCTGATACAATACAGGCACGTACCCAGATACAATACAGACACGTACCAAGATACAATACAGGCACGTACCCAGATACCCTTATTTATTTCCATCCCTGCCTTAATCTTCTTTATGCCAAAGCTCTGCATTAAATGAACAGTTAAAACAGTATGTGGTTAAGGTTTTTGTGATTTCTAAAGTAATCAAGGTTCGAGCAAGTTGGAAGTTTTTGCAAACATGTCAATCAAAATGGCAACGAGAAACTACGCTAAAGTAGGCAGGGGCGTATCTGCCTTAAAGTTAGTTAAGCCCGGGCTTAACTAACTTTCAGGACAATTTTTCTTAAATCATGAAGAATTTTTAATCCCGCAACAAGAAAAAATAATAAATTTTAAACTCGTTCGTTTTTAAGATTATAAGCCGATTTTAGTGTATCGCGATGCCGCTTTATCAAAACACAATTTCTGGGCTTTTATTCTGAGCCTTGTGCACTTGCCTAGCTAGCCTCTAGACAAAACCCGACAGTGTCGCGACAGAATGCCAGGCAACTGCACAAGGAGAAACAGGGCGATGATCTGATTGGCTCAGAATAATATGACCGCCTGAACGAAAATTCCCAAAAGCCAAAACGAAATCGTTGTTTTGAAAATTCGGCTTCACGGTCGTGATACATCAGTAGATTTCTTTCCGGTTTGCAGGCGGCACGTTTGTTCATGGCTTCTCGTAAAATAGATCATTTCTTTACGAGAAAGCATGCGAGCGTTTTGTCGCCCATGGATCTTTGGCCTGAACAATCTAATAATGTTGAGAAAGATTCTAGTACCGATAACCGATACCGATAAGTATCTGCCTACGTGTCCGGACATAGCCTAACTAAAGATGATTTTCGAAGAGATGACGTTCGACAGAACTCTTTATAGTAGGAATGGCACAAGTAGAAGAGACCATCGAAAGGAATCGTCATATTCTAAAGACGATCATCGAAACCATTTTGTACCTGAAAAATATGGAACTAGATATATAAAAGTAGGAAACATTCTGTGAACTGAATAAAAATTACATTTGAACAATGACTCTCTTGCTCAGTATGATATTAAAACCTGACTTAAATTCGGCGCCCAAAAAATGTGACCCCCCTGAATCGGCGCCCAAAAAAACATAGCCCCAAGTAATAAATGACCGCTGCCTTAGATCAGATTATTCTAGAAGAATATGCAAAAGCTGTAAACGGAAGATTGATTCGGTAGTCAAATGAGAGAAAATTCTGAATGAAGATAAGGCATTAATTGGCTTCTTTTATAATTCGTCACGTGATATTTCTACGGAGGACGCGGGCTTATTATTCCGCAGCGGATATACACTTCACGCATGCGCTAGTCATTGTGAGCTCAAATAGTGGCCAGTAAACAATAAATGAAGCATGCGCTCTGGGTTTGATGAATGAAGCATGCGCTCTGGGTTTGATCAAACAAAGTTTCGAGCACACCCTTATCCAAGGCACACATCCCCCTATCCACCAGCACACCCTTATCCCTCAAGGCACACACCCCCCTACCCACCAGCACACCCTTATTCCTCAAGGCACACACCCACCGGCACACCCTTATCCCTCAAAGCACACACCCCCCTACCCACCGGCACACCCTTATCCCTCAAGGCACACACCCCCCTACCCACCAGCACACCCTTATCCCTCAAGGCACACACCCCCCCCCCCCCCCTTCCCACCGGCACACCCTTATCCCTCAAAGCACACACCCCCCTACCCACCAGCACACCCTTATCCCTCAAGGCACCATCCCCTACCCACCAGCACACCCTTATCCCTCAAGGCACACACCCCCCCCCCCCTTTCCACCAGCACACCCTTATCCCTCAAGGCACATACCCCCCTACCCTCCAGCACACCCTTATCCCTCAAGGCACACACCCCCTACCCACCATCACACCCTTATCCCTCAAGGCACACACCCCCCTACCCACCAGCACACCCTTATCCCTAAAGGCACCTTTCCCTACCCACCAGCACACCCTTATCCCTCAAGGCACACACCACCTACCCACCAGCACACCCTTATCCCTCAAGGCACCATCCCCTACCCACCAGCACACTCTTATCCCTCAAGGCACACCCCCCCCCCTACCCACCAGCACACCCTTATCCCTCAAGGCACACAGCCCCCCCCCCCCCCCCTAAGCACCAGCACAAAAGTTTCGACCCATGAAAGAGGTCTCTTTTCCTCGTGAACGCCAGCACAGCGAAATACAGAGAAAAGAGGCCTCCGCTAGCAGGGAACCCACTTAGAGGGCGAGAAGAGAGGAGCAATTTCATGGCCTTGCTACACTTTCGCGCCAAGACTGATCCTATTCTTGAGAGTCACTTGAAAGGCAAAAATAACAACCCGTTAAAGTATATTATAACATAGCTACATTCTAACACGCGCTCTGATTGGCTAATTTTCTATGAACAAGAAATGGATATACCATAGAGATATACCATAAAAGAAAAAAATCATTGCTGACAACAAAAAGTTCGCTAGATAAATACTAGTAGCGACTTTTCGGTAACTCTAAAACCTTCATACTTCTTTTTTGAGCTGCATCTTTCTACATATGATGAATGAGGACGCAGATTTCCCGTGTTTTTCCCTTGAAGAAAAGGAAAATGTTGTACCAATGGCAATGTTTTTAGAGAGCGAAAGTCGCCGATTTGCAAATCTGTCGGAAAGGGAACTAGAAAGCATTTTGTCGGAGAAACAATCAGAAAAGACAACAAACTGGTGTGTCTCCACGTTTAAAGGTACGTTGCTATATATTTGAATTAAAACATTATTAAGAAATTGTGCAATTTAAAAAGGATAATTGTTATGAATTACGGTAAAATTACTAAATACTAACAGTGACAGTGACAACAACAACAATACGAATGAAACAATTTTGCGAACTTTGTGGATTTATTAATATATAGGTTTAGGCACTGCCTAAAAGCGGAGCCAGCATTGAACACCTTCTGTGTTGACTGATTGAGGTATTTTTGGGGGATCTAGGATCAGGCTCTTTACTGAGATTTATTTATTGTACCAACCAAATGGATCCAGGCCTTATTCAATAATTTGAATTATGCAGTACATCAAAGTTAACAAGCACAATTCCTGGTGTGAATATGGCTGTCAAAGTTGTCTAATGGTAAATTCTTATGTCCCATCATAGAAGTTCCATGATAAATATTTCTTTTAATCAAAACAATACTCCGACAAGCTTTGCCCTTGTGCAGAATAGGTCATGGATGTAACAGCATTCCAAAGATTTGAAATAATATATTTAGACTGTTTAGATGCCATACTGTAATTTTTATGTATTGATTTAGTGGCGATTCTCACCTTCATTGGACCGAATATTTAGAAAAATGTCTGGGAATTAAGATCCAAAAATATATTATCTTTCATGCATTACATATTGGTGCACCCACCATTTACCATATAGTGGCCTTGTTGTTGGTGGCCTACTCCAAAATGAATGCAATGAAAAAAAACAGATTGATTTTGGACGCAAATCCTAAAAAAAACATCTAAGGCATCACTGACATTGCTAAAATGCTAACTCCTAATTTCAAACCAAACCCTTTCCTTGATCTATGTTTGGGGTAGAGAGGAAGCAAAAGAATATCAATTGACTAAAAAATAGTCGACGGGGGAGAAGATATAAAGGGAATTGACTCAACTTGAAAGGTTTGGTGAAAAAAATATAACAGTAATGAAAATAATTTGATTGAGCATTTCTTGATTTTCCCCTTTCCCATTATCTTAACCCTTTCATCACCACAGGCCTCTAAAGAGGCCATGTCTATGCTATCCAAGCTATGTGAACAGAATTCTATTATCGAAAAAGAACAAGGTTGTTGCTAGTGTTATAAAGTTTAAGTATCTTGCCCTAAAAAACCCTTCCCTTAATAAAAGTTCCATTAATGTACATTTGTAAAGCTACATTCTGACAAGCTTTGTCCTTGCGAAGAACAAGTAATGGATGAAACAGGATTTCAAAGATAGAATATAGTGTCAGACACAATTTTATATAAGATGCAATACTGAAGTTTTAATGTACCATTTTAAAGTGGTGATTTCCCATCCCCATGAGAATTAATATCTACAAATACAGTATACATCCAGTAATGCATTATATCTTGGTGTTTTTTTAGAAACCCTGGATCCAACCATTCCAATGAAATAAATCTAAACCTTAAAAATAAATGTAATGGAAAAGAGACTTGGAAAGGAAATCCTAAAAAGAAGATATAAGTGAAAGTACTAAATGAAAATTTCTAATTTAAAAATCAAATCTGTTTATTAATTTATTTTTGGTGTAGAGGGGAAATAGCAAAGAGCATCAATTGCATAAAAATAGTCAACAGGGAGAAGGAAAAGGAAGAAATATGACTCTTCTTTAAATGTTTGAAAAGAAAATATAACAAAAATAATGTGATAATTATATCCAGTACTTACCTAAAATATCCTCTTTCCGATTATCTTTAGGTTAATAGAAAACTGTTTTGGTTACAGATTTATTATTTAAAAAGCAAAATTATGTTTTTAGTTTTATATAATATAAGTATCTTGTTCTAAAAAAAAACCTATTGAGTGTGTACTGCTGAATCACATAGTAATTGAGCTCCCTCCCTTATGGTCCTGGGGAAGTCAGGGGTTAATGTGGGGTTTTAGATTACTTTTTAACCAGAATATATCAAGAGGGGTGGTGGTATTGACTGTTTTTGACTCTTAACTTGGAAACAGGCTTTTATTAAAGTCTAATCCCCCACCCTTTCCTGGGACCATGTGTGTCGGGTATCAAATGACTAGTGAATAAGAACTCCCTACTGTTATCTTTTAAGACATGGTTTTCAATTCTCATGTCTCCCAGTCTTTAGCATTCATCTTGGCCCTCAGGTAGTCCCTGGTTCATAAAAGAGTGACATTTCTTTCAAGGCAATCTTTTCATCAAGACATTCATAATCTGACTAATTTCCACAAATATTAAAAAAAATAAACACATGAGATGTAAGATGCAGACAATAACAATACATATTGGCAATAGGGGTTGAATTTTGTTTTGTTTTTATCCTCGGTAAGGAAAATTTCTCTTGTAAGTTGAAAAAGTTGCTGTATCTTCTAAGGATATGTATCTTCTTAGGACTAAGAGCACAGGATATAAAGACAAGAACGGTCTTCTTTACCAGTATATGACAAATGCAACATGATATTGGTTAGCCTTTATGAAATATTTCAACAGAATCAAGAATAAAGATAGAACAAAGAATGTCAAAACAAAAGGTGTGTTATGCTCATTCTCAAAGCAAACAAAAAGGACAACAAAAAGCCCAATAACTGTCATATCCTCAATAGACAATACAAATCGTCGTCTGAAACTCACCTTGCATTTTGTCGCTTTCTTGTGGTTGTGTTCGCTTTTTAATGTGAACTATTACTTACTTAAACTTACTAGCAAAAACCAGACATATCCTTTCATAAATCTTGGCGTGAATGAATGTTAGTAGATCTCTTGACTTTATCCTTAAGTCACAAAATTTGAGGCAAAAAGAAATAATCAACGCATGACAAGAACTTTTCCCTTGTTCCGTGCTTGTATTTAGCCGTCATTACGGGGCCGAGTGAGGCCTGGGAGTTGCGCGGCTGACTGACTGGCTGGCTGGCTCGCGAGTGACACCACAGGGTACCCGCGCAATGACCACAAAACCAAGTCGCATAGTTATACCATATTTCTATACCTATGGAGCTCCGCGCGCGGCCTACGGCCGCGCTGGCTCCGCTATCAACAAATAATCAATTCTAACCTTTTTCCTGTATAATAACAGCTTGGTGCAAGGAAAAACAAATACGTACTCCTGTAGAAGACATGAGCCTTGGACAACTTGATGCAAACCTCCGTCGTTTTTACGCTGAAGCAAGAAAAATGAACGGAGAAATATACAGCAAGAAGACCCTACTCGGCTTCCGGCATGCCATTGAACGCCATCTCAATCAGCCACCCTTGTCGAGAAGCCTTAAGCTGTCTACCGACCCTAGATTCAAGCGGTCAAACGAGATGCTTGATGCTCAGCTTGTACAGATGAAGAGAAATGGCCTTGAGAACACCAAGCACAAACCCGCCATCGAGGATAAAGACCTAAAAAAGCTCAAAACTTCCAAAGCACTTTCTCCGGATACTCCATCCAGTCTCCTAAGAAATGTGTGGTTCCACGTGGTCCTGCACTTTTGTAGAAGAGGTAGAGAGGGTCAGCGAGCGTTGAAAAAAAACAAGCTTCCTGTTTGAACAAGATGCAAGCGGCCGGCGCTACGTAACTATGTCGCACGACGAAGCGACAAAGAACCATCCTGGAGGATTGAACGACAATCTTTTCAATTGTATATTTCGAAACAGAATCCTAAATGTGAAACATTTTTCCAGTATCCAAAGAAATGTTGGTATCCCGACCACGACGTGTGGTTCTATCAGTCATCTACCGCAGAGATTCCACGAGATACTACGCATGCGCATAGCTGATCATTCTACGTTCGCATTCGCGTTCCGCCATTTTGTAGCGTGACTGGTCAAACGAGGAAACAATTCAACAAAATCAGCTTCATCCGACGCGTTCAACGGAAATATTTTCTGTTCCATCGGAACCCATCCTAGGATTCTCGGGGTAGGATTTGCGAGGCAAACCATATTACCCTTGTGAAGATAATCGCCGTTTAAAATGGCGGCTCAGAAACCTGATATCCTTGACGCCATGCTTTCTGAAGCACGGTCCGAAACTGACTCGGCGCAGCCGAATAAGTCAGAAAAAGGACAAGGAAATGTTCAAAAGAAGGGAAAGACCCCTCTTACAAAGGAAAAGCGTTCGGGGACGACGGCAAAGAGTCCAACGGTTACAACTAAACTGGTGACTGGCGCTGCCAGTTCTGCAGGTTTAGATCAAGCCACCAAGTCGGGAGAAACCGATCCTACACGACTAGAGGACTTGTGCCACAAAGTCTCCCAATTAACAGACATCATGAGCAGTTTTGCTTCTGTTGTAAAAGAACTGAAAACAGCTTATGATGCTGCGATGCAGCAGAATGACCTAAGCTGCTCTGATAGCGAAAACGAAGGGGGAGAGTCCTTCTCAACCACAGCTAAAAGCAAAGACACGAAGGCCAATGATTACTCGATGACCTCATGCAGAAGGTGAACGAAAATGAACAGACAGACACAGCATTAACTGAGAAAATGTCGTTTGTGTTAGACAGTGTTTTAGCAACTGGTCTCAACGAGCAATCTCTCGCTAAAAGGAAAGAGTCAATTAGAAGACCAGAAAACTGCAAACTTCTAAAAGTGAACAGTGAAATATGGGAAATTGCCCAAAAAACAACCAAGAGCATGGATGCTCGTTTACAGAAACTACAAGAGGCACTAATCAAAGGCCTCATTCCAATGGCAAGAGCTGCAGGACTTGTGGGCGAAGCCCTGAGTAAAAAAGCAGATATGCCTTTGACACTAGAAGAACTTTGGAAAGGATTATCCTACTCTGTTCTTTTCGTTGCCCCAGCCAACCATGACTTAAACATGTGTAGGTGTGACCTATTCAAGGTTGATCTAGACGACAAATACAAAGAAATATGCAGTAATAAAGAGCCTGTGGCATCAGAACTGTTTGGCGATGACTTAGGTGAATGCCTCAAAACAGTAAAAGAAAGCAAGAAAGCTGCTCAGCAACTAACAGGCAAACGGAAACGTGATGAAGAATATCCAAGGAGACCCAGGCCATCATATGGTGGGAATTTTTTATTCCCGAACTGGGGTCGCCCTTACAGGGGACGGCCCCATCAAAGATACAACCCACAGAACAAGTATCCCAGCACCCACAACACGAACAGTGCTGCAAAAAGCAGAAGTAATGCCTACACCGGTAAGCCCACCATGCGAAAGTGATTATGCATATGGGTCTTTTAAGATGATACTCAATCTAAAAGAGCTTAACACTTTTGTTAAGTTTCACACTTTAAAATGGAATCTATACACACTTGTGTGCACCTTATGAGGACTGGTTGCTTCATGGCCTCAATAGACCTTAAGGATACATACTATTCTATACCAGTACATGCAGAACACCAAAAATATCTGAAATTTTGGTGGAATGGTACCCTTTACAAATTCTTATGTTTACCCCAGGGTTTATCATCTGCCCCTAGACTGTTTACCAAAGTCATGAAGCCAGTTTTCTCTACTCTCAGAGAAATGGGACACATTTCTAGTGGCTATTTGGATGATTCATTTCTTTTAGGACATTCTAAGGAGGAATGTCAAACTAACATTTGTGATACCCTAAATCTTCTAAGAAGATTAGGGTTCATGCCACATGAAACCAAATCAATAACAACACCAACACATGTCTTACAACACTTGGGATTTATTCTAAACTCCTTAGACATGACAGTGTCAATATAAGCGGAGAAAAACTCAAAACTCTCTGGTACCATCCCGAAAGTTTTAGGTAAAACTGCACCTAGTATACGTGAGGTTTCAAAAATGGGATTTTGGTAAACCCATGCGTCTATCCAAGGGAGCAAGATCAGATGCAAATTGGTGGATAGCAAATGCATTGACATCAAAAAAGAAAATCGCTCATGGGAAAATAGCACATGTCATGTATACTGACGCCTCCAATGATAGGTGGGGTGCCAGTTTAGGCAACACCACAACAGGAGGAAGATAGTCTGAAACAGAGAAAGGCCAGCACATTAACTATTTAGAACTAAAGGTGGTAGCATTGGGACTAATGGCCCTCTGTAAAGAAGTGGAACATAACCATGTTAAGGTTATGACTGACAACACCACTACTGTAGCTTATATACGCCACATGGGGGGTTCCCATTCCCTTCCCTGCAATGACATGGCTAGAAAAATATGGGAATGGTGTATACCAAGAAGCATTTGGTTGACTGTTAGCCATATCACAGGGATAAACAATGTAATAGCTGACAAAGCTTCAAGAGTGTTTGATGATGCTACTGAGTGGAAGCTTGATGAAGAGATCTTTGTCAAGCTAACACAGGAACTGGGAATGCCTGACATAGACATGTTCGCATCCCGACTGAATTATCAATTAAATCCATACGTATCATGGCTCCCAGACCCAGAGGCCTGGGCAATTGATGCCTTTACTTTAGATTGGGAAGATAAACTTGTCTATGCTTTCCCTCCTTTCAGTCTAATTCCACAAGTGCTACAGAAGTTGGAGTCCGACCAAGCACAAACGATCTTAATAGTCCCCAACTGGTCAACACAGCCATGGTACCCATAGTTATCTCGCCTTCTAGTTCAGAAACCTATTCTCCTCCCAGAGAAGAAGAGCAATGTCTACCTTCCATTCGATCAGGGGAAATGTCATCCACTGGGGAAAAGATTAATAATAATAATGAGTTTAATTCAACCTTTCGCAGTATAGACTGGATTACAGGTGAGTCAGAGATACAAGTAAGCACTACAATAAAGTACAATTAATCAAATGTAATTAGCATATTTAACAGTAACGAACTCGTTGATTGAGTCTGATGGCTTGTGCCTTATCAGGAGATCCCTACAAAGTAAAGGAATTTCATCAGCAACTCAGGAGACAATACTCAAGTCTTGGCGCCAAGGTACACAAAAACAATACAGAGGGTACCTGGCTAAGTGGGAGCTATTTGCACATAAACGGTCTACAGATCCCTTACACCCACCTCTAAATGTGGTAATGGATTACCTGGGACACGTCAACAGTTCTCACATATCTTAGGGAACTTTACCCATTGGAGGAACTTACCCTACAACACAGTGTACGTGCAGCATCTACCAGCAAGGCCAAGAGTTGTGACATTCCCATGACTCCTATCATGAAAGCAGCCTGTTGAAGCTCAGACTGTACCTTTACCAGGTTTTATCATAAGCCTATAACCGAAGCTGAGAGCTTTGGACATGCTATCCTTTCAAATGTTAAGTTATCAGCAACTGTTCTACAACAGTTCTGTACTTATAGTATGGCATCGGTAATGCAAATCAACTGTTATATTAATTTTGGTTTCCACCTATGTTTAAGGTGACATGTTACCACTTATGTTAGTTGTTATAGAGGTTACTTGTGTATATTATTGATGAGTGCTCATTCGAATATAAAATCTCGTGGAATCTCTGCGGTAGATGACTGATAGAATTAGAAAATTAAACGAGACTTACCTGGAAGTTGAAGTTTGATTGGGATTCTATCAGTCATCTACAGAGCAGAGATTACACGCCCTCCCTATAGGTACTTGTTGCCTCCCTGCAGTTCTACTGCACTTATTGGATCTTCTCATGGACACTCATGATCTTTTAAATATGACCAGCTATGCGCATGCGTAGTATCTCGTTTTAGGATTTGCCTCCATTGCATTTATTTTTTAGTAGCCTGTATGAGTGGATCCAAGGTTTCTAAAAATAAGGCCAAAGGGTGGGTGCACCAATATGTAATGCATGTCAGGAGGTATATTTCTGGAGTTTAATTTCAACACATTCTTCTGAATATTTAGTTGCAGTACATGGAAACTACAGTATGGCATCCAAATTTTTGGAATGCTGTTACACCTGGTTAATTCTTCACAAGGTCAAAGCTTGTTAGAATGCATCTTTGAAAAAAATATAGATAGTGGAGCTTCTATGAAGGGAAATAAGAATTGACCATTAGACTCTTGATAAACACTCTCGTCAACTAAGACACCTGAACTTTGACAGCCTTTTTCACACCAAGGCTTAGTATTTGCTAACTTTTATACTGTATATTTAATATTATTAAGTGAGTGCTTGATTAATACATTTGGAGGGGCGAGTACAGTTCATAATCACATGGCAGTAAAAAAATAACATATTTTTAATCTCATTAAAAAAAAACATTCTAAAGACACCTAGATCCCCCTAAAACAGTCAGTCAACACAAAAAGGTATCAAATGCTGGATTCGCCTTAATGCAGTGCCTAAATCTATATATTAGGTTGTTATTCACATTTCGAAACATTCAACTGCTCATATGCAGGGAATAAATGAGGCTTTGCGGTCGTGCATGTAGCCATAGCCTACTCCAGGTACTACCAGAAAATGCAATAAATTGAGTGTGCTTAAGTTAGTTCATATTTTGAGACCCATTTCCTGGAAAAAAAATAAAAATTCCTCGTTTTTAACATGTTCCGACAAAGGGATTTCTGGTTTCTCATTTTTTTTCCTGTTAATAACATCACTTAAACGGTTTATGTGCAGTTCAGAATTTTTATTGCACGTGGTTCCAACTGGGTCTACGTTAGGACTTGACACACAGGGAGCTCACCTCTACGGTTTGAATAAAGTTAGAGTTGTTTTTTAGCTTTGCGTTGTTGATTATTTTTTTAGTGCGTGTGGGCGTTTGAATCTCTTGTCTACTTTTTCGGCGCCCGGTGCTTTCTGGCACTCTTTCATTGGTTAGCGGTCTATTGGCCGTCTCGACTGCTAAATGGCTTCCGTGTCACGGCATACCTAGTAAAAAAACTACAGTCACGTGATTTGTGATGTCATCGAGGATGTCACTAAAAGCAAAACTACTCCGATTTCATTAGAACAAAAATATCCATTCTCATGAACAAAACATCATATAACAACTAATCTTAGTATGTGTCATGAAGTTGACGTCGTCAAAAACAGAAATAATAATAATATTTAATTTTTGTTTAATTATTAAGCGAAAATAAGCAAACATTTGGTCGTTTGGAGCTCCGCTTTTCGGCAGTGCCTAAATCTATATATTATTGTGCCTGCCTCGCGGTGGGATGATTTGCATAAAGGTTTATTGTCGAGTGGTAATGCTGCAGATTTTTTTATCCACCGTTTATTGAATTCTTAAAAAAGGTGTGGTCTATTTGACTACATGGCACATTGCTTCCATAAAACTGTGTTTTTGTTTTGAGTTCACATTTATTATTATTTCATTTAAGACTACACACTTGGTTGAGGAAGTGAATATTGTCTTAATACAGAAAAAAATTATTGTCCGGTAATAATTATTGTCCGGTCTCAAATATTTTGTGAGGGAGCAAATTGAAATTGTTCTATGCTTTTGATTTTAAATATTTAATCCCTGATCCCCCTCCTTGCCTTCACTGCGGAGGCAACCGTGGAAAAGTAAAGAAATATATTTATATCAAGCCGTGTGTGTACAAGATTAGCCCTTCAAGTGTACCGCTTTCTAGGCAAACAAAACATAGAAATTCCGCTTATAGTTGAATAAGGACTGTTTGCATTTTAATGGACAATCCACTGATAAAATCCATTTGCAGTGAAACCTACTAAGTTCCAAATACAAAATGAAAAATAAAAACGAGTTCGTTTCTTTGCTAATTATTTTCCTTCATGTTATGAAAGCTTCTAATCACAGAGTAAACATATCCTGACACGCACCTTGCTAAGATGTTGGTTTTGGGATATTGAACTTCGTCGTTTATCCAATGGGAGTACAGTAATGTTTTGGTACAGCTCTCATCGAAAACTCAAGGACTATTTGGACAAAACGTGCTGCAATCTGCGTGTAAGCAGGGAAAGAACATTGGGCTGATTTAATAACAAGGTCATTATCCACTGGAGGCTTGATGGTAAGTTGGATATTTTTAGTCGGTTAATGATAATGAGAGCTGAAGAGCGAAAAAGTATGAAACAATTTGTTTCGTAAGTTTGATGCTTTTCGATGTTTTGAAATTACGCAAAAAATGAGATGCTTTTGTCGCTCGCCTTATGAAAGGTTGTGGAATATTTAAAAAATTCATAAATTGTAAGTTTAAATTTCAGCTTCATTTCAATAGTAAATACTAATAGATATGGGTAAATCTGAACGCTAAAGAGCTCCAGCTTATTTCATGGTTTTTAGAATTGTTTGTTTAAAGTTGATGAATTTGTTCCACAGAAAACATCTTCAAAACGCGGATAAGGAATTTTCCAAATGTGAAACTTATGGGCTATCATACTACTTTGTCATTTGCCGCCGATTCTTATGTTCAAATGTGTACATCCACGACATAACAACATAACATGACAAAAGGCATAAACATAACGAGAACGAGAGAAAAACGCCTCTTATGTCGTTATGTCAGTTTTCAAGAACCATTATGTCTTGATTCAAACATTTTGCGCGTTTATTCCACAAGAATTTCGGCGCCGTGGCGCTCGCCGTCGCGCCAAAACCAAAAAGAAAACAAAGCCTGGTAATGGCGGGGATTTCTCTTTTCTCTGTGAAAATATGGGCCGGAACTACCGAGTTCGGAACTACCGACTACATTCTTCCTGTCCTAAGTCCTGACGCCATTGCTGTTCTAATTCCGATCTTATGTCGATATGTGGTTATGTTGTTTTATTGTTATTTTGATATGCATTATGTTGATATCTTGTTATGTTCTATGTTGTGTTCTATGTTGATATGTCCTTATTTTGCTATATGGTTATGACGACGCTATGTTGTCATGTCGTTATGTTTTTATATCCTTATGTTGATATGTCCTTATTTTGTTATTTGGTTATGACGACGCTATGTTGTTATGTCAATATGTTGATATGTTGTTGTATCGTTATGTTGATATGTCTCCTGTGTGCACCTGTGTGCAAATCACTTCACCGGTGTTTGCGCCTTAAACGCAATGGCTATATGCCCGACAGTCGGGAAAGGTCCTCAATAAACTAAACGCAGATTCGCTTGCTCTTTCTCAACAAATATAGAATGCCTTTATTTCACTATATTTTATTTGAATGAAATTGAAAGGTGTCGGGCATTAAGTCAATTGCTAGGACCTTACCCCACTGTCGGGTATATTGCCACTGCGTTTTTCTAAATAGGTGTATTCTGAAAGATATGCGAATATCAAAAGGGAAAGACAGCTGAAGCCGCACGCCCACAAACTGTTATTAGGTTGTGACAGGGTTTTTTACGTCGGTCTATTTCCGTTATTATCTTCTAATTAGAACGCCCACCAGACGCTTGTTAGTGTAAACAGAAGATTAAAGTGGTGAAAAGCTACGAAAGCGACCTCGGCCTGTGTCTCAGGTGCCAGAGCCTGTGTGGGCGTCTGGGTCTGTTTTGATTTTATATTTTAGGTAGTCAACACCCGTCTTAACGTCGGAATAGTTTTCTCAAACACTTTTAGGTAGTCAACACCCGTCTTAACGTCGGAATAGTTTTCTCAAACACTTTTAGGTAGTCAACACCCGTCTTAACGTCGGAATAGTTTTCTCAAACACTTTTAGGTAGTCAACACCCGTCTTAACGTCGGAATAGTTTTCTCAAACACTTTTAGGTAGTCAACACCCGTCTTAACGTCGGAATAGTTTTCTCAAACACTTTTAGGTAGTCAACACCCGTCTTAACGTCGAAATAGTTTTCTTAAACACTTTTAGGTAGTCAACACCCGTCTTAACGTCGGATTAGTTTTCTCAAACACTTTTAGGTAGTCAACACCCGTCTTAACGTCGGAATAGTTTTCTCAAACACTTTTAGGTAGTCAACACCCGTCTTAACGTCGGAATAGTTTTCTCAAACACTTTTAGGTAGTCAACACCCGTCTTAACGTCGGAATAGTTTTCTCAAACAATTTTAGGTAGTCAACACCCGTCTTAACGTCGGAATAGTTTTCTCAAACACTTTTAGGTAGTCAACACCCGTCTTAACGTCGAAATAGTTTTCTTAAACACTTTTAGGTAGTCAACACCCGTCTTAACGTCGGAATAGTTTTCTCAAACACTTTTAGGTAGTCAACACCCGTCTTAACGTCGGAATAGTTTTCTCAAACACTTTTAGGTAGTCAACACCCGTCTTAACGTCGGAATAGTTTTCTCAAACACTTTTAGGTAGTCAACACCCGTCTTAACGTCGGAATAGTTTTCTCAAACACTTTTAGGTAGTCAACACCCGTCTTAACGTCGGAATAGTTTTCTCAAACACTTTTAGGTAGTCAACACCCGTCTTAACGTCGAAATAGTTTTCTTAAACACTTTTAGGTAGTCAACACCCGTCTTAACGTCGGAATAGTTTTCTCAAACACTTTTAGGTAGTCAACACCCGTCTTAACGTCGGAATAGTTTTCTCAAACACTTTTAGGTAGTCAACACCCGTCTTAACGTCGAAATAGTTTTCTTAAACACTTTTAGGTAGTCAACACCCGTCTTAACGTCGAAATAGTTTTCTTAAACACTTTTAGGTAGTCAACACCCGTCTTAACGTCGGAATAGTTTTCTAAAACACTTTTAAGTAGTCAACACCCGTCTTAACGTCGGAATAGTTTTCTCAAACACTTTTAAGTAGTCAACACCCGTCTTAACGTCGGAATAGTTTTCTCAAGCACTTAAAAAATCCGTCATTTTATATTTTATACAACGTCTTCAAAAACGTTATTACATAAAAGGCACGGGTTTGTCAGCTTAAAGTTTTCGTTTTGCACTATGCGTTTATTTTTCTCTAAATTAGGTCTTGCGCGCGTTGACGTAAAAGGCGAGAGGTAGCGGTCTCAGATCAAGGACGGTGGAGTCGGTAAAATAGAGAAGGACAAAGTGGTATAAAAGTAAGTATCGTAGCTTGATTGCTTTTTTACTTTCTGTGTTGTTGTTGTTGTTTTTCGGGGCATATTCTTCCCGTAAAATATCTCTATATTTCATTTGATTCTAATTGTACGCTTGTAATTATATTATTTTTTTACAGGACATTTCCTTCTCTACTCTGGGGCTTAATCCTATCCATCTTTCTAGAATGTGTGCTAGAACCTACTAGAATGTACACTTGTACGCTTGGGTGCAGTGTTTGGGCGTGATTCCTGTTTACTACAGCCTCATCCAACTTGACACTGGAATAAACACGAAATAATCCGCTCGCTTCAGCTTGTGATCTTTGTCTAACTGCTCCGTGAGCCTGCAAGTTTGTCGCGTGCATCGTACGCGCGCCCTCATCACAATGAACACCACATTAGAAGCAATCCGCTCTGTCCAGCTCGCCATCATCGTGCCGATAAACCTACTCGGTAATGGGGCCGTTTGCGGCGTGGTCGCACGCACTCCCTCTATGCAAACACACATGAACTATCTCCTCGTAAACCTCGCTATCAGTGATATGATGGTAGCCGTCTTCATGACCCTCGATCAGGTGTTTTTACATGGAGTAGCTACCCATCCCGCGGGTATCGCGGGCGACTACGTGTGCAAGTTCGTTACGGGCAAGCTACTCTCATGGGTGGGGTCAGTCGCATCTGTGTTCACAATGACAGCAGTGGGCTTTGAGAGATTCTACGCGATAGTGCACCCGCTTAGCAACCGTGGGCGCATAACAAAGAGGGTGTTTTGGCGGGTAATTATTGCATGCTGGGTATTCGCGTGCTGTTTCAACATCCCTTTAGTGTTGGTTAGGGTGTATAATACGGAGCAGGCCAGAACGGGTTACCTGTGTCGGAGCAACTGGCCTAACGTCATGCTTGCGATTGCGTACAACATCGCCTGGTTACTCTTCCTCGGGGTCATCCCGCTAGGAATTATGGGGTACTTGTATAGCAGTATTGTTAAGACGTTGTGGTTTAGCGGCAAAACGCATGAAGGCGAGGCCACTCAGCAAGTTCGCTTAAAAGCCCGCCAGCGTGTCACGAAAATGCTAATTATTATTTCCGCCATATATGGACTGTGCTGGTTACCAAACCTCCTCATTAGTGTTGCTTCGTATTTTGTTGACGATGGGAACCCTGCGGTTTTGTCATACGGGTATCTGATAACGGAAGTACTGGTATTGATCAACAGCAGCATCAACCCTTTTGTGTACAGCATCCAAAGCCAGAAGTTTCGCAACGGCGTAAGAGCCCTCGTGTGCTGCAGGGGTAGTCAGCGGATACACGCGAAAGAAGAGACTGCAGAGGGAAGCAAAATGTGCAACAATAACAAGTGTGTAGAGACCAACCTTAAAGACATATCAGCATGCAGCAGTTATAGAGACAAGGGGGTAGACACCAGTCTTAAAGACATAGCATAATAATGCTCAAGGCAGTCTTCTACTGACGTCTTAAATTAGAGCATATGGTAATATTTGACAATTAATTGGCATTGGGCTAAAGAATGAAGGGGCTTCAGACCCTCCACGCCCTCCACGCCCTCCACGCCCTCCAGCTCCCACGCCAACTGAATGTTATAATTGCTTTATTTTTTGTTGTGAACTAAAAATAATTTATTGGACTTATTGCATAGTCTATGTAAACCTTAAGACATTTTGCATATCAATAAGTCTTAAGGTTTACATGGACTATGCAATCAAAGCTATATTATTTGTTAATGCTTTTCATTCACAGCAATACAAGTTTTTGATAATTTTTTTTTCCATAAGTGAAAAGATTGGATTCTAAATTTGGAATAAGTTTTTCGTTTTTTATCACCAAGCACCAAGCTGAATAATAGTTTGCTTCTTATCGCCTGCCAGCTGCGTGATTAGTAATAGTTTGCTACTTATCGCCTGCTAGCTAATGATTAGTGATAGTTTGCTACTTATCGCCTGCTAGCTGCTGATTAGTGAAAGTTTGCTACTTATCACCTGCTAGCTGAATACCAGTTTGCTACTTATCGCCTGCTAGCTGAATAATAGTTAGCTACTTATCGCCTGCTAGCTGCGTGATTCTCAAAATAAAGCGCGTGCTCTTAGCCAATCAGAATCGACATAATAATAAGGCAATTTATTCTAAAAAGAGACCCTGATAAAAAATAATATTTGATGTGTATGCTGGTGACCTGTTAAACAAAATAATGGGCCTTTTTTGCTAACAAAAGCTTATTTCTAGTTTACTGATCTATTCCTAGTTCAAAAATCTATGGTTATGTTTTCCATAATGCAGTTTCAACGTAATGACAAAGAAAAAAAATAATTAAAAAAACTCCACAAATAAATGAAAATGTCCCACTTTTACCTTAAAAGACTCATTATCTGTTCGACAATACTTTGTCGTGTGTGTGTGTGGGGGGGGGGGGGTGGGGGAGGTGACAGACGTTTTCTTTCCTCACGAGACAGGAAAAAAGCCAGCGTTATCTAGGTATCTCTTTATCTCGGCTAAAGAGCACGGAGTTGTTATGGCGCGAATTGGAGCCAACCGTCTAGTTTTGTTAATTGCATTTCCTATCGCAGACCAGAAAGTCAGTGCGGTCCAATCCAAATTTGAGTCTTATCTCAAATTTTATTCTGTTTGTTTGCCTCGGGCTTTGTAGAAAAGAAAGCCATTTTCTCTAAAACTGTCAATGTAAAAAAAAACTTAAGGATGTAGCACTAACTCTCTCCTAGAAAATGAATTCTATTTTAACAATTAAAACCTACGGGCACTTTTTTCTCTCTTTAATTATTAAACGCTTTTAAGCGTAGCAGACGTATCTTGGTAATTTGACATATTGGCAATTGGTAGCCTGGAAGAGCAGAAGTGGGTTCTTGTTCATTGCCGAGCAATCTCTCAGGAACCGGGTAGAAAATCGCTTGTTAGTGCCACTCGGATCTCTCGAATTCTTGTAGTTATGACGGCGGCGGAGCGTTTGTTTCTCAACCTGGAAGTATTTCTGTTCTTGGCGGCGTGTTTGAGCGGTATTACAAGCGCTTTGGCGGGAAAATGCCGTCTGCACGACAACCAAAGCCAATTCGAAGTGAAGTATTGGGACATTGAACCGTATATTTCAAAGAATGAAGGTTACTTGAAGGGTTAGTGAGTTTTGTTTAAACAAAATATTAATATAAACTTATGAAAACAAGTATATGTTTCTGAGCAATCACCAGGGGTTCTTGGATTGTGAATAATTATATAATTATATATATTATTATATAGAACACCTACATCATAAAATATTCGGATAGAATACATAGATGTAACTAACTCTCTGCAGATATTTCTCATGGACATCTTTATATGTGCGCAATTGATAGAGAAATAAGTGCATTCATCAAAACAGCAAAGATGTCGTGATCCTAAACTCGAACATATACCACAACTTTATCTAACTGTCAAATTTTGTTTTTTATTAAGACTTCTACAGGGTCAAAGGAATGAAAAAGGTATAGGTGCTGCAAATGCAAAAAAAAGTACTACAGCGTAACTAAATTATAATGAACTATAAGTTCTTCATTCATATTGAATTTTAAGGAGCGCAAATAACTCATTAGCCATTTCTGTAGCAGGTATCATAGAAGTGAAAATCACCCCCAAACAATGAAAATATATGTCAGTTCTTTTTCTGCCTTTCTTTAATCACAACTCCACATTCTTGTCTGGAATGATTTAATTCTGATACTAGAAATAGATTGACTGACACTAAAAATAGACTGACTGATAATAAGTAATTATTTTTTTTACCAAAACACCATATTTCATAATAAACAAATGTGATGAATAAATTTTATCTGATTGAATAAAATGAAGTTTCTTATTTTGTTGAGATAGCTTAGGACCCATCTGCTAATCTAATTGATTTTAAAACAACTTTAAAATACATGGAAAGGAATAAACACAGACAGCGAACGATACATAACATATCAACATATCCATCAATGTATTATCTTTGCATAACTATCTATCAACATATCCATCAATGTATTATCTTTGCATAACTATCTATCAACATATCCATCAATGTATTATCTTTGCATAACTATCTCTCAACATATCCATCAATGTATTATCTCTGCATAACTATCTATGAACATAATAATTAATGTATTATCTCTGCATAACTATCTATCAACATATCCATCAATGTATTTTCTGTGCATCTATCAACATATTCATCAATGTATATTATTATCTTTTCATAGGCACTGCCCGAAAGCGGAGCTCCAAACCCTAACTGACTGACTGACTGACTGACTGAGTTTTGGAGCTCCGCTTTCGGGCAGTACCTATGCAAAGATAGTACATTGGTGGATATGTTGATAGATGCAAAGAAAATACATTGATGGATATGTTGACCGCGGTCGTTACAGGAGGATCCGGATTGTCGGTCAGTCGGCCAGTCGGTTAGTGAGTTAGTCGGTCAGGGAAACTTCAGTGAAAAAAGATAGGTTTTTATTCGGTACTTATTGTAATCAAAGCATCAGATCGATAATTCGTAAAAAGACGGATCTCAATTGAAAAAATAGAGACCTTAGAATAAATCAATGAATCTACAATTTTGACACAGTATAAAGTTCCAAAAAGCTTTTTCTCAAATAACTATAAAAATATTCTATTTTTCCTCTAGCGATAAAAGTATTTGATTCGACAAGGACAAAAAGATTGCTTATTTTTGGAAGGGGGTCATTTTTTATTGCGTTGAGCATAGGAGCACTAAATTTCAAATTAGATTAATACTTGCGGTTGATTATAGTTAAAAATTGGTAATATAAAAAAAGATTGAGAATTTTCAGGCTTTTCTTTGATCATACGATAATTGATACCCCAACTTGAAGAAATTGATTCGAGGCCTTATGATGATTCAATCCAATTAGAACTGCGTCCCTGCTTTTGTTTACTCGAAAACTGACAAAAACTAATGTTTTAAAAAATTCTATCGACAATTTTTTTTCTTAAGCACATTTTTCCTTAAAAATAAGGGGAAATGCCGTAATAAAAAAAATACACACAACTCCTATGTCGGAAGTATTTTATTTATAATTATACAGATGATCATATTGAATATGAAAAATAACGATATTGCTCTGGTAACAGGGTAAAACAAGGCCCAAAATAATAGAAAATGGGCCCTTGAGGATTCCTAAAATCAACGACGAACGCCTGGCGCTTTCGAAAAGTGGGGTCACTTTTCGCTCGAGAGTCCCTGGTTCCAGACCCTCGGACGTTTCTCTATTTAGTGGCCAGCGCTTGCCACTGAATAGAGAGACGTTCGAGGCTCTGGAACCAGGATACTCGAGAGTGCGATGTTATTTACATTTAAATGCCGGCAAAACCCCACGAAAACCCGTCGTATGGCAATAAAACTTGGTATGGTTTGTTTTCAAGTCCTAAACTACTGATATATTGGTATAAACCCGGAAATTAAGAGTTTGATGCTAGGGGCACCTTTAACAGTTGCTTCTGATATTTTCGCTGATGTTCGTAAAGATTTTGTTTGCAATGACCATTCAGATATCCACTAAAAAAAATACTTCTCTTGAATGAAGATATATTATGCAGGTAAATTCCACCACGGTGATCCTAGATACTAACTCCTCAGAAACTAATCAGAAACTAAACAGATACTTAAAAACGGTCAGGGGGTTACTTAAAATTAAAATAATAAAAATAGCTATTTACCGAGTAAAATCAGCTAGAATCGATGGAAAGGCATTATAAATATCGTTTCTTAAATTATTTACAGCAACTTATGTAATTTTTGTGCATCCTAGACTTATGTCTGATTAGAATACCTTGTCTGGTTTCTGGTTTAGACGCTTGCAAATTTCTATGCAATACGCAAGGAAATAGCTATAATATGCATTTCTAAAACGTTTCTGAACCGATTTAACGCTTAGTTATTGCTAAGTTTTCAAACTGCAATCGTCTACTTTTGTACTTTTTGGCGCCGACATAATGAATGTTGTCGCCGGTGACTACCCAAGTGAAAGTCACGCTTGGATCATGCGCTTGGACTTACGACGCTAACTACATCAACTACAGTAACTGCGCTAAATCGCAAAAATTACTAAGAGTTAACTAGAAGTACTTACAAAATAGGAAAATGCTCGGAGTAAGGCCGTGAAGTAGAAGCATCCTCCACCGGTATCTTAATCGGAAAGGATAAAAAAGAGCTATTTTACAGATTTGTGCTTCCTGTATTTGAGGTTCAAGGGTGATGACAACGCAACAAGAAGTTGCTAGTTGCTGGTAGCGCTAGAAAAATACGTACGATTGAATAATTATAAATACGCAGGCAGTCTTGAACTCCTTTCCTTTCCAATTCTGTAGGTTTTATTTTGTCGTAATATACAATAAATCTAAAACGAACTTAAACGTTACTTGCAACAGATGTCCAGTTAATGTTTATTGTTCGTGGGCACCGTTTCCTTGTGTTTAAAAACCAGACTACAAGTTCTGGTGTAATTGGTGGCACTACAGACAAACTATTAAACCAGGGAATGATGGCACCGTTGTAGTTGGATGCGAGCTTCATGAGTTAAATGCTGTTGTTGCCTTATCAACAGTAAAAGTCTATAAACTTGTCAACGCTTTAAACAGCGACAACTGATTTGGCTGTTTAAATTTTAGGAATTATTCAACGTTTCCTGTAATCAGTGTTCAATGGGTGTTCAGTGCTACTTGCCATTGTCATAACAGTTTATAACGTTAAAACTCAACGATCCGTGTAAGCATCAAGGTTCATATCAATAAGTGCTTTTGGAAAGTCTTACTACTTCTGTTGAACTTCAATAACTTGATATGTAAGGGTGTCATAGATAAACGTGAATGAGGTCTCATAGTGCTCAAGAATAGGGGCGATGATTTCGTCTTCTATCAGTGGTTGAAGTTGGATGGCTGGAATCAGGAGCTGAATTAAGGCTTTAGTTGTCAGACTATTGAGGCGTAGGTAGGGCTTTCGGGTAGAGCTTTCTGTTTTCACTAGTAGGCGGAGCGTCCAGTGGACAGCACATTCTTTTGGTGGCTGAATTAGTCGCTTTGTTGGGTGTGACGACAGTTTGCCTCTGGTAGGAAGTACAGCCTATTGATCGTGAAGCTTTCTGAACTCCTAAAACTGTTGCAGTGACCGTTAAAAATTTCGATATCTCCATCTCATTGTGCTGAACTACAGGTACAGTGAATGGTGACGTTTCTGTTGCGAGAGACTAGTTTCTGATATGTTCAAACAAACCAGCAAACAACAACAACAACAAAATGTTCCTACCTAGATGCTATTTATACGAACAAATAATATTTTGATGCATTTCCAGCCCTACTCTGTAATTCTCTGCAGAAAATAGGTATTTTTTAATTGTTTTTGTTATTAACAATTACCCCCCTTGCTATTAGTTTCTGTTTAGTTTTTTATTAGTTTCTGTTTAGAATCTAAAAAATTTTAATATCTAAGATGACCGCGGTGTAAATTCCTCGAGTGATTTACCTTTTTTAACACAAATAAAATTTCAGCAAACTTGGGAAATTGTCATAACACAGGAAGTTCGAAGACGATTTTCCCGTAAAGACAACTAATCTAAATGAAATAAAATCAAAGAAAGGTCGGTAAAATCGGCGTAAAAAGCAATTTACGATGGTCATTTTACAAATCCACTCGTTATTTCAAACTTCTGAGTTGAGCACTCGTGACTTGTAATTCCAGAAGGGGTTCCTTCTTTCACTTCAGCAGCAAATGTTTTCCTTTTCGTACAAATATTTAAAAAAGCCGTATAATAAATAACTTATAACATCGCTTGCTCGGTCCATACTCTCGTGCTCGGTTAATAAGTTATTTATTATAGGTTTTTTAAATATTTGTAAGAGAAGGAAAACTTGTGCTATTTTTTGGTCGTTTTCGTTCAATAACTTATATAAAGAGCTTTACGACTGCTTGCGACGCTACCAACAACGTCACACATCACGTGACTATCCCCTTGAACTATATGGCATCTCTTGCCTGACGATGTTTCTATCATAAGATACTGAATTTTTTTATAATGTCATCGATGACGTCACACAACAAGATTCTGTTTCACCCCCCTTGCCACTCACATGATGTTTTCCGATATAAGTTGACTTTCGATTTTTATATCATAAGATATGAATATTTTTGTTTTGATGAAGTCTTTGTTTACGTCACATATCACGTGACTATCCTGCTACACCCTCTTGACACCTTCATGACATCTTCTAAGTCTTGCTGTCTGATGCTTCAATCATGAGATATGGATAGTTTTTTTGTTGTTGTTGCCGTCAGAATATTTTCGCTTTCAATGACGTCATCGATGACGTCCCACTTGATACATACATGACATCTACAAAGTTTGGTAGTCATATTTTTGTTTTTAATAACGTTTTTATCATCGTCATCGATGATGTCACACTGCACGTGACCACCTTGTGGCACCCCCACTGACACCTTTTTGACACCTGCCGAGTTTGGTTGTCATGCGATTTTTCTTTATGAAATATAAACATTCACATATTTTGATGAAGTCAGCATATTTTTGCTTTTAGTGATTTCACTGATGACGTCATAATAAATCACGACCATATTGTTGCACCCCATTTAACACCTGTATGACACATACCGAGTTTGGTTGTCGAGTCGATGGGTTACCAATATTTTCTACCATTTTTTTTGTAACCACTTTTTCTTTGGTATATCGGCAGGGTATAGTAAAACTAGAGGGTTTTTCCGGGTACCAATATATGGGCTACACAGGGTCTAAAGGGGATACCACTTAGAGGACTTTTGTAGCTACATCATGTTTTTCCTGTTTTTGTTTTTTTTTTTCAGGTGTTTTTGGTCACTTAATAAAGAGTCTAAACATTTCAACTCCAATGGTTCTTTACTTGAGTGACAAGCATCTATCGTACCCAAGTTTACTAAACCAATCAAAAATCAGTTCTAGTAGAGCAGCCATGCATCCAGCGGTGTTGATACTCCCGGTTGAAATTGGAACCAAAAATGCAGATCCGTGCCTTGTAGAGGTTATAACGCCACAGAACCTGGCGTACATTGTAAGTCACGTCCACACAGTCTAGCGTACATTGTAAGTCACGTCCACACAGTCTAGCGTACATTGTAAGTCACGCCCATACAGTGTAAATTGTTAATACTCTCGCCCAACAGATGACTGTTTCTATTGAAAAATGGTGTCTTCCCATTGGCATAAGACACCCCTAACTTTTCGGAATTTCCAATTTCTTCCGTCCTTTACTTCAATGCTAGTCTTTATCAATCCACCTTATGTTTTGCATTTATATACATGAATTCCCATTGTAGGTTAGAAAGAACAATCAAGAACCGCTGAAGCAGCTCGCGGGCTCTTTTATTAATGGAGGTCAGGTGATCGGCCTCACTCTCATCCTTACAGGGATCGCAGGGATTTGCATATGGCTACTGGTACGTGACGTCACTTCCGGTAGCCATGTAACTTGTCGTGCCTAGACTCGGCTCTACATTAGTGGGTACACAGCCAAACCGGTGAAAATTAAAAAGCATGAAACAAAAAGTTTTAAAAACTTTTCTTAAGGTTACGGGGTGCCTTGAAGTGAAAATTCTATCGAAAAAAATATTTTGCATCTCTATATTCCCTAATACATTACCTTTATTATAGCAAAGAAAAATGTTTGGAATTTTATTATCTTCTCGATATAATAAGGAAAAACGAATTTCGCTTGAAGACTTTGTGTAGCATCAAGGTGTTTTAATCCTTTAATCTTCTTATCACTTACTGGAACCCTGTGTTTCCTACATCCGGGACCTTCGGTTTTAGTTAATGAGCATATTGTTTTTACCCGTAAATCGTGACTTCAAAAATCTCAAATTCAATTCCTTCGTCTCGCGAAAAGTCCTATTAGCGTTCCGAAATATATAACCGATAAATAAACGAAAAAGACGGAAGTCTGCATGGGGTCATCTCAAGCGTAGGGTGAAAACTTCTAAATAAAAGATCTCGCTAAAAGCGAAAAGGACAATCTTCTGTTGGCTTCCTTGTATTAGTTTGTTCCTACAACCCGCTTCAAGGTTATCAGCGAAGAATGCCTCATCGTGTCCAAAATCAAAACATTAAGACGAAATCTTTAGTTACGATTTGTCATGTCACAAAATCGGGAAAAACCTGCACTATTTGCTACCGGTCTCAGCCGCGCTTTCCTGGTTTCGCGTGCTTTCCCTTGCCTTCCCCATATCTTCAGGAATTCTTGCTTGTCACTTGTTTTTTCTCATTTCGAAATTCGAAACCCCCCGTATGACTCAGTTTTCGCCTTTTATGGTCGGTCTGTTTACCTAGAGCTGATGATATGATCACCTCGTTGACAGATTATAACTCAAGTAGGTGTCGCACTCTCCAAGAACTTTCAACGGAGATTTTCTCGGCTTTGAATTCGCGTGCATTTCTAAACTTCAAAACCCTAATGTGCGTAAAGTATAAGAGTTATGACCTCAAAATTTGGCAACACGCTAGGTTATTTATTCGAGAGTGATACTGTGTTCAGCTTTTAAGAGATTTTGAGCGGATCGTAATTTATGTCCTCCGGTGTCGTGTTACCTGTAAATTATTTAGTCCTCTGAATTTGACTCAAATTTGCATAAGAACAAAGAAAAATATTTCAAAAGCCGAACACGATTTGGTAGGTTTGTATATGATGATTAACATAAGCCATAAAACGTAAAGATCTGCCGGATAGTTTAGACACATTAGGGTTTTTAAGGGATGTGATTGGCTGAAAACAAGCGCGTGATTAAAACCAGTTTAAAATTAAAGCATTTCATCAAACCTAAAGAATTATCGTATTCCCCCTTTATTAAGCTTTACAATGACATATAACATGAGCATATTCGACTTAATCTGACGCGCGTATCAACATTTTTTCTCGACACTTTGGGTTTTTCGGCGTCCCGCGGGCTAAAAGCACCCCGTAACATTGAAAAATGTCAAATCGAGTGAATGTACACATCAATATTTGGGCTAATAATACTCGTATTACAATACAGTTTCGGGGGACCTGGGCCACAAAAGGGTAAAGTATTTTGCATTTTAAGCTCGCTCGCTTTTTATGTTATTACGCTATATATTTTTTTGTTATTTTTTTTTTGTTTCTTGTCTTTGTCCCACATTATTTGATGTTCCTCTTTTTTTTTTTTTTTGCAGGACCGTAACTCCAATCCGATAGATTTCCCAGCATCCTTTATTCGTGGATCGTGGCAAGGGTTTTGGTGGGCTTTTGTAACCATGACAACCGTCGGGTATAATAATAAGTCTTTAATGTAATAAACAAATATAAAGTATAGTGGTAATGCTTTAGTGCAAAATAGTGCGGAATATTTAGGCATCAACTAGGCTAGCCAACAAGCGAGGCAAAGGAATGCTTCAGTGTGGCATTCGTGTCAGTCAAAACACTGATTCCATGTAACACAAGGCGATCTTCCTGCAACTTGCAACGCAGTTTTTGTTGCCTTTCGATTTGCAAGAAAATTACGTGTGAAACATTCCCTCGCGTGGAACATTCCCTAATTGTAAGTTGTAAGAAAAGTATAATTAGTTTATACTTTTCGCACCAGTGCTAGAGAAAATGCCCTTTCTTATCTTTTAAATCTCTATTAAGCGGCCACGAGTTAAAACCATAATAGGTAATTTACCCTAAATATCAAGGGTATTTTGGTGAAGCCACTATCTTATCTTTTGTGTGGGAGAAGCATCAAGTGAATAACTCACGTTTGGTATGTTCAGATACGGTGACCTCGCTCCCAAGTCGCTGTTCGCGCGTCTCTTTAGCATTCTTTGGATGTTACTTGGATTAGTCGCGTTTTCTGTACTCACCGCGAACTTCACGTCATCGCTGTCTCATGAGATCGACACGGATCTTAGTCTTCTTAACAAAAAGGTAAATTTTTTATGGCTCTTCTTCTGATTCTTTATGGCTCTTTTTCTGGAATTTTATGGCTATTTTTCTGAATTTAATGGCTATTTTTCTGATTCTTTATGGCTCTTTTTCTGAATTTAATGGCTATTTCTCTTTAACCAGTCTGGCCCAAGCGCGCTAGCGGCTAGAAAAACGTAGACCCGAATCCCTGCGAGTTTACATGGAAATTCTCGGCTTACATATACATTACATTATCATTATCAATATTATCATATATATCAAATATCACGATAAGGTAACATTAATTACCCACAGGTTGCCGTTCTACGAAATAGCCTTGAGAGAGAAGCCGCTGTACAGAACGGCGCGCAGTACCATGGTGAGTCCACATAACATCTACAGTTTCCATATTGTCACGCTATCTAGGGAGGGAGATTGTCACGCTGTCTTGGAAGGGAGATTGTCACGCTGTCCTAGAAGGGAGACTGTCTCGCTGTGTATGGAGGGAGATTGTCACGCTGTCTAAAGAGGGAGATTGTCACGCTATCAAGGGAGGGAGATTGTCACGCTGTCTACAATCTCGTCCCCAGAGCCTTTCTTATTTCTGCGCATGCGACGCCAACCGAAGGGCTCTGGGAAACTCCACATTTCGGAGCACGCTGATTGGTCAATAAAAAAACGTAACTTCGTTTGACGACGGATGCGCAGATATAAGAAAGGCTCTGGGGACGAGATTGCGCTTTCTAGGGAGGGAGATTGTCACGCTGTGTATGGAGGGAGATTGTCACGCTGTCTAGGGAGGGACAAATAAGCAAAAGAAAAGTAAAAAAACGTAAAGTGGCCTCTTAAAGTTATTCTTTGAGTTAAGAAATATTATAATGATTGCAAAGTCTGACTGTCCAATTTCCGGTAATTTACTTATGTCTCATGTACAAAACTTGATGAAGCACTTAAAAACTCTCTTGACGACATTTAATTCCCTACGCAGAATTCGACAGCATTCAAAAGATGATGGACGCTGTCCTATCGGGGGAGCTAGAGGGAATGCTTCTGAACAGCCATATCGCTGTCTCAAATGACGTCATCCACAAGACAGAGTCGCTTGAGATTGGTCGACTTGTCAGCTTCGCCCATGCGTATGGCGTTAAGTTGATTATGAGTGCGGCAGAACTTTGTACGGAGGTTAAAGCGTGTGTGGAGGAGTTTGTCGCCAGGGAAACATTCTACTTTGAGACCTTAAAGGTGCAATTAGAAATTATCGAGAGTTGTTTTGTATTGTATTTATTTCTATTGTATGATGAAGTTTTATGGCACACGAGTTTATAGATGATTTATCAAAACAATTTGCAAAGGCAAGATTGTATGCCAAAAAATTCCAAAAGTGAAACCGTGAACAGTGGAATGTATGGAAGGTTTTTTTTCACCAATCAAATGCGAAATTTGCAAACAGTCATGAAAGTCTCAGGATTCAAGATCCAGGATTCCCGCTTGTGATTCGTCAGAACACAATAAATACCATACACACATTTTTGGTGTTCAGGGTTTTGCGCTGGAAGAGGTACATATTCAATATCATCATATTCATTTTTCTCCACACAGATCTTATCTGATGAAACGATCCCCAAAAGAGGAAGCAGGAGTTCCAGGACCCTGTTTGAAGACTGGGAGTTCTTCGTGATCCTTATCGGCTTATTCAGCGCGATGACGGGCACTGGTGTATTATGGGAATACTTTTACTACAGACCACGTGAGATGAAGCTAGAGCAGGTTGATAGTAACGGTAAGATGAGTACCCTGTGGACATGAGTCAGGTCGGGTACCCTGTGAATATAAAACACGAGGTCAGTTTGTTTTGGATATGATTAGTGGGTACCCTTATAAATGTTTCTTTTCTTGTTTATATTGTAATTATTGTTATTAATCGATATGTCTTCTGCGTCATCAGTAATGCACCAAGTTTGCGCGGGTTGAGTCAAGGACCACATAGATTCAAAATCTGTTCTTTATTAGGGGGTCTGTCTCTCTTCTAATGGAGGTGAACCATTGCCCATAGGGGTGGAGGTGGGGGGTCTGTCTCTCTTCTGATGGTGGTGAACCATGGCCCATGGGGGTGGAGGTGGGGTGTCTGTCTCTCTTCTTATGGTGGTGAACCATGGCCCATGGGGGTGGAGGTGGGGTGTCTGTCTCTCTTCTGATGGAGGTGAACCATTGCCCATGGGGGTGGAGGTGGGGGTCTGTCTCTCTTCTGATGGTGGTGAACCATGGCCCATGGGGGTGGAGGTGGGGGGTCTGTCTCTCTTCTGATGGTGGTGAACCATGGCCCATGGGGGTGGAGGTGGGGTGTCTGTCTCTCTTTTGATGGAGGTGAACCATGGCCCATGGGGGTGGAGGTGGGGGTCTGTCTCTCTTCTGATGGTGGTGAACCATGGCCCATGAGGGTGAAGGTGGGGTTCTGTCTCTCTTCTGATGGTGGTGAACCATGGCTCATGGGGGTGGAGGTGGGGGTTTCTGTCTCTCTTCTGATGGTGGTAAACCATGGCCTATGGGGGTGGAGGTGGGGGGTTCTTTCTCTCTTCTTATGGTGGTGAACCATGGCCCATGGGGGTGGAAGTGGGGGTCTGTCTCTCTTCTGATGGTGGTGAACCATGGCCCATGGAAGTGGAGGTGGGGGTCTAACTCTCTTCTGATGGAGGTGAACCATTGCCCTTGGGGGTGGAGGTAGGGAGGTTGTCTCTATTCTGATGGAGGTGAACCATGGCCCATGGGGGTGGAGGTAGGGAGGTTGTCTCTCTTCTGATGGAGGTGAACCATGGCCCATGGGGGTGGAGGTGGGGGTCTGTCTCTCTTCTGATGGTGGTGAACCATTGCCCATGGCGTTGGAGGTGGGGGTGTATCTCTCTTCTGATGGTGGTGAACCATGGTCCATGAGGGTGGAGGTGGGGGGTTGTCTATATTCTGATGGAGGTGATCCATTGCCCATGGGGGTGGAGGTGGGGGGTCTGTCTCTCTTCTGATGGAGGTGAACCATTGCCCATGGGGGTGGAGGTGGGGGGTCTGTCTCTCTTCTGATGGAGGTGAACCACTGCTCATGGGGGTGAAGGTAGGGAGGTTGTCTCTCTTCTGATGGAGGTGAACCATTGCCCATGGCGGTGAAGATGGGGGGGTTGTCTCTATTCTGATGGAGGTGAACCATGGCCCATGGGGGTGGAGGTGGGGGTCTGTCTCTCTTCTGATGGAGGTGAACCATTGCCCATGGGGTTGAAGGTGGGGGTGTATCTCTCTTCTGATGGTGGTGAACCATGGCCCATGAGGGTGGAGGTAGGGAGGTTGTCTCTATTCTGATGGTGGTGAACCATTGCCCATGGGGGTGGAGGTGGGGGTCTGACTCTCTTCTGATGGTGGTGAACCATGGCCCATGGGGGTGGAGGTGGGGGGTCTGTCTCTCTTCTTATGGTGGTGAACCATGGCCCATGGGGGTGGAGGTGGGGGTCTGTCTCTTTTCTGATGGAGGTGAACCATGGCCCATGGAAGTGGAGGTGGGGGTCTCTCTTTCTTCTGATGGTGGTGAACCATGGCCCATGAGGGTGGAGGTGGGGTGTCTGTCTCTCTTCTTATGGTGGTGAACCATGGCCCATGGGGGTGGAGGTGGGGTGTCTGTCTCTCTTCTGATGGAGGTGAACCATTGCCCATGGGGTTGGAGGTGGGGGGTGTATCTCTCTTCTGATGGTGGTGAACCATGGCCCATGAGGGTGGAGGTGGGGTGTCTGTCTCTCTTCTTATGGTGGTGAACCATGGCCCATGGGGGTGGAGGTGGGGTGTCTGTCTCTCTTCTTATGGTGGTGAACCATGGCCCATGGGGTTGGAGGTGGGGTGTCTGTCTCTCTTCTAATGGAGGTGAACCATTGCCCATGGGGGTGGAGGTAGGGAGGTTGTCTCTATTCTGATGGAGGTGAACCATGGCCCATGGGGGTGGAGGTAGGGAGGTTGTCTCTCTTCTGATGGAGGTGAACCATGGCCCATGGGGGTGGAGGTGGGGGTCTGTCTCTCTTCTGATGGTGGTGAACCATTGCCCATGGCGTTGGAGGTGGGGGTGTATCTCTCTTCTGATGGTGGTGAACCATGGTCCATGAGGGTGGAGGTGGGGGGTTGTCTATATTCTGATGGAGGTGATCCATTGCCCATGGGGGTGGAGGTGGGGGGTCTGTCTCTCTTCTGATGGAGGTGAACCATTGCCCATGGGGGGGAGGTGGGGGGTCTGTCTCTCTTCTGATGGAGGTGAACCACTGCTCATGGGGGTGAAGGTAGAGAGGTTGTCTCTCTTCTGATGGAGGTGAACCATTGCCCATGGCGGTGAAGGTGGGGGGGTTGTCTCTACTCTGATGGAGGTGAACCATGGCCCATGGGGGTGGAGGTGGGGGTCTGTCTCTCTTCTGATGGAGGTGAACCATTGCCCATGGGGTTGAAGGTGGGGGTGTATCTTTCTTCTGATGGTGGTGAACCATGGCCCATGAGGGTGGAGGTAGGGAGGTTGTCTCTATTCTGATGGTGGTGAACCATTGCCCATGGGGGTGGAGGTGGGGGTCTGACTCTCTTCTGATGGTGGTGAACCATGGCCCATGGGGGTGGAGGTGGGGGGTCTGTCTCTCTTCTGATGGTGGTGAACCATGGCCCATGGGGGTGGAGGTGGGGGTCTGTCTCTCTTCTGATGGAGGTGAACCATTGCCCATGGGGGTGGAGGTGGGGGGGTTTGTCTCTCTTCTGATGGTGGTGAACCATGGCCCATGGGGGTGGAGGTAGGGGGTCGTTGGCCCACTATCAGAAAAGAGACATGGCCCATGGAGGGGGTGGGAGTTCTCGTGCTTGCACCTTTATATCCTTCTTTCTGTGTTTTCAGACAACATCGAGATTGAGGGACAGCGAGAGCAGAATGCACCTAAGTACATCCTAACAAAAACTGAAGTGGGATCCCTGTGTCGCGACTGCTGTACCACAGTGGAAGATATATACCGCGAGGAGGGCCGCGCGAGACTGGAAGCTATTTCGTCCTTTAATCCACTGGACGGCTTTCAAGTAATAGGAGCTCAGCTTAACGCAATCCCAGGCGTATCGCAACTCAAGCGGTTCGGCGCCGTAATTCCGCTCCCTTATGTTGCGCATGCGCAAAAGAAACGGAAGAAGAAGGTGGCGGTTACTGACGAACAAGTGTGACGTCACGTAGTATTCATGTGTCACGTGCCACTGTATTATAGCCTGACTTGTCTGCATTTGTTAGTGTTTACCTGTATTATAGCCTGACTTGTCTACATTTGTTACAGTGTTTACCTGTATTATAGCCTTACTTGTCTACATTTGTTACAGTGTTTACCTGTATTATAGCCTGACTTGTCTACATTTGTTAGAGTGTTTACCTGTATTATAGCCTGACTTGTCTACATTTGTTACAGTGTTTACCTGTATTATAGCCTGACTTGTCTGCATTTGTTAGAGTGTTTACCTGTATATTTTATTACTGTGTATTTTATTATTTTATTACCTGTGTATTTTACCTGCCTTGGACGTTTCTATTTTCTATTCATATTTGGGCAAATTAGGCAAATATGCTTTTATCTTGATTTTTTAGCTTTATAGTAAATACTGGCAAATATGCTGAGGCCTGAGCTACTGTTCTATGACAAAGAGACATCGTTTTGACATCGAGGTAGAAATGTTAAAATCTTTTTAACTAGTGATTTATAAAATTGGTAATTTATAAAATCATATCTTGCTTCTAGTCACACAGGATAAAGACAATTCTTAAAAAGAATTATTTTAAATTATTTGAATACCTTTGATTTCCTCTTTTCAATAAAAAAACCCCACAGCAACAAGACTTTATAGAGTTAAATACAAGTTATGAAGGAAGAATACCCAACCTTAACAGTACCATAGTCCCAGGGATAAGCGCCTCACCTTAACAGTACCATAGTCCCAGGGAAGAGCACCTCACCTTAACAGAACCATAGTCCCAGGGAAGAGCACCTCACCCTTAACAGTACCATAGTCCCAGGAAAAAGCACCTCACCTTAACAGTAGCATAGTACCAGGAAAGAGCACCTCACCTTAACAGTACCATAGTCCCAGAGAAGAGCACCCCACCCTTAACAGTACCATAGTCCAAGGAAAGAGCGCCTCACCCTTAACAGTACCATGGTCACAGGGAAGAGCGCCTCACCTTAACAGTACCGTAGTCCCAGGGTAGAGCACCTCACCTTAACAGTACCATAGTCCAAGAGAAGAGTGCCTCACCCTTAACAGTACCATAGTCCAAGGAAAGAGCGCCTCACCCTTAACAGGACCATAGTCCCAGGGAAGAGCACCTCACCTTAACAGTACCATAGTCCCAGGGTAGAGCACCTCACCTTAGCAGTACCATAGTCCCAGGGAAGTGCGCCTCACCTTAACAGTACCATAGTCCAAGAAAAGAGCACTTCACCTTAACAGTACCATAGTCCAAGGAAAGAGCACCTCACCTTAACAGTGCCATAGTCCCAGGAAAGA
Organism: Nematostella vectensis; assembly: GCF_932526225.1. Lineage (NCBI taxonomy): Eukaryota > Metazoa > Cnidaria > Anthozoa > Actiniaria > Edwardsiidae > Nematostella > Nematostella vectensis. The sequence continues at coordinate 1,763,256 of NC_064045.1, forward strand.
GCACCTCACCTTAACAGTACCATAGTCCCAGGGAAGAGAGCCTTACCCTTAACAGTACCATCATTACAGGGAAGAGCGCCTCACTTTAGCAGTACCATATTCCAAGGAAAGAGCACCTCACCTTAACAGTACCGAAGTCCAAGGAAAGAGCACCTCACCTTAACAGTGCCATAGTCCCAGGGAAGAGCACCTCACCTTAACAGAACCATAGTCCCAGGGAAGAGCACCTCACCCTTAACAGTACCATAGTCCCAGGAAAGAGCACCTCACCTTAACAGTAGCATAGTCCCAGGAAAGAGCACCTCACCTTAACAGTACCATAGTCCCAGAGAAGAGCTCCCCACCCTTAACAGTACCATAGTCCAAGGAAAGAGCGCCTCACCCTTAACAGTACCATGGTCACAGGGAAGAGCGCCTCACCCTTAACAGGACCATAGTCCCAGGGTAGAGCACCTCACCTTAGCAGTACCATAGTCCCAGGGAAGTGCGCCTCAACTTAACAGTACCATAGTCCAAGGAAAGAGCACTTCACCTTTACAGTACCATAGTCCAAGGAAAGAGCACCTTACCTTAACAGTGCCATAGTCCCAGGAAAGAGCACCTCACCTTAACAGTACCATAGTCCCAGGGAAGAGAGCCTTACCCTTAACAGTACCATCATTACAGGGAAGAGCGCCTCACTTTAGCAGTACCATATTCCAAGGAAAAAGCACCTCACCTTAACAGTACCGAAGTCCAAGGAAAGAGCACCTCACCTTAACAGTGCCATAGTCCCAGGGAAGAGCACCTCACCTTAACAGTACCATAGTCCCAGGGAAGAGCACCTCACCTTAACAGAACCATAGTCCCAGGGAAGAGCACCTCACCTTAACAGTACCATAGTCCCAGGGAAGAGCACCTCACCTTAACAGAACCATAGTCCCAGGGAAGAGCACCTCACCCTTAACAGTACCATAGTCCCAGGAAAGAGCACCTCACCTTAACAGTAGCATAGTCCCAGGAAAGAGCACCTCACCTTAACAGTACCATAGTCCCAGAAAAGAGCTCCCCACCCTTAACAGTACCATAGTCCAAGGAAAGAGCGCCTCACCCTTAACAGTACCATGGTCACAGGGAAGAGCGCCTCACCTTAACAGTACCGTAGTCCCAGGGTAGAGCACCTCACCTTAACAGTACCATAGTCCAAGAGAAGAGTGCCTCACCCTTAACAGTACCATAGTCCAAGGAAAGAGCGCCTCACCCTTAACAGGACCATAGTCCCAGGGTAGAGCACCTCACCTTAGCAGTACCATAGTCCCAGGGAAGTGCGCCTCAACTTAACAGTACCATAGTCCAAGGAAAGAGCACTTCACCTTAACAGTACCATAGTCCAAGGAAAGAGCACCTCACCTTAACAGTGCCATAGTCCCAGGAAAGAGCACCTCACCTTAACAGTACCATAGTCCCAGGGAAGAGAGCCTTACCCTTAACAGTACCATCATTACAGGGAAGAGCTCCTCACTTTAGCAGTACCATATTCCAAGGAAAGAGCACCTCACCTTAACAGTACCGAAGTCCAAGGAAAGAGCACCTCACCTTAACAGTGCCATAGTCCCAGGGAAGAGCACCTCACCTTAACAGTACCATAGTCCCAGGGAAGAGCACCTCACCTTAACAGTACCATAGTCCCAGGGAAGAGAGCCTTACCCTTAACAGTACCATGGTCACAGGGAAGAGCGCCTCACCTTAGCAGTACCATATTCCAAGGAAAGAGCACCTCATCTTAACAGTAGCATAGTCCAAGGAAAGAGCACCTCACCTAAACAGTGCCATAGTCCAAAGGATGAGCACCTCACCTTAACAGTACCATAGTCCCAGGGAAGAGCGCCTCACCTTAACAGTGCCATAGTCCCAGGGAAGAGCACCTCACCTTAACAGTACCATAGTCCCAGGGAAGAGAGCCTTACCCTTAACAGTACCATGGTCACAGGGAAGAGCGCCTCACCTTAGCAGTACCATAGTCCAAGGAAAGAGCGCCTCACCCTTAACAGTACCAAAATCCCAGGGAAAAGGACCTCACCTTAACAGTACCATAGTCCAAGGAAAGAGCGCCTCACCGTTAACAGTACCATAGTCCCAGGGAAGAGCACCTCACCTTAACAGTGCCATAGTCCCAGGGAAGAGCACATCACCTTAACAGTACCATAGTCCCAGGGTAGAGCATCCCACTGTTAACAGTACCATAGTCCCAGGGAAGAGCGCCTCACCCTTAACAGTACCATAGTCCCAGGAAAAAGGACCTCACCTTAACAGTACCATAGTCCCAGGGAAGAGCACTTCACCTTAACAGTACCATAGTCCCAGGGAAGAGCACCTTACCTTTTACAGCACCATAGTCTCAGGGAAGAGAGCCTTACCCTTAACATTACCATGGTCACAGGGAAGAGCACCCCACCGTTAACAGTACCATAGTCCCAGGGAAGAGCGCCTCACCCTTAACAGTACCATAGTCCCAGGGAAGAGCACCTCACCTTTTACAGTACCATAGTCCCATGTCTCTGAGCGGGCTTCCTGTGGTTGGTTTGACGTCACAGGAGACAACCTCCCCGTTCTGTGGGTGTGCTCGTCCCAGACTTCAAACTGCCTCACTGTTAATCTCCAAGCACAGGAAACCCAGTAAAGACGCCAAGGACTAGGCAGGAAATACCAGGGGCCGGTTGCACGAAGCCTGGATAAGTCCTATCCACCTGTTAAATTCTTATCTAGAGGATAAAACTTATCCGAGTGGTTTTATTCGGTTGCACAAAGCCCGAATACAGATATCCAGCAGATAAAGTTATCCGGATGATAGAGGTCCGATTAAATCTTATCCACCGAACAAATGTGAAGAAAAAAACAGAATGGCATCTTTCTTTCAAATTTATTGTCAGAATTTAGATTAATGTTAGACACAGTGAAAGTTGGAACACATGAAAATTTTACAGTTGGTAAATTTACAATGAACTACGAACTAATATGAAGATCTGGCAGGAATGGAAAAAATCTATATATTGCATTTTCTGTCAAGAAATGTCGACTCCCCCAAGACAAGAGGAAGCTAAAACCTTCCCCCTTTGATTAATCCATGATTTACATGCACTTTGCCTCGATAAACTGATTGTTTTCTGGCTTTTTTGTAGCTCTTTCAACGGTTGCCGTTTTGTTTAAAGGAAAACCAGCGCGCGCTTTGCATATTTACAATGGAAACGGGAAGCCATTTATTGGTATTGATGGCGATTCAGCGGATAGTTATCCAGCCTTCTATCCACGCTTTGTGCAACGCTATTTATCCGTCGGAGAACTATCCGCTGCATGGATAGGGATCTTATCCGGTGGGTAGCGCCTATCCGGCAGATAACTTTTTTTTTACAAATATGTTATTCCTATAGCAGTCTAAGCACTTGGATCTTTAGCTTTAGCTTTATCGTAAAATAGGTTTTCCCCGCTGAAGACCCAGGACCCCCATTATCTGGAAAACCATTCGAAGAGCACTTTCGCGAGGTGCAAAGCTACTAAAAGAAGCGCGAACATAAGACGAGACTTATACAACAGTTAACTTCTCTGTTATAAGTCTTCTCGATTCCATTGTCGTGATAGTTACTTCCGTCTGTACGGGCTCCCTGCGGATGAGGTTGATCGAGCACGAGACGAGTGCACTGAGAACGAGTAGTGTCCCACTCATACTAAAACCGGGTGTGTATGTGCCGAACCTGTCAGATATCAAACCTGCAAAATTTAATAGTAAGTAGTAAGGACAGAGAGCAGGCACCAATTCCTTCTTAGTCACTTGTGGTCTGTTATCAATGCTGCGTTCTGGTTAAGATGACCTGGCTTCCCACACCAATAGACTTATACACTACTGTATCTCCCTTCAAAGGTAACCCCACACCAATAGGTATATACACTACTCAGGGCCGTAGCAGGGGTAGGAGCACGTAGGAGGCACGTGCCCCCCCTCCCCCAATATTTTAAAAACAATTATAAGGAAATGACCAGTAGGGGCGTGGCTGTGCCCCCGATTGTTTTCTTAATTTTTCTCTTTAGTTTCCCCCCCCCCCCCCCAATCTTTCGAGGACTGCTACGGCTATGCTACTGTATCTCATTTGCCCGTCAAACGTGGCCCCGCAGCTATTGTATTCCCTTACCCGTTAGAGGTGGCCCCACGGCTATAGGTATAGACACGACAGTTAACCACACTCCATAGGCGTGTCCCCTGTACTTTTCCTCCAGAGACTCAAGAATAAGCAGGTTAATGGCAGTACACGCCAGTCCATCCATGGTCCCGATAGCAATAGCGATGCCCACAAGTTGACTGTACATGGTTGCCCATGGCAACAAGATGTACATGCACCCTAGGAGGGTGTACCCCCCCTGTAGGATGATGAGGGGGTTGATGTGGGGAGAATCACAGAGACGACCGCTGATGATACGCAGGACGCTTGAGGCGAGGCCGATGTACAAGAACAACATCGAGGATTTGTCATCAGTGATACCGAGGGTTTGACAAAACTTGACCTGAGAAAAGGGTGTGTTAGATGTGTGATGGTAAAACAAACGAAGAAACTCTCGACGCACCCAAACAATATCCTTCATCATCAACATCATCAAAATCATCATCATCAACAAGAACTTCACTATCGTCATCATCATCATCATTATCACCATTATTATAATTATAATTATCACCATCATAATCAATGGGCACGTACCTGCTATTATTTAGAAAATTTGATCAAGCAATAAACAGTTCAGAAATATTTATAAAAAGACCTATGTACTAAGGACTTATCATAAGCACTTATTATCATAATCATCATTATCATCATCATATGTTGACCTATGTACTAGGGACTTTATAATTATCATCACCTTCATCATATGTATGCACTCACCAGATGCATTTGCGGATTATACAGCGCGAGGAACACCAGCGCGCTGACCACCAGCAGCAACAGGAACCTGGTGTCGCGTAACATGATCCCGTAGGGACCTCTCTCGGCTTTAGTCCCCTCGTCCAAACCAAGTGACCGTGCGGGAGACTCGGGTCTCTTCACGATTTCTGAGTCAAATGACGAGGTCACGAGGCAGACGACCGCAGTGACGCCCGCGAGGCAAAGAAGGGCCCTTCTCCATCCCACCAGGTCCAGCAGCAGCTGGAGAAGAGGCGCGATCACCATGACTCCCGCGGCGGGACCGAGACATACGAAGCCGACGGCGAGAGAGCGACTCTGGGTGAAGTACTTGGGCACGGCGATGAAGCACGCCGTGTAGACACAGCAGCAGCCGAACCCTGGGAAGAGGGGAGTTTTTAATTTCAAAGACCGTCGATCCGACTTGTGTGTTTTCGGAGGCTGTTAGACTATGAGGCTATGCAGATGAATAGTGATAATTAAATCCGCTACATTTACATTTGACAAACCCATTCACTAGTACACTTCATGATTTATTAAGGTCAGTCCTTGTGTAAACTATCATCATTAATATCATCAACACCAATACCATCACCATCAACATCACCATAACCATCACCATCAACACCACTATCACCACCATCATCATCACCATCATCACCATCACCATCACCATAAACACCACTATCACCACTATCACCACCATCATCATCACCATCATCACCACCACCATCACCATCAACACCACTATCACCACTATCATAATTATCATCACTACCATAATCATCACCACCGTCATCATCATGTCATCACCTGATATTAGCGATATTATACCTGTTATAGTGCTATACGTCAGAAACATGGTGTACAGGCTTGGTGCCTGTGACGTCAGCAGTAACCCTAGGCAACAAATAAATGCTCCCCCCATTGCAGTAATACGGCAGCCATATTGGTCACATAAGCTCGCCGATATCGGAGCCACAAAGAACGAGACGGACATGAACAGGGATCCTACCCAGGCTGAAAAAATTAACAAATCAGCGTTAAATTAAAGCGAAATCATCCAATAATAAGCAGCCTATCGAGGTACCCTCGGGGGTGATTCTGTGATTCTGTGATTCTGTGGTTCGGCTGGTGTTGCTAAGTTCGGGTTTTTGTGGTATGAAGCGGTGGTTACTGCACCGTTTGAAGAGCCATTTAAATTTCGGAATCGTAAACACAACAGAAAATACTTTATAGCCTACTATGATAACAAAGGTACGAAAAGATGAAAACTACCGCAAATATAGGTAGGCTTCCTGTGGGTCTGGCAAAGAAGTAAGCTTGCAAGTCATCATTCAGCTAAACACTCTCGACATATACCTGTCGTGGCCTTGTCTTCCTTGAAATAGTCCAGTAAAACAGGAAAGAGTACTCCATAGCTGAACGAAAGGCCGACCACGATAGTGTTAGACAGCGCCGCACTGAGGCAAACAAGCCACGACCACGCGCAGTCTTGCTGGAAGCGAGGCGAATCACAAAGCTGCCTTTGTGAGTCAGATAAAATACTCGGAAAACTCGCGGAGAAAGCCGCCGGAGACTCCCTTCTGGGACTTGTTTGCTCCACGACGACTTCTTTCATAACTGAGTTTCTGTGCTAGGGCTTCTGTGTTCTTGCTGTTTTTGCAGGTTCGTTTAGGAGAAGTGAGAGTTTCCATTGACGGGTTAGTAGCGTATTTGGACGTGGCAAACCTACGGTGGCAAACCTACTGCATAAGTCATTTTTTATGCGTTTAAGTTTAAATTTGGTGTAACCCCCCTTAAAGGGGAATTGTCTTCTCTGAACGAGAGGATTGTTTCATGCACAATGTTGATACTTTCAAAACCGCCCGTGCTCTAATTGGTGGCATTTTGTTGCGAGACCAGTTTGACCGGAAAATAAAACCAAACAGAAACCACAAGTCTACAAGCCCTAAACCTATGTTGACAATTTCAGCGAGCATAGAGGCCGAATAAAACCCTACCTTCTCCGATAAGGACATATTTTTATCATTTATCTATATAAAAGCTGATTTGCTTTAATGATAATTCAAATCAAGTAATCAAAATGGCATTTTTATACATATGTTTTCTCGTGTGTTTAATTCAAACAGGTGGCTGAAAAAATAACATAAAACAGCACTAACCGCACCCCTCCCTAGCGGGTATTTTTAAAACAGTGACACAGGTAGCCAAAGAAGCCAGTGCTGATGTTTTTTAAACTATTTTGTAATAGCTTGCGAAAGTATCCGACATTTCTCTAGTAGAGTAAAGATATTAGGATATTAGATACTCAAAAAAACCTCACATGCACGACTTTTTGCGGTGACTGATTATTTTGCCAATAAAATACCAATAACTTGATAATGAGAAATTGCCACAAAAAGGGCATCTGCGCAAAAATAATTCAAGATTCGTAATTTATTTGTTTTCTTTTCCTAGGAGTACATATCCCTAGAAACATAGAAAAATAAAGCTTTTCTAATCACTCAAACCCAAATTTTCGTGTTTTTTAAATTAGCGCCCCAACCTGTAATTCAGTTGTATCCTGCAAGAGGTATTTAAACACATCTACCTATATATCTATCTATCTTAAACATAATATGAAACCTCATAAACATGACCAGTGGGCTTAATTCGGGTTAGAAACCTAATTAATCTAAAAAACTAGTCCCCCTTTGAGCCCGCGATCACCTTGACACCTCTCGTGCGTGATGCTTTCCGTAGTTTTCTTTTCGTTTGAGTGTAAAATACAAAGCTAATAAAGAAAATATAAATATGCAAAAGCCGAAATAGACTAATCTTACTGACAGATTAATCAAGATAACCTTAACAAGAAAAAAATTGTTTGCGAAATTGCGCCCTAGTATCCTTTTAGTCGAATATAGAATCAGATTTTAACAAGGACGTAATAGTTAAGGTTTTAGCGCTTAAAACCTCACATACAAAATTAGTCCTCACAATTTTTCCATCGTTTAATTCACATATACAATACATCAATAAACTAAAAACAATCTCTCGAAATGCTGCCTACAACCTTTGAAATTATATCTTTAAACTATTTCTTCTTTGCCCTTGCCATGCTGTTTTCTGGAGAATCCCAGAAGTCCTAGCGGGCCTGTGCTGCCCTCAAACACGTCCATAAGCCGCAGTAGTTCCGCGCATGCGTAGAAGCATCATTTAGTAGAGTCAGTCTTTCGTTGTTTTCTCCGCCTAGAGTAGGACAAAATCAAGGCATTATAAGATATGTGAATACAACAAAACTGATCAAGTTAAACGAGTTTTATTGATTTGGTGCCACCAACCGAACCAATTCTTGCTAGCCTATCTGTAGTTTTTTATTCGGCGAGAAATCCCGGAGTTGCTATATTGGCCATTTTGGACGCGGAGGAGTAGGACGACCCTTGGTCTGAAAAAAGCGCGTTCGAATTTTTCAAAATGGCGACAAAATAGCGAGCTTCGGAGAGATAAAACCAAACGCCTTGCGGTTGGCTAAATACTTGCAGTAAAGTACACTTAAAATCGACAAAACCAAAGATTCCTGTCGACTTTTCCAGGAGATTCAACAAGGGGATAAAAATACTATAAAATACAAGTAGGTTTGAGTTAGGTAAATGATTAAAATAAGCGTACAGAGCCGGGTTCCTAGAAATCAGGTTAACGCTAACCAAGGAATAAAAGCACTTTTTATCCAATCAAAAGTCGAGATAGCCGTATTTATCCCTGGGTTAGTGCTAACCTGCTTTCTAGGAACCGGCCCCAGGGAGCTCTGCTCGAAATAGCTGTATTCGATTGCTTTTATTTCAACAGGAAAGAAACGTTTTCATAGAATTTTAAGTTCGATCCGAAATTATAATCGATAGGTAATAAATTTTCAGTTTTGATGCACAGTTTCTTCCATGTATGAGATATTTGCTTCTACGTTTGGGCTGTTTATAAGATCTTCGTAAAAACAGAAATGGGAAACTAACAAGGAAATTTAAAAAAAGTATTCCCCTGATGTGGAATACGAAGGCTGCCCATCTAATTACTCTTCTCCCCCTGATGTGGAATACGAAGGCTGCCCCATCTACTTACTCTTCTAACCCTGATGTGGAATACGAAGGCTGCCCCATCTACTTACTCTTCTCCCCCTGATGTGGAATACGAAGGCTGCCCCATCTACTTACTCTTCTCCCCCTGATGTGGAATACGAAGGCTGCCCCATCTACTTGCTCTTCTCCCCCTGATGTGGAATACGAAGGCTGCCCCATCTACTTACTCTTCTCCCCCTGATGTGGAATACGAAGGCTGCCCCATCTACTTACTCTTCTTCCCCTGATGTGGAATACGAAGGCTGCCTCATCTACTTACTCTTCTCCCCCTGATGTGGAATACGAAGGCTGCCCATCTACTTACTCTTCTCCCTCTGATGTGGAATACGAAGGCTGCCCCATCTACTTACTCTTCTCCCCCTGATGTGGAATACGAAGGCTGCCCCATCTACTTACTCTTCTCCCTCTGATGTGGAAGTACGAAGGCTGCCCCAACTCAAGGAACGGTGGGTACTCTGTCCTCTTCCCCCTTATATGGAAGTACGATGGCGTCAGATCAAGATACGGCGGCTGCTCTACTGCACGTCGACCTCTGATATGGAAGAACGCGGGCTCAGATAAATCAATCATAGGTGGTTGTTGCGTGCGCTTTCCCCTTATATGGAAGTAGGCTGGCGTTAGATCGAGGTATGGTGGTTGTTCCCCGGATAATCGCTTTCCCCGGATGTGAAAATAAGCCGGCCCAAGATCAATAGGTGGATTCTTTGTACGCTTTCCTCTTATATGGAAATAGGCGGGGCCTAAATCAAGTGGCGGCTGTTCGGATGACCGCTTTCCTCGAATGTGGAAGAACGAGGGCTCAGTCAAGTCTATGTAAGGTGGGCCCTCCGTTCTTTTTCCTCGAATGTGAAAGAAAGACGGCTCTCCAAGGTCAAGGTAGGGTGGTTGCTTAGCAGTACGTTTGCCCCGGATGTGGAAGTACGCAGGACCACTCAAGTCCAACGGCGGTGCATTGTGGGTACGCTTCCCCCTTATATGGAAATAAGCAGCGGGGGATAAATCTATTGGTGGCTGCTTGGAGTCGCGCTTCTCGTCCGAGGCCCCCTCGACTGCTAGGACTAGAGCGAAAACTGGAACAAACAAGTACAGCCGCATTTTCTGAGAACAAAACAAAAAGTAAAACAGTCATTAGCTATGATAAAAGAATGAGTTGAGTTAATTACTTAGCGGTCAAGGGTAACAATACATAACTGAGCTGTGTTTATGTTCAAGTACAAGCAAGTTCACATGATAAGTATGTCTTAGTATTCGCGTCTAGTTGCGCGCCTTGCTCCGAAGAGATACATATACATATACATCAAATCCATGCATCCGTCCACATTTCTGGTGCATTTTACCTGAGCACAAGAACCTTGGCTCTTCTTATTTATCTTGCCGAAGAACATTTTGATCAAAAATTTATAATAAGGCTTAGAAACTCACTGCGAAAATCTTTTCTTGTTTAAACCGCGTTACTTGAAATAATCTCGTCAAGAAAGATTCAAAAGTGCTTCGTACAGTAATATAGAAAGCGTGGGTTTTGACAGTAGGTCACTCAATTAATAAATAGGAAATCTACCAAGACAGTCTGTCATGAGGGGAAACACGTTGATTACGGTGAAAAGGCCTTCAGGTCTAATACATATTGGTTTTCATTGGTGGCAATTTTTTTTTACAAAAAGAGGATGTTTCTCACACTTTATCTTTTTTATCTTTAGGGACATTAACCTAAATATGGCGAATTGGACTTTACAAAGGACAGCTGCAAATAATCACAAGAGATAGTAAAATAACAAGATGGATTCTCTCCATTTTGGACTGATTAAAGACGTTTTTAAAACACACCCTCTTTGTAACAAACAAGAGAATATAGCGACTTTAAAAGATATCAATGCTCTATCTCTTTTTATATCATTCTCAAATAAATTCACAGTATTTTGAATTTGTAATGTTCTACTATTTCTTTTTTCCATGTTTTAAATCTGCGTTGATTTTTTTTTACTATCGTAGTTCATCAAGGATGTATAACTTATTTGGTCAACACGTAATCAAAATATTTAAAAGAAATCGCTACTTTTTACGCCAAAAGAACGTGATAGCTTAACACCGGATAAAGGTGAAAAAATGGAAAAGTCGACAATGGGAGCACGAGGAAAAGAAAGAAAATCGCCTTCCCCAGAGGACATCCCCCTTATCGGTGTAATCAGAAAATTAGTATGATCTGTTTTGGTGGTTTCTGCTTTATTAAGCGTTCTTAATCAGATTTAAAAACACAAGCTCAGAGAAAATGCAAAGACGTCGTTTGACATTTACCTTCAAGATTCTGGTGAAGATTCCTCTTCGTCAGGTAGAACTTTCTCGTCGGTCCGGCTCTACGGCGATGTGAACTCGTCTGCGAATCTTCAACTTATATCGCTTGCACAGTTACATCCAATTATCTTCATTCTCACTAATGACACCCTTGTTTCCTAACAGTTCTCGTCTTAAACATGTCACTGATAACAAAAGCCGGTAGAAAAGTAGTCCTTATTTACTCATTATGGACCGGGAAACCATTTTTTAATGAACTTTTGTCGCATAGTTTGTTTAATCTGTTAGGAAATCGATATTAATCAATTAAAAAATCCCGTCCGGTTCATTTACGCGATTTTACAGCATTAGCAAGCCTAAGCACAGAGTCTATAATGGGTGTTTGGCGCGTGCGCAATTCAGCGTCTATCACATCTACAGCAATGTGGATCCGCGGAGAAAACAAGTGGGGAAATCGCATGGAATCAGGATGAGGGAGAATCACCCGAACAGGACTTAGGTAATAAAAGATGCTCGGATTGTGAAGAGCTTTTGTGGACGCTATAAACACACGCAAGTGGATATTTAAGGAGTTTTTGGTCAACATTTGTACATGCTCCCCGCTAATCTCTCTAAAGAACGATAAAGTGCTTATGCACTACGTTAAAACTAACTTAGTGTAAGGGTCCACCCAAAAAGCATGACGCAAATATTTCTTAGTTGTTATTATCATTATTTTTTCATTTTATTTTTTCTAGAATTGTCATAATTTAGCTATCTTCAAAACTTCTTAATACTCTGAAAACAGACTTCCTAACACATTTACCAACAAAAGAAGTAAAGCATTGCAAAAAAAAAACTTGTATTATGAACGCTTCACGAGTTGTGATGATAACGACTTTGGTGGCAAACTACAAAACAGTTTTTTTAAAAAGAAATGGCAAAAGGTGTTCAAAGATCTTCTATATATTTTAGAATCGGTTTCATCAGTTCTTACCCACGCCGAAATTTGCCTAAAGGAAATATGGAATTATCCTGCATAAGGCCCAATTATTCCGTGGTAATTAATGTTATAGCAGGTGGTGTATAGTCAGGAAAGAGACGTCGAATTTCGCTGACATGAATCTAGATTAGAAAAGACAGCAAATAAAAGAGGCGAAATAAAAATGAATTCTTTTTTAATGCACGTTTTGATCACAGAATCACCAAAAAGGCATGGAATTTTGGCGTGAATCGCCAAAAAAAAATTTTTTCTTCTTATTATTAATAGAAATTCAAAATAATCATGATCTAGACAGCACAACTCTGAAAAAGAAAAAAAAAGAAAATTGATTTAAATTGTTGCTGGAAAAAATTATGATCACACGTATATCCGGAATTACGATATTTGTCCCGTTAGGTTACCCTTATCTGTGCAAGGCGCCTGAGGCACCCGCGGATTAATAAAGGACAATGACTAGGTTGCTAACCATTAGCACAGCTCGTCTATCGGTGGCTCGACAAGTGCTGATGGGGTTCTAGAGTATGCCCTTACAGCTATGGCTAGTTATTATGATGGGAGTTTTTGTAATACTCGAGCGCAATTACACATTAAAAACTTTTATTACAACTGATATTTAAAATTCTTTTTACAATTTTGCGATGCAAAAATCATCATGAGGATCAGGTTTCAAACTGTTTTATATTTTTGCAATGCAATATACTTTTTCTCGGTTAAAATTACAGTACTTGGGAGACCTGTCGTTTTATACCATCATCAAACAGGCGTGCGCGTTCTCCCCTTCAAAATTTTGTAAACAATAGAACACACATGACAGCAACCTCTAAAATTGATTAAATTACCTCATAGCATTTCCGCCAAAACGTGCCCGTTTGAGCCTCTCTTCGGTGTAAAACCACAGGCCTCCAGATTATTGTATTTCTAATCGCGAAAACGTATATGTTTTCAAGATAGATGCTTCCTTATTGGTTGTTATATACATCACATTTCTATGAAGAACCACACCGTATCGTAATTCAAGCTTCAAGCTTTCCTTTATATGTAGATAGACAAGATGACGTCATCAAAAAACGCGCGTGTGTGTTGTTGAGTGTCGTCTTCTGCGGGATGTTACGCGGGATGTTATGCGGGATGCGGGGCAGGAGACGCGGGATGCGGGACGAAGGCCACTTGGCACGGGATTCGGGATACAGGACGTGAGGAACGGGATGCGGGATAAGGAATTCGGGAGTTTTAAGGACGCGGGAAGATGATAAAAGACACGGTATACGGGATAAAGGACGCGGGGTAGATGATAAAAGACACGGTATACGGGATAAAGGACGCGGGGTAGATGATAAAAGACACGGTATACGGGATAAAGGACGCGGGTAGATGATAAAAGACACGGTATACGGGATAAAGGACGCGGGTAGATGATAAAAGACACGGTATACGGGATAAAGGACACGGGTAGATGATAAAAGACACGGTATACGGGATAAAGGACACGGGACAGAGGATAATGAACACGGTATACGGGGTACGGGAAAAGGGACATGGTATACGGGATAAAGGACACGGGACAGAGGATAATGAACACGGTATACGGGGTACGGGAAAAGGGACATGGTATACGGGAAAAAGGACACGGTATACGGGATAAAGGACATGGGAAACGAGATAAGGATAAAAGAACACGGTATTCGAGATAAAGGACCAGGGATACGGGATAAAGGAAACGGTATGCGAGGTAAAGGACACGGTATACGGGCTCCGGGAAAAAGGACACGGTATACGGGAGAAAGGACGCGGTATACGGGATAAAGGACATGAAACACGGGATAAAAGATACGTGATACGGGATAAAAGATACGGGATGATAGACATGGGATAGTGGATGACAAGCAAGCTATAGCATGTCTATTGCACATAAGATTTTAGTTCTTTAATAACTCGATAAAATACTCTAAGACTATGTACAATGCAGAATTTATTTCAGACATTTCACATCAAACAGATTCGTGTTTTGGCGTCTGCTCCTTCTGGCACCGGACAGCCTACAAACAAAAACTAAAGTATGAATATGTTCATGGCATCTAGTAGTAAATCTTATTGAAGGCGCGGCTACCTCGGTACCTGAGCCGCCACACTGAAAACTCCCTCTCCCCCCCCCTCCCCCAGAAAAATTAGGTCAACTTTTTCAGATTACGTACCCCCACCCCCCCAAAAAAAAATCCTGGTTACGGGCCTGTTCTCTCACATAGCATAGCATAGCACATACAAGCGTTATCTTACATAGAATAGCACATACAAGCCTTATCTTACATAGAATAGCACATACAAGCCTAGGATAGCACATACAAGCCTTCTCTTACATAGCATAGCACATACAAGCCTTCTCTTACATAGCATAGCACATACAAGCTTTCTCTTACATAGAATAGCACATACAAGCCTTATATTACATAGCATAGCACATACAAGCTTTCTCTTACATAGCATAGCACATACAAGCCTTCTCTTACATAGCATAGCACATACAAGCCTTATCTTACATAGCATAGCCATACAGGCCTTATCTTACATAGAATAGCACATACAAGCCTTATATTACATAGCATAGCACATACAAGCTTTCTCTTACATAGCATAGCACATACAAGCCTTCTCTTACATAGCATAGCAAATACAAGCCTTCTCTTACCTAGCATAGCACATACAGGCCTTCTCTTACATAGCATAGCACATACAGGCCTTCTCTTACATAGAATAGCACATACAAGCCTTCTCTTACCTAGCATAGCACATACAAGCCTTCTCTTACATAGCATAGCACATACAAGCCTTCTCTTACATAGCATAGCTCATACAGGCCTTCTCTTACATAGCATAGCTCATACAAGCCTTCTCTTACATAGCATAGCACATACAGGCCTTCTCTTACCTAGCATAGCACATACAGGCCTTCTCTTACCTAGCACATACAGGCCTTCTCTTACATAGCATAGCACATACAAGCCTTCTCTTACATAGCATAGCACATACAAGCCTTCTCTTACATAGCATAGCTCATACAAGCCTTCTCTTACATAGCATAGCACATACAAGCCTTCTCTTACATAGCATAGCACATACAAGCCTTCTCTAACATAGCATAGCACATACAAGCCTTCTCTTACATAGCATAGCACATACAAGCCTTCTCTAACATAGCATAGCACATACAAGCCTTCTCTTACATAGCATAGCACATACAAGCCTTCTCTTACATAGTATAGCACATACAAGCCTTCTCTTACATAGCATAGCACATACAAGCCTTCTCTAACATAGCATAGCACATACAAGCCTTCTCTTACATAGCATAGCACATACAAGCCTTCTCTTACATAGGATAGCACATACAAGCCTTTTCTTACCTAGCATAGCACATACAAGCCTTCTCTTACCTAGCATAGCACATACAAGCCTTCTCTTACCTATAGCACATACAAGCCTTCTCTTACATAGCATAGCACATACAAGCCTTCTCTTACATAGCATAGCACATACAAGCCTTCTCTTACATAGCATAGCACATACAAGCCTTCTCTTACATAGCATAGCACATACAAGCCTTATCCTACCTAGCATAGCACATACAAGCCTTCTCTTACATAGCATAGCACATACAGGCCTTCTCTTACATAGCATAGCACATACAAGCCTTCTCTTACCTAGCACATACAAGCCTTCTCTTACATAGGATAGAACATACAAGCCTTCTCTTACATAGCATAGCACATACAAGCCTTATCTTACATAGAATAGCCATACAAGCCTTATCTTACATAGAATAGCACATACAAGCCTTATATTACATAGGATAGCACATACAAGCTTTCTCTTACATAGCATAGCACATACAGGCCTTCTCTTACATAGCATAGCACATACAAGCCTTATCTTACATAGAATAGCACATACAGGCTTTCTCTTACATAGCATAGCACATACCGGCCTTCTCTTACCTAGCACATACAAGCCTTCTCTTACATAGCATAGCACATACAAGCCTTCTCTTACATAGCATAGCACATACAAGCCTTCTCTTACATAGCATAGCTCATACAGGCCTTCTCTTACATAGCATAGCTCATACAAGCCTTCTCTTACATAGCATAGCACATACAGGCCTTCTCTTACCTAGCATAGCACATACAGGCCTTCTCTTACCTAGCACATACAGGCCTTCTCTTACCTAGCACATACAGGCCTTCTCTTACATAGCATAGCACATACAAGCCTTCTCTTACATAGCATAGCACATACAAGCCTTCTCTTACATAGCATAGCTCATACAAGCCTTCTCTTACATAGCATAGCACATACAAGCCTTCCCTTACATAGCATAGCACATACAAGCCTTCTCTAACATAGCATAGCACATACAAGCCTTCTCTTACATAGCATAGCACATACAAGCCTTCTCTTACATAGTATAGCACATACAAGCCTTCTCTTACATAGCATAGCACATACAAGCCTTCTCTAACATAGCATAGCACATACAAGCCTTCTCTTACATAGCATAGCACATACAAGCCTTCTCTTACATAGTATAGCACATACAAGCCTTCTCTTACATAGCATAGCACATACAAGCCTTCTCTAACATAGCATAGCACATACAAGCCTTCTCTTACATAGCATAGCACATACAAGCCTTCTCTTACATAGGATAGCACATACAAGCCTTTTCTTACCTAGCATAGCACATACAAGCCTTCTCTTACCTAGCATAGCACATACAAGCCTTCTCTTACCTATAGCACATACAAGCCTTCTCTTACATAGCATAGCACATACAAGCCTTCTCTTACATAGCATAGCACATACAAGCCTTCTCTTACATAGTATAGCACATACAAGCCTTCTCTTACATAGCATAGCACATACAAGCCTTCTCTTACATAGTATAGCACATACAAGCCTTTTCTTACCTAGCACATACAAGCCTTCTCTTACCTAGCACATACAGGCCTTCTCTTACATAGCATAGCACATACAAGCCTTCTCTTACATAGCATAGCACATACAAGCTTTCTCTTACCTAGCATAGCACATACAAGCCTTCTCTTACCTAGCTCATACAGGCCTTCTCTTACATAGCATAGCACATACAAGCCTTATCTTACATAGCATAGCTCATACAGGCCTTCTCTTACCTAGCTCATACAGGCCTTCTCTTACATAGCATAGCACATACAAGCCTTATCTTACATAGCATAGCACATACAAGCCTTATCTTACATAGAATAGCACATACAGGCTTTCTCTTACATAGCATAGCACATACCGGCCTTCTCTTACCTAGCACATACAAGCCTTCTCTTACATAGCATAGCACATACAAGCCTTCTCTTACATAGCATAGCACATACAAGCCTTCTCTTACATAGCATAGCTCATACAGGCCTTCTCTTACATAGCATAGCTCATACAAGCCTTCTCTTACATAGCATAGCACATACAGGCCTTCTCTTACCTAGCATAGCACATACAGGCCTTCTCTTACCTAGCACATACAGGCCTTCTCTTACCTAGCACATACAGGCCTTCTCTTACATAGCATAGCACATACAAGCCTTCTCTTACATAGCATAGCACATACAAGCCTTCTCTTACATAGCATAGCTCATACAAGCCTTCTCTTACATAGCATAGCACATACAAGCCTTCCCTTACATAGCATAGCACATACAAGCCTTCTCTAACATAGCATAGCACATACAAGCCTTCTCTTACATAGCATAGCACATACAAGCCTTCTCTTACATAGTATAGCACATACAAGCCTTCTCTTACATAGCATAGCACATACAAGCCTTCTCTAACATAGCATAGCACATACAAGCCTTCTCTTACATAGCATAGCACATACAAGCCTTCTCTTACATAGTATAGCACATACAAGCCTTCTCTTACATAGCATAGCACATACAAGCCTTCTCTAACATAGCATAGCACATACAAGCCTTCTCTTACATAGCATAGCACATACAAGCCTTCTCTTACATAGGATAGCACATACAAGCCTTTTCTTACCTAGCATAGCACATACAAGCCTTCTCTTACCTAGCATAGCACATACAAGCCTTCTCTTACCTATAGCACATACAAGCCTTCTCTTACATAGCATAGCACATACAAGCCTTCTCTTACATAGCATAGCACATACAAGCCTTCTCTTACATAGTATAGCACATACAAGCCTTCTCTTACATAGCATAGCACATACAAGCCTTCTCTTACATAGTATAGCACATACAAGCCTTTTCTTACCTAGCACATACAAGCCTTCTCTTACCTAGCACATACAGGCCTTCTCTTACATAGCATAGCACATACAAGCCTTCTCTTACATAGCATAGCACATACAAGCTTTCTCTTACCTAGCATAGCACATACAAGCCTTCTCTTACCTAGCTCATACAGGCCTTCTCTTACATAGCATAGCACATACAAGCCTTATCTTACATAGCATAGCTCATACAGGCCTTCTCTTACCTAGCACATACAAGCCTTCTCTTACATAGCATAGCACATACAAGCCTTCTCTTACATAGCATAGCACATACAAGCCTTCTCTTACATAGCATAGCAAATACAAGCCTTCTCTTACCTAGCATAGCACATACAGGCCTTCTCTTACCTAGCTCATACAAGCCTTCTCTTACATAGTATAGCACATACAGGCCTTCTCTTACCTAGCACATACAGGCCTTCTCTTACATAGCATAGCACATACAAGCCTTCTCTTACATAGCATAGCACATACAAGCCTTCTCTTACATAGCATAGCTCATACAAGCCTTCTCTTACATAGCATAGCACATACAAGCCTTCCCTTACATAGCATAGCACATACAAGCCTTCTCTAACATAGCATAGCACATACAAGCCTTCTCTTACATAGCATAGCACATACAAGCCTTCTCTTACATAGTATAGCACATACAAGCCTTCTCTTACATAGCATAGCACATACAAGCCTTCTCTAACATAGCATAGCACATACAAGCCTTCTCTTACATAGCATAGCACATACAAGCCTTCTCTTACATAGTATAGCACATACAAGCCTTCTCTTACATAGCATAGCACATACAAGCCTTCTCTAACATAGCATAGCACATACAAGCCTTCTCTTACATAGCATAGCACATACAAGCCTTCTCTTACATAGCATAGCACATACAAGCCTTCTCTTACATAGCATAGCTCATACAAGCCTTCTCTTACATAGCATAGCACATACAAGCCTTCCCTTACATAGCATAGCACATACAAGCCTTCTCTAACATAGCATAGCACATACAAGCCTTCTCTTACATAGCATAGCACATACAAGCCTTCTCTTACATAGTATAGCACATACAAGCCTTCTCTTACATAGCATAGCACATACAAGCCTTCTCTAACATAGCATAGCACATACAAGCCTTCTCTTACATAGCATAGCACATACAAGCCTTCTCTTACATAGTATAGCACATACAAGCCTTCTCTTACATAGCATAGCACATACAAGCCTTCTCTAACATAGCATAGCACATACAAGCCTTCTCTTACATAGCATAGCACATACAAGCCTTCTCTTACATAGGATAGCACATACAAGCCTTTTCTTACCTAGCATAGCACATACAAGCCTTCTCTTACCTAGCATAGCACATACAAGCCTTCTCTTACCTATAGCACATACAAGCCTTCTCTTACATAGCATAGCACATACAAGCCTTCTCTTACATAGCATAGCACATACAAGCCTTCTCTTACATAGTATAGCACATACAAGCCTTCTCTTACATAGCATAGCACATACAAGCCTTCTCTTACATAGTATAGCACATACAAGCCTTTTCTTACCTAGCACATACAAGCCTTCTCTTACCTAGCACATACAGGCCTTCTCTTACATAGCATAGCACATACAAGCCTTCTCTTACATAGCATAGCACATACAAGCTTTCTCTTACCTAGCATAGCACATACAAGCCTTCTCTTACCTAGCTCATACAGGCCTTCTCTTACATAGCATAGCACATACAAGCCTTATCTTACATAGCATAGCTCATACAGGCCTTCTCTTACCTAGCACATACAAGCCTTCTCTTACATAGCATAGCACATACAAGCCTTCTCTTACATAGCATAGCACATACAAGCCTTCTCTTACATAGCATAGCAAATACAAGCCTTCTCTTACCTAGCATAGCACATACAGGCCTTCTCTTACCTAGCTCATACAAGCCTTCTCTTACATAGTATAGCACATACAAGCCTTCTCTTACCTAGCTCATACAAGCCTTCTCTTACATAGTATAGCACATACAGGCCTTCTCTTACCTAGCTCATACAAGCCTTTTCTTACATAGTATAGCACATACAGGCCTTCTCTTACCTAGCTCATACAAGCCTTCTTGCACTCTTCCATTGTGTGGAAATTATTCGCATTGCCTCCGCATCCCCCGTAGATAAAGTCCTCGCACTTGCCCGACTGAGAGTTGAAGAACACTCTGGGCATGGCGGCACGACAATCGCCGACCTTCTTGGGTAAAGTACACGCGCTATTTCCAGAAACAGCCGCGGACGAACGGCCCATTGACAGACCTATTAAGACAACAGCTGAAGCAATATTAGAGGTCAACTTGAAGACAATGGATAGTTTAGACCTGACTAACTGATATTGAATGAGCTAAATACAAGAAATGTGTAGCTCGCTCCTAGGCTGGAGTCCATTGTGTATAATAAAGTAGGGGATAGAACAGCACAGTACAGTACAAAGACATCCGGTAAAGTGATTACAGGTTTTTGTCGCAAGGTCCGTATTAACTGTCATAACAGGTAGGTTTTCTATTGGCAATACTTAAAAGTATTTTGAAAATCCGGAATATAAAAACAGGGTATGAATATAATATGAAAAATATATTAAATTATTATTTTATCATTATCACTATTATTATGAACTCTTATTACTACTAAACTATTATCATTATAATTATTATTACTATTTTTATTATGCTGAAAAACATCACTTTGAGAGCCAAAGAAAATAATCTCATCTACTTGCAACGCATTCACATTTTCAAGGGGGGATAAACTAGATGGCTACTTTAATTTTTCTGATGTGGTCCTGATCCAAAAGAAGTCTCTGGATTAATTGAACAAGATTCCTTTATATATTATGTGAAGTAAACTCACTATAAAAAACCGTATCATCACGTCCACCATCATCATCATCAGTAGTAGTATTTTAGATGGATGTTATTCAATTTTTTTTACGCAGTCAACTAGTCTCTTCCAATCTGCCTATGACGAGAAAAAACGCACCATAAGATCGAGGTACATTCTTTACACCATTATCTTAATGAAGGGCGTGTTTGTATGATAAAGAAGAGCTTTCTTAATAATGACGTCAAGCCTGAGTTTTCACCAAATTCTTAGAACATACTTAGAACATTTCCAGGCTCAGATAGCAGCAAAATATTGTTTTTTTCAGTTGGATAAGCACACCCGTAATTATTGTAGTTATTGATTATCTCCGCGTTGGGTATTTCATTGCCACTATGTCATCACGTCATCTAATTTGTTTACGTGCACAAGTCCTAGCTTTTCGCTAGAGGGTGGGCTTGGCTCAGTAACAAAGGGGGAGGGGGGGATCTTTTTGTTACATATGACTTTCTGGCAGCCCAAAGGGGGGGGGGGTTAAACCCCCTAAACCCTCCCCCTAGATCCGCTACTGTTATTACCTATCAGTATTGGGATAAATTTTGTGTTTGCAGTTTCAGTTATTTGTCCGGAAATGAAATTTGGCATGTTTTCCAAGTCGTTCAAACAATACAAAAAAGCAAGCGATATAAAAAGTTTTGAAACAGTAATCGTAAAACAGTTTTAGATAACTTTTTAAATATAAAAAAACATCCAATTTTAGTATACGATTTTAATAGTTTATTCTAAGGTAAATCCATAATCAAGAAATTATTTTAATTTGAATCACAGTAAAAAATTTTTTTAACTGTTATACTTGTTGCATGAGCCACATGCATGCCTCGCAGTGCTATTTTTATACTCACTGAAATGTAAACTGGTAAATGCTCAAAAACAAGAACGGCTCAGGGTCAACTGAAAGTTAGACGCTCTTATAAAAAAAGAGTGCCCTTAGATTGAGTACCCTCTACTCGTTTTATAAGAACTTTTCTTATAAGAAAGTCCAGCCTTTTACCAAATTCTAACAAGTGGAGAACATGACGAGGCACAAAGGCGCTTTCTTAGTCTGGTGCGTTCTAAAATGCAAAATGACATTATAGCAACCTTAAATGTTATTGATCATCTGTGTAATTCTCTTCCTAATAATTCATTGGATATCATATTTTTTATATACGCTAGACTTTTTAAATTTTAAAAGAGCATCGTTAATAAGAACATTTTCTGCTTAAAATGCTCCAAAATAAAAACGGCCCAACAACTGAAAATTATAAGCGTTCTTATATAAGAAAAAGAGTGTTTCTTAAAATGAAATAACGTTTTATGGCTAATTTTAGTTTAAAGGTAGAAACTTTAAAGTATCAACAAATTGAGCCAACCTGCCAGAAAAACCAAAGCGATAGCGGCAATTGCTTGGTAACTGAAACCAGACTTTGTCTTGTGAGACTTCATCTCGATAACCGCGCGCTAACGACAACGCCACGACCGATTTGAGCGTGATCTGTATGAGCGCTCAGCCAAATAAGCGCTTTGCACGTTCGGTTATGCAAAAAGCCTGATTTAGCAATGTTCCAGCCATATATGGGCTAGAAGTGACGGCAGAATGAATTAGATAGGAGAGACAAAGGCTGCATCTGCGTAAAGGATGCCAGCTAGGTAAATAAACACGAGGGGCTTGATTGGAGTTCGTTTGATGGTGTTGTCTCAGCTATCCTCTGGAGAATTTTCACGATTATTTTGAATAAAATATTGAATCATAGCTGAAAACATGCAATTCAGAGGTTATTGGTTCTTTTCCCTTAAATACCCTTAGACCTAATGCGTATTACAACCAAATGTTTCTATTTCATTTTCCTTGGTTTTGACAAACCAACATTCACTAGTTTATCCCTAAATAATTTGAATCTTGAATAATTTGAAATCCCACTTGAACCTTTTTATTAATTTTTTTATTTCAAATTTCTTTTCTATATCATTGTTTTAAGGTGTATAGCATTTTGAAAAAGACGAAATGAAAAGGGTCATGAAGTGTGGATCACGTTTTCCTGCCGCCTGGGAAATCATAGTATACTTGTTAAAAAGTTACGTAGCCAGTGCAATCTTCCAGCTAGTATTGTTAACTGGATAATAGATTTCCTATCTAACAGATCTCAGCGTACTAAATTTGCATCAGATTGTTACTCTGAGTGGGGCCCAGTCCCCGCCGGCGTTCCTCAGAGTACGAAATTAGGCCCTTGGCTTTTCGTATCAATGATCAATGACCTAGATATAAGCGCGCTTCAGTGGAAATATGTGGACAACACCACGGTGTCAGAGGTAATTGCGAAAGGCAGTGACAGTCACGTGCAGGAGCTAGTTGATAAAGTGGTAGAATGGTCTTGTGATAATAGAGTCCAGCTAAACGCAGACAAGTGTAAAGAACTCCGAATTTCTTTCGCCAGACAGGAGAGAGATTTCACTCCGATAGGTGTAGAAGGTAAAGAGATAGAGGTGGTCACCAGTGTAAAACTGCTGGGTCTTACGTTAACGAACAACTTAATTGGAACGACCATGTTACTGAGGTCACGAAAAAGGCTAGTAAAAGGCTCTATTTTCTAACACAACTAAAAATAGCTGGCGTTCCCCAACATGAGCTAGTATTATTTTACACGTCATGCGTTAGATCCCTTATGGACTACGCCGCGCCAGTATTTTATAAAAGCCTTCCTCAATACTTCAAAAATGAGTTTGCGCACCTTGAAAAAAGGGCAGTATCAATAATAACATCAGGAAGGTGTAAATTAGCGAAGGATATTGACATCAATCCGATCTTTGACCATCATAATTTACTGTGCAGCAAGCTTTTTAATGACACTATTAATAATCCTAAACACAAGTTAAGTACTCTTCTGCCGCCTGTAAATGATCACTCCCGATATGCTCTGCGACACCAGCGCCGTTTTAATGTTCCAAGACTTCGCATAAAAAGGGCTAGTAATACTTTCATATTCTCCATGATCAAACAACTTAGGCTGTAGTTATATACATTTTTATCATATATTTTTATAGGAAGTAATTATATTTTATCATAATAATATTTATAACTATTGTCGTATTTAAATTTTTCATATTATTTTTATTTTTTTTGTACATAATGCGTAATTCAGCCTTTTGGCTGCAATGCATATTTTTAATAAACTATCTATCTATCTACCTACCTACCTACCTACCTACCTACCTACCTACCTACCTACCTACCTACCTACCTACCTACCTACCTACCTACCTAACTACCTACCTACCTACCTACCTACCTACCTACCTACCTACCTACCTACCTACCTATCTATCCAATCCCGTCTCTCGTATGGTGTTTACCACAGGGATACCATTCCTGAAACTAGGGCAGGGTTAGGCATTGTTTTACAGCTCGAGAAGACCGTGATGGGGCACTCCCTCATTTTGTCATTCCCTGGTTATTCCAACCGTACGATAATCTAAAGTCCGATATAGTATTTTGTTATAACCTGGTTATTCCAACCGTACGATAATCTAAAGTCCCATATAGTATTTTGTCATTTCCTGGTTATTCCAACCGTACGATAATCTAATGTCCCATATAGTATTTTGTCATTCCCTGGTTATTCCAACCGTACGATAATCTAAAGTCCCATATAGTATTTTGTTATTCCCTGGTTATTCCAACCGTACGATAATCTAAAGTCCCATATAGTATTTTGTTATTCCCTGGTTATTCCAACCGTACGATAATCTAAAGTACCATATAGTATTTTGTCATTCCCTGGATATTCCAACCGTACGATAATCTAAAGTCCCATATAGTATTTTGTTATTCCCTGGTTATTCCAACTGTACGATAATCTAAAGTCCCATATAGTAATTTGACATTCCCTGGTTATTCCAACCGTACGATAATCTAAAGTCCCATATAGTATTTTGTCATTCCCTGGTTATTCCAACCGTACGATAATCTAATATAGTATTTTGTCATTTCCTGGTTATTCCAACCGTACGATAATCTAAAATCCCATATAGTATTTTGTTATCCCCTGGTTATTCCAACCGTACGATAATCTAAAGTCCCTTTAAATGGTCTGTGACAGTCCCTGTAAGATTTGCAGGATTCTATATATACCCTAGGATTTGTAGGATTCTATATATACCCTAGGATTTGTAGGATTTTATACATATCCTAGGATTTGTAGGATTCTATATATACCCTAGGATTTGTAGGATTCTATATATACCCTAGGATTTGTAGGTTTTAATATATACCCTAGGATTTGTAGGATTTTATATATACCCAAGGATTTGTAGGATTCTATTATATACCCTAGGATTTGTAGGATTTTATATATACCCTAGGATTTGTAGGCTTCTATATATACCCTAGGATTTGTAGGATTCTATATACACCCTAGGATTTGTAGGATTTTATATATACCCTAGGATTTGTAGGATTTTATATATACCCAAGGATTTGTAGGATTCTATTATATACCCTAGGATTTGTAGGATCTTATATATACCCTAGGATTTGTAGGATTCTATATATACCCTAGGATTTGTAGGATTCTATATATACCCTAGGATTTGTAGGATTTTATATATACCCAAGGATTTGTAGGATTCTATTATATACCCTAGGATTTGTTGGGTTCTATATATACCCTAGGATTTGTAGGATTCTATATATACCCTAGGATTTGTAGGATTCTATATATACCCTAGGATTTGTAGGATTCTATATATACCCTAGGATTTGTAGGATTCTATATATACCCTAGGATTTGTAGGATTCTATATATACTCTAGGATTTGTAGCATTCTATATACCCTAGGATTTGTAGGATTCTATATATATTTGTAGTATTCTAAATATGCATGTAACACCCCGTCCTGCACGCAAAGTTCTTCTGGCCATTGGACCATTAAGGCCGCATTGTCACCAGTTTGCTGGTGATAATGCGGCTTAAAGGCCTTTTTTGTGTATATGATTGGCAGCAAAAAATAATTATTCGAATAGACTATCATAATTGTTATCACCACCATTATTATCATCGAGAACTGAAGAAACTGGACAATTATCTAAATGCTATTTAGCTTAAATATTTCTTTTATTCAAAGCTTTTGCTCTACATTTTTTATTCGTGCTACACGAGAAATGCATACTAACACGAGGAGGTAGTAATCCCTCCATCACGCGAACACTAGCATAACGGCACGAGTTTAGCGCACGCAATGTGCCGTGATTAGACGCGATCACGATACACGCGCCTACCGGGTCGGAACCTGTAAAGCCATAGGACAATAAGCCCAACCAATTAGCGCGGCCTGATAAATAGAGGGCTCAACCGAACTAACACAACAAATCAGCTAAAGCTAAAGAATTTAAAGACTTCAGTTACACAGCAAAGTATGATCGGCGCGATCGTTTTTCTCACGATTGGTGTAGTCTATAATCTATTCCTCTTGTTTTACTCCATTGTTAAGCACTTCTTTAAAATCGGGAGCTTCAAGATTCTCTACACGAGTCAAGGGCTGTTGAATGTGGGAGTCTTGGTGTCTCAGGCGGCTCTGGTTGTCGTCAATGGCCGAGGTGGGTTGTGTATCGGCGTATTTCTCGTCTTCACGATGCTGCGATTTTGGTTTGTCGCTCTGACTGAGTTCAATTTCGTCATTCTTGTTGGTATGAAGATTCAAAGCTATCTAGAGGGTGAGCAGTATTCATATAAACACACCAGTACAGCACTAGTGACGGTTGTGCTTTTTGCGACACTCCTGGTTTCACCGATGTTTTGCTCGACATTGAATAAATTATCAACTTTGGACTGGACTTGGATGCAAACTTTATCAGAATACCCGCAAATGCTGACTGGAAATCGTGACTTTAACACACAGCTCTACAGCTTGATATTGGTGGTGTTTCTTCTTTTTATCCCAATGTTACTCCTTTGTTTTTTCGCAGTTAAACTTTTCTTTAAAAGTTCAAAAGTTCAAAAAGACCAAGCATTGGAAATTAAAGACCAAGCATCGCCTGAAATGTTTGAGGAATTCGAGGCCCCAAGTAAGACGGATTTTCGCGGCGTCCTCTTCGCTCCTTTCGTGTGTACGGTGACAGTCGCGTCCATTTGCATGTTTGCGGCTAATCACGAAACTCGTCACGAGCTCACTCAAGGGTTTAGCCAAACAATGCTAGAGTCCCTTACTTATATCGTTGCTATGGTGATATCGCTAGCTACATGTTCACCATTATTGGTTCAGATCATGATGCCTAAAGAAATCGCAAAGAGCCGTGCGCATGAGACAATGGTCTGAGGATCTTTCGCTGGCATATCCCACAAGAAGATAACACGGACTGTAACGGACCGAGAAAAAGTCACGCAAGATGCACGTGAAAGAGAATAGTTCGAAAATCCCGCGTGATGTTATCCAGGAACACGCGTGATGTTGTCCAGGAACACGCAGGTTTGAATTCGCGTAGTGCACTGGTGAGGGCGCACCACCTTACCCCACTAGTCAGATCATAGATCGGGGGCCGGTTCCTGAGAGGCCGATAAACTTAACCCTAGATCAGCGCATAATCCCGGGTTAAAATTCGATAACCGTAGGTTAGCTAACCGACGGATAACTCACCGTTCCCGAAAGCCAAGTGATCCCCCGCGATTTACTAACCCTGGATCAAGCGAGTGAAAAACTGGTTTGACGAGTAAAATTCACACAGGATACCCACAGTAGATCAACAGAGAGCAACTCAAATATTTACCTTTGGTGATTTAATTTTTGCAGAAAAGCCCCAAAACACCTCTACATCGCCTGTAATTACCTCCATTCCATTGCCAAAAAATGTCATTTGCAGGATTCGAGTTTGGTGCGTGACACTAGAGAGACAGATTTATTTCAATTATAAATTTCATGTAACTTTCTGTCTTCTGTCACAATTTTCGTGTCAGCATCGCAACGAAGGTCTCATAACAAAGCGAAATGTTAGGACATTTGATCCCTACATTGGTTTTGTGTAACGTCTTTTTTATCGGCAACTTCATTTTATGAATCTTTAGTTCTACTACAAAGTTTGGGAAGCCTGTGCTACGCCAACTAAACCGTAGGTTAGCGAGTTAACCCACCTCGCGAGCAGTGTTAGATTTTACCTCCAACCTAACCCAGAGTTAATTCTAATTAGCATCTAACTAATCCGGGGGTAAAAATTTTATCGTGGGTTAGGGCAAAATTAACCCCGTGTTAGCGCTAATCGGCTTTTCAGGAACCGGCCCCCGTACTATAGGTCATATATATGAAACAATTAGGAGAAAAAGAAGCGATGGCGCTACTTTCCACACAATTGTTCGATAAAAAATGATTTCAGCAGCAGCTTTGATCTCTAAATTCTATTTGATGCCTTGCTCCGTTGTGTATATGAAGATAATAAGGGAAAACCAAAAAAAAAAAAAAAACTACGCCAACGTTTTGGCTTTTATTTCAGTCCTTCTTCCGGACGAATTGAAATCGGCCTTTCTTTCAATAAAATTGTATAGTGTTTAAGAAATGTCACTTCTGTCTCCCCCCAAACCAATCTTTATACAGTCGATTCACAGAAGCTTGTCGACAACCGGCTTCGCGACAAGCCCGCATGTAAGCATGGCTAAAAACTACTGAAGCGTCTAGCTGCATATATTAGCCACCGCTCAGGTGTCTAAGCCTGAAGTTATGCAGTGGCTAATATAAACCTATTTTATTAAACATTGTCAGCGCGATTGGCGAATAGCAATTGCCAAATGGCAGTTCTATGACCGAAAGGTGTATATGGGTATTAATTATTTGTAAAAATAAAGGTGATAAATAGACTAAAGCGATGTCAGAACCATATATTAATTACATTAAATGAATAGTCGTATGTTTTAATTATATTTTCCGGAATTTGGAACAAATATTGGTGTTTTTTGCGGAAATCAATTAAGCGCGAGCGTGGTTTTGCTGGTTTTCGCATAAGCACAGTATCACTTTTTTCTGTAGCTTTTTTTTTAAAGCATATTACTATTTTCCTTGTTTTGACTGATTTCATTGTCGCAAAAAACCGCAAAAAAGGCCCCATTGGCCAAATTAACTTCACTTTTACAAAAAAAAAGACTTTTCTATAGTGCTTTGCGGTAACATAACTCAAATTTTGTATCGTTGTGAGCTAGAGGATAACTACTGAAGGAGGAAGCCTGCATAAGAAAGGTGTGGGCCCAAGTTTATCGGACATCATAAAGCACTGATCATGTGGATGGTATGTACTTTATCATGTACCATATTCCGCATAGAATGTAACGTTCACGAGTGGCGCCATTAAAGAAGAAAAGAAACATTATACGATTGTAAAACGAAGAAAAAACCGGTATGTACACATGATGGAAACTTCAAAGATTGTTATCTGGTTGAAAGGTTATGTCCCTAAAAGCGAGTCTCTTTTTTTTTTTTCATCTGGCTGACGCAGCTCTAGGCGCCTCCCTGAGGACGGAAAGACTGCTTACAGCAAAGTCCCACACCTAGAGGGAACAAATGTAACATTAGACTGGGAGAGAACACAAACAACAGGACATCAGAATGGGGTTGAGACAGAATATGTGCAGGTTGAGTAACATATGATCTGTTGACGATCAGGGATTGTGAACTAGAGGTGATTAATTAGTCTCCTCCCGACTTCCGTCACCGTCCGTACCGTTAAAATAGAGAAACCATTAACCGGCCATTAATTCTAGTCGAACAGGACACTCTAAAATGGTCCAGGGTTAGAATATCTTTTCATTAGAAGAAACCTTTCTTTTTCAAATTTTATATCATCCAAACTAAACTATCCAAAAGCAAACCTTGGCTCAACGTTTTTTTCGATTGACGAATCTGTCCGTGTATATATACGTATAACAACAGCATAACATCACGTGATGGGTACCTTGATTTCACCCAAGCTGTCACCGCTGACCACCCACTGGTCACTAAAAGTGACACACGAAACTCCGGACGAATGGTCTTCGGGTAAGGTAAGTTGGCAGTGACCGCTGTCCAGTGACCAAACCTCAAATGAACGAACAAATATATTTTGTGACCAGACCTTTCAAATTAACGAACAATTATATTTTGTGACCAGACCTTTCAAATAAACGAACAATTATATTTTGTGACCAGACCTTTCAAATGAACGAACAATTATATTTTGTGACCAGACCTTTCAAATGAACGAACAATTATATTTTGTGACCAGGCCATTCAAATTAATGAACAATTATATTTTGTGACCAGACCTTTCAAATTAACGAACAGTTATATTTTGTGACCAGACCTTTCAAATGAACGAACAATTATATTTTGTGATCAGGCCTTTCAAATGAGCGAACAATAATATATTGTGACCAGACATTTTAAATAAACTAACAAATATACACAACCAATCACAGCCCTATGAAGTACAGCCAATCACAGCCCTTTGAGTTGAAACAATATAGGCATGGATAGCTTACACAGCGATGACAGGTGCTTTCTTTTTTCGTGAGTAAAACAGACAGAAAGTTTGGTCGCATTTCACAACAGTAAACGTCAGTCTTCCCAGTAACCGGGCTGTTACCTTGACCGTCCTGTCATTAGATCCACTGACAACCTTGTGTGAGTCAACTGCTGTACACGTCACAGAACCTACCACAAAAAAGATACACAAATCATAGAGCCTACCACAAAAATGACACACAAATCACAGAACCTACCACAAAAATGTAACACAAATCACAGAACCTACCACCTCTGCACCTCAACTCTATATTTATGTCCACCATTATGAAAATGAGCCATGTTGCTCACCTGTATGTCTACCATTATGGAAATGAGCTCACCTGTATGTCCACCATTATGCAAATGAGCTCACTTATATGTCCATCATTATGCAAATAAGCTTACCTGTAAGTCTACCATTATGCACATGAGCTCACCTGTATGTCCATCATTATGCAAATAAGCTCACCTGTATGTCCATCATTATGCAAATGAGCTCGCCTGTATGTCCACCATTATGCAAATGAGCTCACTTGTATGTCCATCATTATGCAAATGAGCTCACTTGTATGTCCATCATTATGCAAATGAGCTCACCTGTATGCCTACCATTATGCAAATGAGCTCACCTGTATGTCTATCATTATGCAAATGAGCTCACCTGTATGTCTACCATTATGCAAATGAGCTCACCTGTATGTCCATCATTATGCAAATGAGCTCACTTGTATGTCCATCATTATGCAAATGAGCTCACTTGTATGTCCATCATTATGCAAATGAGCTCACCTGTATGTCCATCATTATGCAAATGAGCTCACCTGTATGTCTACCATTATGCAAATGAGCTCACCTGTATGCCTACCATTATGCAAATGAGCTCACCTGTATGTCTACCATTATGCAAATGAGCTCACCTGTATGTCTACCATTATGCAAATGAGCTCACCTGTATGTCCAAACAGGTTGTGCTGCTTCCTGCGTGTGTGGGTGTCCCAAAGACAGATAGTGTTGTCTGTCTGTCCAGATGCAACCAGCCTTGTACATGGACTGATTGACAGGCAGGAAATGGTGGTCCTACATGTCATGGGCTAAGGGACAAGGTAAAAAAAAGCATGTGGTGAAGAGGGTATAAAGTGGCATGACTGTGTAGGGGGGATAATTGAAGTAGGTGACCTGGGGCAAGGTTAAAAGCACATCAGTGAGTACATTGTGGAAGAAATAGGGAAAAGAGAGAATGGAATGAGAAGAGAAAATATGGAGAAATATATAGAAGAGAAAGATTTGTGAAATACCAGGCAGAGTGAGGAGTGCCACGAGGATGGAGAAAACTTTAAAAAAGGATGATGAGTTAAGCATGGCAAATAAGAGATTGATAGGAGAGAAAATGATTGAGTGTGGCATAGAGGAGGTAGCGAGTAGTCAAAGAGAAAGCCTTCTGGATGGAGCAGGATGGTTGACCAACACAGGATGGTTGACCAACACATAGTGCAAGTGTAGCAAAGAAGGATTGACAGGGTAATAACAGGGTTTACTGAGTGGGAAGGGAACTTACTTCATCAGGTTTTTCTAAAATATATTTCTCAGCTTCTTGACGATCCAGTGCAAAAGAGTCTATGAATAATGTGTTAAGAAATACATAAATAAAATGACAAAAATTTGATGGCTTGAGATATCTCTCAACGTACATGGTGGACCCAGAAATTTAGGGATATTTCCTTATGCCTTCTTATATCCTAGTGATGAATTTTCACGCGCGCTCACTGGTCAATACAGGTCACGTGCACATTTTCACAGGACAAATATCATAATGACGAGCCAAAGAGATATCTGTCACGTGAACATTTTTGTGCGGTCAAAACTTGCTTTTCGTCTAACTCCTCAAACGAACACCAAGGTTTTCAAAACGCTATATATTTTTTTAGAATTTATCCTAAAATGTGAAAGTAAAAGCAATAACAAAAAACTTCACAACGGCGCGTGCTCGTGGCGTCATTCCCTTGCACGTCAGCGCGCGAGCAAAAGACATTTCAAAATTGAAAACATTTTGCTTCAATTTATCACCTCCAGATTTTATTCCAGCTCTTAGCAGAACAATAAAAAATTTGCCTAGGTGTCAATACATCAGTTAAATGCAAGTTTGGTCTTGTAGTTTTTGTTCTAATGGAACAATTGTTGCATGGATTTTTATTTTACGCTCGTGGTGTCATTCCAGTGCACGTCAGCGTACACAGAAGACACTTTTATAACATGGCTACATTCTAACGCGCGCTCTGATTGGCTAATTTTCTATAAACAAGAAATGGATCTATCAAAGAGATAAACCATAAAAGAAAAAAAACCATTGCTGAACACAAAACGTTCGCCAGATAAATACTAGTAGCGACTTTTTCGGTAACTCTAAAACCTTTATACTTCTTTTTTGGGCTGCATCTTTCTACATATGATAAATGAGGACCCAGATTTCCTGTAGGGCGTTCTTTAGATAGGGGGCGTTTATTAGGCCAAGGAAACGGTAAAAAATCATCCAAATCGCTTGAAGTCTTTCGAATGGTGTTTCTGCTATTTTGCCCTTGTATAAATTGTTCTAGTTCCTCCTGGCTGTTAGATGTTAGACATCTCCTCTTTGTTATAAAACATTCCACTGTTGTTGTTGTTGTTGTTGTTTCGACTTTTGCCGGCAAATTCTTCCTCTGGGTAGTAGAATTCGCTTTCACTTTCTTCGTCGTTTTTCATCGCTTATTTTCCGTTGCAACTGACTGTTGCTGAAACTTCCGTCGCTCGTACTTATGAGTCGTGTTGTTGTTTTTCTCGGGAATTTTGTCTCCATTGTCCTCTTCTGGATAGTCAAACTGACTATATGAATAATTTTCTTCGATCATAGTAAAGCGTATCGATATTTGGTATAATTTTTCTTTGTCAGGCTTTGGTTTGAGAGGTGAAGATCGGCTTTGGTCGCCCGAGCACTCGGTGTCACTCTCAAGTCACAAAAGAAAGATTTTTACATATTGCCCGGTAATTATCTTAGGATCTTGCCCGCTTCTCAGCCAATCAGAGCGCACGTATGATCGTTGCCACATAATAAATAAAATAAATAAACCCCATCTTTGGCTCACTGTGATATCGGCGGATAATGTCCGCGGCTAAGAAATGCTCCTCAAAATTTCACACATGCCCTCGAAGCTTCGCTTCTCGGCCAAATGTTTATTTTTCGTACCATTTCTCATCCTTGGACATTATCCGCCGTTATCTCAGCCGCCAGAAGGGTTTTATTGACTTAATATCTTTAGGCAAAATCTTTAAAAGAGGGCCCAGTACTAGGTCTGTCATACATGACATACTCATGACTGAATTATCAACATCATCTCCTGATAAGCTCCGTCCATCAAACTTGACAGACTGTGAAAAACAAGACAAAAAGATATGTTTAATGACTAGTAAACAGTCAATAAATGCTGCTAGGGGTCAGACCAACAGCTTGGATGGCAGTACCTATTTATCATCTAGGGAAAGAGACACTCCTGTTATTAGTTATGGTTGCTAATAGCAACAATATGTCACCCTTACCCCATCACAAATGTCACCCTTACCCCATCACATATGTCACCCTTACCCCATCACATATGTCACCCTTACCCCATCACAAATGTCATCCTTACCCCATCACACACGTCACCCTTTTCCCATCAGAAATGTCACCCTTACCCTATCACAAATGTCACCCGTCTCCTATCACAAATGCCACCCTTACCCCATCACATATGTCACCCTTACCCCATCACAAATGTCACCCTTACCCATCACACATGTCACCATTACCCCATCACATATGTCACCCTTACCCCATCACAAATGTCACCCTTAACCCATCACATACGTCACTCTTACACCATCACATATGTCACCCTTACACCATCACATGTCACCCTTACCCCATCACCCTTACCCCATCACATATGTCACCCTTACACCATCACATGTCACCCTTACCCCATCACATATGTCACCCTTTCCCCATCACATATGTCACCCTTTCCCCATCACATAAGTTACCCTTCTCCCATCACACATGTCACCCTTAACCCATCACATACGTCACCCTTAACCCATCACATGTCACCCTTACCCCATCACATATGTCACCCTTACCCCATCACAAATGTCACCCTTACCCCATCACATATGTCACCCTTACAACATCACATATGACACCCTTCCCCTTTCCCCATCTAGGTTTAGCCTACATGGGTATTTCCAATTAAGTAATTTTTATCAGACATAAAACGTTGTTCTTAGGATAATTGATAAAGAACTATTTCAAATCGGATTGTACTGTAGAGTTCAAGAGTCCTAACCCAGTGATTAATGGGTATGTATTATGAATGACTGAGTACTGATCTCTGAAAACCGTGTGAATATTTACAGGCACATAAACAAGGATGCTAAAGATTTACAAATCTGTATATATGCGACTACATAACTATCTTACCCTTGTATTTACCCCAACACTCATGCGACTACATAACTATCTTACCCTTGTATTAACCCCAACACTCATGCGACTACATAACTATCTTACCCTTGTATTTACCCCAACACTCATGTGACTACATAACTATCTTACCCTTGTATTTACCCCAACACTCATGTGACTACATAACTATCTTACCCTTGTATTTACCCCAAAACTTATAGGACTATATAACTACATATCTTGCCCTTGTATTTACCCCAGAACTTATAGGACTATATAACTACATATCTTGCTCTTGTATTTACCCAATAAGCCATGTCCTTACTCTACATTACTTTCTTGTTACCTGGAAACCGATAAGGTTCCAGTTTTCCATGACCTCAGCAGCATGGGATATGGAGACTGACCAGGTGTTACTATGGTGTTTTTGTTGTAGCTGAACATCCAATACAGAACACCTTAAAGGAACAACACAAAGAGGTGACTTCCACTAGGAAATCACAGGACTTTTTAGGCGGCAAGCATGTGTGTACTATGAAAAGCCGCAAAATGACAACAATAAAAAGCAACTTAATCAGCGGTTATGAATCAGCAGAAAGCTTCTAAGCCAGAAGGGTCTTATTTTCAAAGGAAGATTTTACTTGTTAATTGCTTATTTGGGTAACCGTAGAAACCAATTCTGTGTTTATTTTGGCATGAGTTTGGAACTAAAAAAATCACATGATTTCTTAGTCCAAGTCACCTATTGATAGAAATACACCTACAATACAATACTACATACATCATATACACCTACAATATAATATTACATACATCATATACACCTACAATACAATACTACATACCTCATATACACCAATAATACAATACTACATACATCATAGACACCTACAATACAATACTACATACATCATATACACCAATAATACAATACTAGATACATCATATACACCTACAATACAATACTACATATACATCATTTACACCTACAATACAATACAACATAAACATCATATACACCTACAATACAATACCATATACATCATATACACCTACAATACAATACTAGATACATCATATACACCTACAATACAATACTACATATACACCTACAATACAATACAACATAAACATCATATACACCTACAATACAATACCATATACATCATATACACCTACAATACAATACTACATATACATCATATACACCTACAATACAATACAACATAAACATCATATACACCTACAATACAATACCATATACATCATATACACCTACAATACAATACTAGATACATCATATACACCTACAATACAATACTACATATACATCATATACACCTACAATACAATACAACATAAACATCATATACACCTACAATACAATACCATATACATCATATACACCTACAATACAATACTACATATACATCATATACACCTACAATACAATTCTACAGTAAATATTGGAAAATTTTCAAACACTGAAAATTCGAGGTCAGGTTTTGGACCCCGAGGTGTTTTGAACCCCCAAAATACTACTTATTTACCAATGAATATACAAAATAACTACAAAATACCCACTGACGGTTTAAATCACCGATTTAACCCTTGCACCCCAAGACCCGCTAATTTTCCAACATCTACTGTACATACATCATTTACACCTACAATACAATACTACATACATCATATACACCTACAATACAATACTACATAAATACACCACAATACAATACTACATACATCATATACACCTACAATACAATACTACATATACATCATATACACCTACAATACAATATGACATAAACATCATTTACACCTACAATACAATACGACATAAACATCATTTACACCTACAATACAATACGACATAAACAACATTTACACCTACAATACAATACAACATAAAACATCATTTACACCTACAATACAATACTACATATACATCATATATACCTACAATACAATACGACATAAACATCATTTACACCTACAATACAATACTACATATACATCATATACACTACAATACAATACGACATAAACATCATTTACACCTACAATACAATACGACATAAACATCATTTACACCTACAATACAATACGACATAAACATCATTTACACCTACAAAACAATACTACATATACATCATATATACCTACAATACAATACTACATATACATCATATATACCTACAATACAATACGACATAAACATCATTTATACCTACAATACAATACGACATAAACATCATTTACACCTACAATACAATACTACATATACATCATATATACCTACAATACAATACGACATAAACATCATTTACACCTACAATACAATACTACATATACATCATTTACACCTACAATACAATTCTACATATACATCATATATACCTACAATACAATACGACAAAAATCATTTACACCTACAATACAATACTACATATACATCATATACACTACAATACACAATGCTTCATACATCATTTACACCTACAATACAATACCACATAAACATCATTTACACCTACAATACAATTCTACATATACATCATATATACCTACAATACAATACGACAAAAATCATTTACACCTACAATACAATACTACATATACATCATATACACTACAATACACAATGCTTCATACATCATTTACACCTACAATACAATACTACATAAACATCATTTACACCTACAATACAATACGACATAAACATCATTTACACCTACAATACAATACGACATAAACATCATTTACACCTACAATACAATACGACATAAACATCATTTACACCTACAATACAATATGACATAAACATCATATACACCTACAATACAATATGACATAAACATCATTTACACGTACAATACAATACTACATATACATCATTTACACCTACAATACAATACGACATAAACATCATATACACCTACAATACAATACGACATAAACATTATTTACACCTACAATACAATGCTTCATACATCATATACACCTATAGTACACGGCATTACTAAAAACGGAACGGGCGTAACCAGTATATTTCGTTTAGTTATAGGGGTAGGGATGTCATACTAGGATCACCATTTATTTCCTTTCTAATCTGCACAAAACGCAAGGCGAGGCGATTGAACATTCCGTTGTGACTTGCCAAAATAACTTCAGTAATGGCAAGTGCGCTACGTTATTTCAGGCATATTTGACATTCATGCAATTTTTATCCCATTACCATTGAATGTTCCAGATAGTAGCATTAGTAGTGTTGCTCATAGCTTCCTGTTAGAGATAACGCCAAATATCATACCGTAATACTGCAAGCGTCTAAAGGGAACGATTGTAGCTGAAATTTGTTACTAATAAATTATCCAATTTTTTATATGTACATGTGCTGAATGAATACAATCAAAATCCAATCTATCAAAAGGGCTGAAAGAATTGTTAGTGATTTTGAAGTACTTTGAAATCTGGCCCACACACACTTGGGATATCCGGAAATATTATACAATTATAGCCAAGCCAAGGTTGCCGTTGTCAATCAAAACTTTACGTAACATCGCCTTGCAGATTTACTGCCATGACAGGTTATTTACAGAGAGGGGAGGGACGGTATGTGTTGGACTAGGTAACTGACCTCTTATAGTCTAGTTACGAATGTAGTACCAAAAATTGCTTTTAAGCACTTAAGAAAAGATAAATGAACACTACAGAGATTGTTTTAAAATATTTACATTAGCTTAGCAAGTAGACACAACGCCACATACTATGCACCTCTTCCTCCTACCCCAGGTTAAGACATCCATGTGAAATCTAATTATGATCTTGGTAAATCAGTAACTTGTTTTTGTATATTGAATAAAAAGATCTCCTAAACCACCATCGTGTCTCTTGTTACACACACCCAGTGTGAACTACAACACTCAGTGCTCACTCCATCATTTTTTGACTGTGAAAATGTATTCTGTGTCAGGACTTAGAAATGCAGACAATATGTGCTACATCAACTGCATCCTCCAAAGTATACTTGGCAACAGCCCTATAGCGGAGTACATGAGGGACTGCGCATATCCAGAGAGACATGATTAGATGCAGATTCGAAAGAAATAAATGGTGATCCTAGTATGACATCCCTCCCCTATTACTAAGCGAAAAATACTGGTTCTGCCGGTTCCGCTGGTTTTGTTGGTTCCGCTATAGACTGGTCTGTGAAGGAAAATAATAAAACTGCAATACTGTGCCAGGATTTGTGTGTAATTTACTTTCTGTTAGCCTCAAAAAAAACAAAAGAAAATATAAAAGAAAAAAATCAAACACAAGAGGAACAATATCAGTGGAACATTTCTTCAGGATCAGCAATAACCATCATTTTTCCATGAGACCTGTTGTAGTGCATAAGGTAGTTGTTTCTGTAGGTATAAATAAATGACTGCCCTGTTGTAGTGCATAACCTAGTAAATGTCTGTAGGTACAACTAAATGACTGCCCTGTTGTAGTGCATAAGCTAGTAATGTCTGTAGGTACAACTAAATGACTGCCCTGTTGTAGTGCATAAGTTAGTAATGTCTGTAGGTACAACTAAACGACTGCCCTGTTGTAGTGCATAAGTTAGTAATGTCTGTAGGTACAACTAAACGACTGCCCTGTTGTAGTGCATAAGTTAGTAATGTCTGTAGGTACAACTAAATGACTGCCCTGTTGTAGTGCATAAGCTAGTAATGTCTGTAGGTACAACTAAACGACTGCCCTGTTGTAGTGCATAACCTAGTAATGTCTGTAGGTACAACTAAATGACTGCCCTGTTGTAGTGCATAAGCTAGTAATGTCTGTAGGTTCAACTAAATGACTGCCCTGTTGTAGTGCATAACCTAGTAATGTCTGTAGGTACAACTAAATGACTGCCCTGTTGTAGTGCATAAGGTAGTAATGTCTGTAGGTACAACTAAATGACTGCCCTGTTGTAGTGCATAAGCTAGTAATGTCTGTAGGTTCAACTAAATGACTGCCCTGTTGTAGTGCATAAGCTAGTAATGTCTGTAGGTTCAACTAAATGACTGCCCTGTTGTAGTGCATAGCTAGTAATGTCTGTAGGTACAACTAAATGACTGCCCTGTTGTAGTGCATAAGCTAGTAATGTCTGTAGGTACAACTAAATGACTGCCCTGTTGTAGTGCATAAGTTAGTAATGTCTGTAGGTACAACTAAACGACTGCCCTGTTGTAGTGCATAAGTTAGTAATGTCTGTAGGTACAACTAAACGACTGCCCTGTTGTAGTGCATAAGCTAGTAATGTCTAAAGGTACAACTAAATGACTGCCCTGTTGTAGTGCATAAGCTAGTAATGTCTGTAGGTTCAACTAAATGACTGCCCTGTTGTAGTGCATAAGCTAGTAATGTCTGTAGGTTCAACTAAATGACTGCCCTGTTGTAGTGCATAACCTAGTAATGTCTGTAGGTTCAACTAAACGACTGCCCTGTTGTAGTGCATAACCTAGTAATGTCTGTAGGTACAACTAAATGACTGCCCTGTTGTAGTGCATAACCTAGTAATGTCTGTAGGTACAACTAAATGACTGCCCTGTTGTAGTGCATAAGCTAGTAATGTCTGTAGGTTCAACTAAACGACTGCCCTGTTGTAGTGCATAAGCTAGTAATGTCTGTAGGTTCAACTAAACGACTGCCCTGTTGTAGTGCATAAGCTAGTAATGTCTGTAGGTACAACTAAATGACTGCCCTGTTGTAGTGCATAACCTAGTAATGTCTGTAGGTACAACTAAATGACTGCCCTGTTGTAGTGCATAAGCTAGTAATGTCTGTAGGTACATCTAAACGACTGCCCTGTTGTAGTGCATAAGCTAGTAATGTCTGTAGGTTCAACTAAACGACTGCCCTGTTGTAGTGCATAAGCTAGTAATGTCTGTAGGTACAACTAAACGACTGCCCTGTTGTAGTGCATAAGTTAGTAATGTCTGTAGGTTCAACTAAATGACTGCCCTGTTGTAGTGCATAAGCTAGTAATGTCTGTAGGTACAACTAAATGACTGCCCTGTTGTAGTGCATAAGCTAGTAATGTCTGTAGGTACAACTAAATGACTGCCCTGTTGTAGTGCATAAGCTAGTAATGTCTGTAGGTACAACTAAATGACTGCCCTGTTGTAGTGCATAAGCTAGTAATGTCTGTAGGTACAACTAAATGACTGCCCTGTTGTAGTGCATAAGTTAGTAATGTCTGTAGGTACAACTAAATGACTGCCCTGTTGTAGTGCATAAGCTAGTAATGTCTGTAGGTACAACTAAACGACTGCCCTGTTGTAGTGCATAACCTAGTAATGTCTGTAGGTACAACTAAACGACTGCCCTGTTGTAGTGCATAAGCTAGTAATGTCTGTAGGTACAACTAAATGACTGCCCTGTTGTAGTGCATAAGCTAGTAATGTCTGTAGGTACAACTAAACGACTGCCCTTTTGTAGTGCATAAGCT
This sequence comes from Nematostella vectensis, assembly GCF_932526225.1. Lineage (NCBI taxonomy): Eukaryota > Metazoa > Cnidaria > Anthozoa > Actiniaria > Edwardsiidae > Nematostella > Nematostella vectensis. Next base: position 1,805,278 of record NC_064045.1, read on the forward strand.
AGTAATGTCTGTAGGTACAACTAAACGACTGCCCTGTTGTAGTGCATAAGTTAGTAATGTCTGTAGGTACAACTAAACGACTGCCCTTTTGTAGTGCATAAGCTAGTAATGTCTGTAGGTACAACTAAACGACTGCCCTGTTGTAGTGCATAAGTTAGTAATGTCTGTAGGTACAACTAAATGACTGCCCTGTTGTAGTGCATAAGCTAGTAATGTCTGTAGGTACAACTAAATGACTGCCCTGTTGTAGTGCATAAGTTAGTAATGTCTGTAGGTACAACTAAATGACTGCCCTGTTGTAGTGCATAAGCTAGTAATGTCTGTAGGTACAACTAAACGACTGCCCTGTTGTAGTGAATAAGCTAGTAATGTCTGTAGGTACAACTAAATGACTGCCCTGTTGTAGTGCATAAGCTAGTAATGTCTGTAGGTACAACTAAATGACTGCCCTGTTGTAGTGCATAAGTTAGTAATGTCTGTAGGTACAACTAAACGACTGCCCTGTTGTAGTGCATAAGCTAGTAATGTCTGTAGGTACAACTAAATGACTGCCCTGTTGTAGTGCATAAGCTAGTAATGTCTGTAGGTACAACTAAATGACTGCCCTGTTGTAGTGCATAAGTTAGTAATGTCTGTAGGTACAACTAAATGACTGCCCTGTTGTAGTGCATAACCTAGTAATGTCTGTAGGTACAACTAAATGACTGCCCTGTTGTAGTGCATAACCTAGTAATGTCTGTAGGTACAACTAAATGACTGCCCTGTTGTAGTGCATAAGCTAGTAATGTCTGTAGGTTCAACTAAATGACTGCCCTGTTGTAGTGCATAACCTAGTAATGTCTGTAGGTACAACTAAATGACTGCCCTGTTGTAGTGCATAAGGTAGTAATGTCTGTAGGTACAACTAAATGACTGCCCTGTTGTAGTGCATAAGCTAGTAATGTCTGTAGGTTCAACTAAATGACTGCCCTGTTGTAGTGCATAAGCTAGTAATGTCTGTAGGTTCAACTAAATGACTGCCCTGTTGTAGTGCATAAGCTAGTAATGTCTGTAGGTACAACTAAACGACTGCCCTGTTGTAGTGCATAAGCTAGTAATGTCTATAGGTACAACTAAATGACTGCCCTGTTGTAGTGCATAAGCTAGTAATGTCTGTAGGTACAACTAAACGACTGCCCTGTTGTAGTGCATAAGCTAGTAATGTCTGTAGGTTCAACTAAACGACTGCCCTGTTGTAGTGCATAAGCTAGTAATGTCTGTAGGTTCAACTAAACGACTGCCCTGTTGTAGTACATAAGCTAGTAATGTCTGTAGGTACAACTAAACGACTGCCCTGTTGTAGTGCATAAGTTAGTAATGTCTGTAGGTTCAACTAAATGACTGCCCTGTTGTAGTGCATAAGCTAGTAATGTCTGTAGGTACAACTAAATGACTGCCCTGTTGTAGTGCATAAGCTAGTAATGTCTGTAGGTACAACTAAATGACTGCCCTGTTGTAGTGCATAAGCTAGTAATGTCTGTAGGTACAACTAAATGACTGCCCTGTTGTAGTGCATAAGTTAGTAATGTCTGTAGGTACAACTAAATGACTGCCTTGTTGTAGTGCATAAGCTAGTAATGTCTGTAGGTACAACTAAATGACTGCCCTGTTGTAGTGCATAAGCTAGTAATGTCTGTAGGTACAACTAAATGACTGCCCTGTTGTAGTGCATAAGCTAGTAATGTCTGTAGGTACAACTAAATGACTGCCCTGTTGTAGTGCATAAGTTAGTAATGTCTGTAGGTACAACTAAATGACTGCCCTGTTGTAGTGCATAAGTTAGTAATGTCTGTAGGTACAACTAAACGACTGCCCTGTTGTAGTGCATAAGCTAGTAATGTCTGTAGGTACAACTAAATGACTGCCCTGTTGTAGTGCATAAGCTAGTAATGTCTGTAGGTACAACTAAACGACTGCCCTGTTGTAGTGCATAAGCTAGTAATGTCTGTAGGTACAACTAAACGACTGCCCTGTTGTAGTGCATAACCTAGTAATGTCTGTAGGTACAACTAAATGACTGCCCTGTTGTAGTGCATAAGCTAGTAATGTCTGTAGGTACAACTAAACGACTGCCCTTTTGTAGTGCATAAGTTAGTAATGTCTGTAGGTACAACTAAACGACTGCCCTGTTGTAGTGCATAAGCTAGTAATGTCTGTAGGTACAACTAAACGACTGCCCTGTTGTAGTGCATAACCTAGTAATGTCTGTAGGTACAACTAAACGACTGCCCTTTTGTAGTGCATAAGTTAGTAATGTCTGTAGGTACAACTAAACGACTGCCCTGTTGTAGTGCATAAGCTAGTAATGTCTGTAGGTACAACTAAACGACTGCCCTGTTGTAGTGCATAACCTAGTAATGTCTGTAGGTTCAACTAAACGACTGCCCTGTTGTAGTGCATAAGTTAGTAATGTCCGTTGGTACAACTAAACGACTGCCCTTTTGTAGTGCATAAGTTAGTAATGTCTGTAGGTACAACTAAACGACTGCCCTGTTGTAGTGCATAACCTAGTAATGTCTGTAGGTACAACTAAACGACTGCCCTGTTGTAGTGCATAAGTTAGTAATGTCTGTAGGTACAACTAAATGACTGCCCTGTTGTAGTGCATAAGCTAGTAATGTCTGTAGGTACAACTAAATGACTGCCCTGTTGTAGTGCATAAGTTAGTAATGTCTGTAGGTACAACTAAATGACTGCCCTGTTGTAGTGCATAAGTTAGTAATGTCTGTAGGTACAACTAAACGACTGCCCTGTTGTAGTGCATAAGCTAGTAATGTCTGTAGGTACAACTAAATGACTGCCCTGTTGTAGTGCATAAGCTAGTAATGTCTGTAGGTACAACTAAATGACTGCCCTGTTGTAGTGCATAAGTTAGTAATGTCTGTAGGTACAACTAAACGACTGCCCTGTTGTAGTGCATAAGCTAGTAATGTCTGTAGGTACAACTAAATGACTGCCCTGTTGTAGTGCATAAGCTAGTAATGTCTGTAGGTACAACTAAATGACTGCCCTGTTGTAGTGCATAAGTTAGTAATGTCTGTAGGTACAACTAAATGACTGCCCTGTTGTAGTGCATAACCTAGTAATGTCTGTAGGTACAACTAAATGACTGCCCTGTTGTAGTGCATAACCTAGTAATGTCTGTAGGTACAACTAAATGACTGCCCTGTTGTAGTGCATAAGCTAGTAATGTCTGTAGGTTCAACTAAATGACTGCCCTGTTGTAGTGCATAACCTAGTAATGTCTGTAGGTACAACTAAATGACTGCCCTGTTGTAGTGCATAAGGTAGTAATGTCTGTAGGTACAACTAAACGACTGCCCTGTTGTAGTGCATAAGCTAGTAATGTCTGTAGGTTCAACTAAATGACTGCCCTGTTGTAGTGCATAAGCTAGTAATGTCTGTAGGTTCAACTAAATGACTGCCCTGTTGTAGTGCATAAGCTAGTAATGTCTGTAGGTACAACTAAACGACTGCCCTGTTGTAGTGCATAAGCTAGTAATGTCTGTAGGTACAACTAAATGACTGCCCTGTTGTAGTGCATAAGCTAGTAATGTCTGTAGGTACAACTAAACGACTGCCCTGTTGTAGTGCATAAGCTAGTAATGTCTGTAGGTACAACTAAACGACTGCCCTGTTGTAGTGCATAACCTAGTAATGTCTGTAGGTACAACTAAATGACTGCCCTGTTGTAGTGCATAAGCTAGTAATGTCTGTAGGTACAACTAAACGACTGCCCTTTTGTAGTGCATAAGTTAGTAATGTCTGTAGGTACAACTAAACGACTGCCCTGTTGTAGTGCATAAGCTAGTAATGTCTGTAGGTACAACTAAACGACTGCCCTGTTGTAGTGCATAACCTAGTAATGTCTGTAGGTACAACTAAACGACTGCCCTTTTGTAGTGCATAAGTTAGTAATGTCTGTAGGTACAACTAAACGACTGCCCTGTTGTAGTGCATAAGCTAGTAATGTCTGTAGGTACAACTAAACGACTGCCCTGTTGTAGTGCATAACCTAGTAATGTCTGTAGGTTCAACTAAACGACTGCCCTGTTGTAGTGCATAAGTTAGTAATGTCTGTTGGTACAACTAAACGACTGCCCTTTTGTAGTGCATAAGTTAGTAATGTCTGTAGGTACAACTAAACGACTGCCCTGTTGTAGTGCATAACCTAGTAATGTCTGTAGGTACAACTAAACGACTGCCCTGTTGTAGTGCATAAGTTAGTAATGTCTGTAGGTACAACTAAATGACTGCCCTGTTGTAGTGCATAAGCTAGTAATGTCTGTAGGTACAACTAAATGACTGCCCTGTTGTAGTGCATAAGCTAGTAATGTCTGTAGGTACAACTAAACGACTGCCCTGTTGTAGTGCATAGCCTAGTAATGTCTGTAGGTACAACTAAACGACTGCCCTGTTGTAGTGCATAAGTTAGTAATGTCTGTAGGTACAACTAAACGACTGCCCTGTTGTAGTGTATAAGCTAGTAATGTCTGTAGGTACAACTAAACGACTGCCCTGTTGTAGTGCATAAGTTAGTAATGTCTGTAGGTACAACTAAATGACTGCCCTGTTGTAGTGCATAAGCTTGTAATGTCTGTAGGTTCAACTAAATGACTGCCCTGTTGTAGTGCATAAGGCAGTAATGTCTGTAGGTACAACTAAACGACTGCCCTGTTGTAGTGCATAAGTTAGTAATGTCTGTAGGTACAACTAAATGACTGCCCTGTTGTAGTGCATAAGCTAGTAATGTCTGTAGGTACAACTAAATGACTGCCCTGTTGTAGTGCATAAGCTAGTAATGTCTGTAGGTTCAACTAAACGACTGCCCTGTTGTAGTGCATAAGCTAGTAATGTCTGTAGGTACAACTAAACGACTGCCCTGTTGTAGTGCATAGCCTAGTAATGTCTGTAGGTACAACTAAACGACTGCCCTGTTGTAGTGCATAAGTTAGTAATGTCTGTAGGTACAACTAAACGACTGCCCTGTTGTAGTGTATAAGCTAGTAATGTCTGTAGGTACAACTAAACGACTGCCCTGTTGTAGTGCATAAGTTAGTAATGTCTGTAGGTACAACTAAATGACTGCCCTGTTGTAGTGCATAAGCTTGTAATGTCTGTAGGTTCAACTAAATGACTGCCCTGTTGTAGTGCATAAGGCAGTAATGTCTGTAGGTACAACTAAACGACTGCCCTGTTGTAGTGCATAAGCTAGTAATGTCTGTAGGTACAACTAAACGACTGCCCTGTTGTAGTGCATAACCTAGTAATGTCTGTAGGTACAACTAAATGACTGCCCTGTTGTAGTGCATAAGCTAGTAATGTCTGTAGGTACAACTAAACGACTGCCCTGTTGTAGTGCATAAGGCAGTAATGTCTGTAGGTACAACTAAACGACTGCCCTGTTGTAGTGCATAAGCTAGTAATGTCTGTAGGTTACACTAAATGACTGCCCTGTTGTAGTGCATAAGCTAGTAATGTCTGTAGGTACAACTAAACGACTGCCCTGTTGTAGTGCATAAGCTAGTAATGTCTGTAGGTACAACTAAATGACTGCCCTGTTGTAGTGCATAACCTAGTAATGTCTGTAGGTACAACTAAATGACTGCCCTGTTGTAGTGCATAACCTAGTAATGTCTGTAGGTACAACTAAATGACTGCCCTGTTGTAGTGCATAAGTTAGTAATGTCTGTAGGTACAACTAAACGACTGCCCTGTTGTAGTGTATAAGCTAGTAATGTCTGTAGGTACAACTAAACGACTGCCCTGTTGTAGTGCATAAGTTAGTAATGTCTGTAGGTACAACTAAATGACTGCCCTGTTGTAGTGCATAAGCTTGTAATGTCTGTAGGTTCAACTAAATGACTGCCCTGTTGTAGTGCATAAGGCAGTAATGTCTGTAGGTACAACTAAACGACTGCCCTGTTGTAGTGCATAAGCTCGTAATGTCTGTAGGTACAACTAAACGACTGCCCTGTTGTAGTGCATAACCTAGTAATGTCTGTAGGTACAACTAAATGACTGCCCTGTTGTAGTGCATAAGCTAGTAATGTCTGTAGGTACAACTAAACGACTGCCCTGTTGTAGTGCATAAGGCAGTAATGTCTGTAGGTACAACTAAACGACTGCCCTGTTGTAGTGCATAAGCTAGTAATGTCTGTAGGTACAACTAAACGACTGCCCTGTTGTAGTGCATAAGGCAGTAATGTCTGTAGGTACAACTAAACGACTGCCCTGTTGTAGTGCATAACCTAGTAATGTCTGTAGGTACAACTAAACGACTGCCCTGTTGTAGTGCATAAGCTAGTAATGTCTGTAGGTACAACTAAATGACTGCCCTGTTGTAGTGCATAACCTAGTAATGTCTGTGGGTTCAACTAAACGACTGCCCTGTTGTAGTGCATAAGTTAGTAATGTCTGTTGGTACAACTAAACGACTGCCCTTTTGTAGTGCATAAGGCAGTAATGTCTGTAGGTACAACTAAACGACTGCCCTGTTGTAGTGCATAAGTTAGTAATGTCTGCAGGTACAACTAAACGACTGCCCTGTTGTAGTGCATAACCTAGTAATGTCTGTAGGTACAACTAAACGACTGCCCTGTTGTAGTGCATAAGTTAGTAATGTCTGTAGGTACAACTAAATGACTGCCCTGTTGTAGTGCATAAGCTAGTAATGTCTGTAGGTACAACTAAATGACTGCCCTGTTGTAGTGTATAAGCTAGTAATGTCTGTAGGTACAACTAAACGACTGCCCTGTTGTAGTGCATAAGTTAGTAATGTCTGTAGGTACAACTAAATGACTGCCCTGTTGTAGTGCATAAGCTTGTAATGTCTGTAGGTTCAACTAAATGACTGCCCTGTTGTAGTGCATAAGGCAGTAATGTCTGTAGGTACAACTAAACGACTGCCCTGTTGTAGTGCATAAGCTAGTAATGTCTGTAGGTACAACTAAACGACTGCCCTGTTGTAGTGCATAACCTAGTAATGTCTGTAGGTACAACTAAATGACTGCCCTGTTGTAGTGCATAAGCTAGTAATGTCTGTAGGTACAACTAAACGACTGCCCTGTTGTAGTGCATAAGGCAGTAATGTCTGTAGGTACAACTAAACGACTGCCCTGTTGTAGTGCATAAGCTAGTAATGTCTGTAGGTACAACTAATCGACTGCCCTGTTGTAGTGCATAAGGCAGTAATGTCTGTAGGTACAACTAAACGACTGCCCTGTTGTAGTGCATAACCTAGTAATGTCTGTAGGTACAACTAAACGACTGCCCTGTTGTAGTGCATAAGCTAGTAATGTCTGTAGGTACAACTAAATGACTGCCCTGTTGTAGTGCATAACCTAGTAATGTCTGTAGGTACAACTAAATGACTGCCCTGTTGTAGTGCATAAGCTAGTAATGTCTGTAGGTTCAACTAATTGACTGCCCTGTTGTAGTGCATAAGCTAGTAATGTCTGTAGGTACAACTAAATGACTGCCCTGTTGTAGTGCATAAGCTAGTAATGTCTGTAGGTTCAACTAAATGACTGCCCTGTTGTAGTGCATAAGCTAGTAATGTCTGTAGGTTCAACTAAACGACTGCCCTGTTGTAGTGCATAAGTTAGTAATGTCTGTAGGTACAACTAAACGACTGCCCTGTTGTAGTGCATAAGCTAGTAATGTCTGTAGGTACAACTTAATGACTGCCCTGTTGTAGTGCATAAGCTAGTAATGTCTGTAGGTTCAACTAAATGACTGCCCTGTTGTAGTGCATAAGCTAGTAATGTCTGTAGGTTCAACTAAATGACTGCCCTGTTGAAATGCATAAGCTAGTAATGTCTGTAGGTTTAACTAAATGACTGCCCTGTTGTAGTGCATAAGCTAGTAATGTCTGTAGGTACAACTAAATGACTGCCCTGTTGTAGTGCATAACCTAGTAATGTCTGTAGGTACAACTAAACGACTGCCCTGTTGTAGTGCATAAGCTAGTAATGTCTGTAGGTACAACTAAATGACTGCCCTGTTGTAGTGCATAAGCTAGTAATGTCTGTAGGTTCAACTAAATGACTGCCCTGTTGTAGTGCATAAGCTAGTAATGTCTGTAGGTTCAACTAAATGACTGCCCTGTTGTAGTGCATAAGCTAGTAATGTCTGTAGGTTACACTAAATGACTGCCCTGTTGTAGTGCATAAGCTAGTAATGTCTGTAGGTACAACTAAACGACTGCCCTGTTGTAGTGCATAAGCTAGTAATGTCTGTAGGTACAACTAAATGACTGCCCTGTTGTAGTGCATAAGCTAGTAATGTCTGTAGGTACAACTAAACGACTGCCCTGTTGTAGTGCATAAGCTAGTAATGTCTGTAGGTACAACTAAACGACTGCCCTGTTGTAGTGCATAACCTAGTAATGTCTGTAGGTACAACTAAATGACTGCCCTGTTGTAGTGCATAAGCTAGTAATGTCTGTAGGTACAACTAAATGACTGCCCTGTTGTAGTGCATAACCTAGTAATGTCTGTAGGTACAACTAAATGACTGCCCTGTTGTAGTGCATAAGCTAGTAATGTCTGTAGGTTCAACTAAATGACTGCCCTTTTGTAGTGCATAAGCTAGTAATGTCTGTAGGTACAACTAAACGACTGCCCTTTTGTAGTGCATAAGCTAGTAATGTCTGTAGGCACAACTAAACGACGGCCCTTTTGTAGTGCATAAGTTAGTAATGTCTGTAGGTACAACTAAACGACTGCCCTGTTGTAGTGCATAAGCTAGTAATGTCTGTAGGTACAACTAAACGACTGCCCTGTTGTAGTGCATAACCTAGTAATGTCTGTAGGTACAACTAAACGACTGCCCTTTTGTAGTGCATAAGTTAGTAATGTCTGTAGGTACAACTAAACGACTGCCCTGTTGTAGTGCATAAGCTAGTAATGTCTGTAGGTACAACTAAACGACTGCCCTGTTGTAGTGCATAAGCTAGTAATGTCTGTAGGTACAACTAAACGACTGCCCTGTTGTAGTGCATAACCTAGTAATGTCTGTAGGTTCAACTAAACGACTGCCCTGTTGTAGTGCATAAGTTAGTAATGTCTGTTGGTACAACTAAACGACTGCCCTTTTGTAGTGCATAAGTTAGTAATGTCTGTAGGTACAACTAAACGACTGCCCTGTTGTAGTGCATAAGTTAGTAATGTCTGCAGGTACAACTAAACGACTGCCCTGTTGTAGTGCATAACCTAGTAATGTCTGTAGGTACAACTAAACGACTGCCCTGTTGTAGTGCATAAGTTAGTAATGTCTGTAGGTACAACTAAATGACTGCCCTGTTGTAGTGCATAAGCTAGTAATGTCTGTAGGTACAACTAAATGACTGCCCTGTTGTAGTGCATAAGCTAGTAATGTCTGTAGGTTCAACTAAACGACTGCCCTGTTGTAGTGCATAAGCTAGTAATGTCTGTAGGTACAACTAAACGACTGCCCTGTTGTAGTGCATAACCTAGTAATGTCTGTAGGTACAACTAAACGACTGCCCTGTTGTAGTGCATAAGTTAGTAATGTCTGTAGGTACAACTAAACGACTGCCCTGTTGTAGTGTATAAGCTAGTAATGTCTGTAGGTACAACTAAACGACTGCCCTGTTGTAGTGCATAAGTTAGTAATGTCTGTAGGTACAACTAAACGACTGCCCTGTTGTAGTGCATAAGCTAGTAATGTCTGTAGGTTCAACTAAACGACTAGAAATCCCTGCTGACCTTGGTTTTAATGTTGTCAGCGTGTGAAGACAGGACACCTCCGTGTGACTCAGATCTAGAAGCCACACCCTGACAACACAGTCTTGAGTGACAGTTGCCAGCTTGTCATCGACCAAGTTGAGTTGAACAACGGCTGACTCATGAAGGGGACGTATACTGCTTGCCATTCTCAGGGCGGGGTTAACTATGGCTGCACTCTCGGTAATGTTGGTCTGATGCAGACGGAACAGCTCTTGTTTTACATCCCAGATACTGAACTGTAAACCCATTCAGGGCAAGCTGATGAGATGGTGTTTGAGGACTTTGTATCCAACATGAGTAACATATTGATTTATTTTGAATATTGAGATGACAAACACCCCCTTTTATAAAGCACACTCCCTTCCAATAAGCCCCTCCCTTTCAATAAGCAACTTCCTTTCAATAAGCACCCTCCCTTCCAATAAGCACACTCCCTTCCAATAAGCCCCCTCCCTTCCAATAAGCAACTTTCTTCCAATAAGCACCCTCTCTTTCAATAAGCCCGCTCCATTCCAATAAGCACACTCCCTTCAAATAAGCAACTTCCTTCCAATAAGCCCTCTCCCTTCCAATAAGCAACTTCCTTTCAATAAGCCCCCTCCCTCCCAATTAACCTCTTTCTTCCAATAAGCCCCTTCCCTTCCAATAAACTCCTTCCTTCCAATAAGCACCCTCCCTCAAAATAAGCCCCCTCCCTTCCAATAAGCACCCTCCCTTACAATAAGCACCCTCCCATAAAATAAGCCCCCTCCCTTACAATAAGCCCTCTTCCTTCCAATTAGAGAACCTCCCTTAAAAAAAGCACACTTCCTTCAAATTAGCCCCCCCCCCCCTTCCAATAAGCCCTCTTCCTTCCAATAAGCACCCCCTTTAAAATAAGCCCCCTCCCTTCCAATAAGCCCTCTTCCTTCCAGTAAGCACCCTCCCTTTAAATAAGCCCCCTCCCTTCCAATAAGCAACTTTCTTCCAATAAGCACCCTCTCTTTCAATAAGCCCCCTCCCTTCCAATAAGCCCCCTCCCTTTCAATAAGCCCCCTCCCTTTCAATAAACTCCTTCCTTCCAATAAGCACCCTCCCTCAAAATAAGCCCCTCCCTTCCAATAAGCCCCCTCCCTTCCAATAAGCACGGTCCCATAAAACAAGCCCCCTCCCTTCTAATAAGCCCCCTCCCTTCCGATAAGCACCCTCCCTTCCGATAAGCACCCTCCCTTCCGATAAGCACCCTCCCTTCCGATAAGCACCCTCCCTTCCAATAAGCACCCTCCCATAAAACAAGCCCCCTTCCTTCCAATAAGCACCCTCCCATAAAACAAGCCCCCTCCCTTCCAATAAGCACGGTCCCATAAAACAAGCCCCCTCCCTTCTAATAAGCCCCCTCCCTTCCGATAAGCACACTCCCTTCCAATAAGCACCCTCCCATAAAACAAGCCCCCTTCCTTCCAATAAGCACCCTCCCATAAAACAAGCCCCCTCCCTTCCAATAAGCACGGTCCCATAAAACAAGCCCCCTCCCTTCCGATAAGCACACTCCTCTCCATGGAAAGCAACCTCCTGTAGGCTTCTTTTACAGTAGGTATACACTTCTTTTTTATTTATCGATCTGGACTATTTTACTATGAGTTATTTTTTGCATATGTTACTTGAAATGCAGACACGGCAGATATTTCAGATAGCTGAACTCTGTATTTTGAAAGTCAGGGGTTTCATTTGGCCCCGCCGGCCGGCAGAACCACCAGGTATTTTCCACCGAGCACCGGCTACTTTGAAAAAAAGTTGATTTAAGTTTTATTTGAACTAATTAAATAAAATAACTTCTATCCCCTACTTATCACTCTCCACCACCCACTCTGAAAGTTCATGAAACTCCTAAAAGCATCCCTTACAATAAGCTTTTATGAATCAGCATTCCCCTTATGACCCAGGGTGCTATAATGAACAGTTACAGTATGTGCAATTAAAGTTTAAATTTAATGTACCTTATTGCAACTCAGACCAACAGCAAGCAGGTTCCTTGAGGTGAGTGAACCAAAGTCAACTGCACACACCACTCCATCACAGTGTATGACATGTTTACAGCGCTTTTCCACTAAATCCCACACATGAACAAGCCTAGAATTCTCCTTTGCACTCGCCAACAAGTTCTGACTGCACTTGGATATTCGTAAACATGTTATCTTCGCTGATTGATGAGGCAAAGTTTTGTGTTCGTTTTGATGGAGTTTCTGTACATGACAGTGTCCACTGAACCAATTCGCTCGAATGATATACTGTTCTTTCCACTGAGTTGGAGTGAGTCTGTTGTAAAATGATTGATCAATGATAAATTTTCCGAATTTCTTGATAAAAAGATCTCTCCAACTATAAAAAAGAAATTGTCAAGGGTAAATAAAAGACTGTTTGTACGACTCGTAAAAAGTGTCACTGCGAAGGGATGATTATATATAGAAACATATACACCTATTTCAAAATATGTTGTCAGTGCAAATGGCAAATGCCAATTGGTAGTTCTGCTATTAAAAAATACTATGGAACTAGTCAAATTTCTACTAAATGAAGGAAAATGTGGATAAATTCTGCGATCGTATTACTTATCATCTCTATTCTTACAAATAATTATAACCATAAGAAGTAATTGGTCGTCTTGGAACTTCCATTTGCCAATTTCCATTCGCCATTTGCACTGACAACGTTTATTTATTTTAACTAGGTGTATTCAAACGGACAAAAACCCGTAATGTCACAATCGAAACATGTCATGTACTCGAAACGAACAGCTGTTGACCTAACAAATGGGGATCTAAAGGATACAGATGAAAGTCATTCGACAGACGACACCATGACACGCACACCTGTAGAAAGAGAAAGAATGACAATAATGACAAAGAACACAAAGAAGGCGAGAAAGTAACTTACGAAGATGTTATACTGGATACCTACTCTTGAACAACGACACAAATCGTTCGCAGTTAAAAAACTAAAAATACGAACAAGGATCTCATCACTAAGGCCACATATGTTGTGAGAAGTTGAACGACTCATTGATTAAAATAAAAGATAAACAAGACATAACTAAAAAATCTTCGTCATAAAAACATTATGGACGCCATTTTTTTCTCTTTCTCGTCCAGTCCGCTGGCGCAAAAAAAAACACAGGAATCCCACAGATGGTAAATCCCCTGTATCATGGTATCCCTGTGGGGAGAAAAAGGCTTCCGTGTTGTTGCTAAGTCAGGATGACGATGCAGAAAATTCTACGCTGAAAATACACTTTTCTAAGTGAGTTATAGAAAAAGAATGAATGAAACAGCTGGCCAAATGCTGTTTCATGTATGCACGGTAAAGATGCGATTGTTTGATTTCAAAATGCGGCGGGTTTCGCCGAGCGCGTGCGACTTCTCACGACTCGAGTTCACCGAAAAGTTGTCGAGTCATTTCGACTGTTTTTCACACGTCACGGTACGGAATGAGCACCCTAAAAACCTCCCCGAGCCGCTACACTTCTTGATTTCGGGTGAAACACGCGCCTCAAAGCATTCTAAGAGCCAGAAGAATCATATCGGGCTGCAGTCTTGTTTTTGACAAAGAAAGGAACCAAGAACAACGGGAATAGAACAGGATGGCGTCGAACAGACCGGGATTGATTCTAAGACAGGCAAGTTTTCGAATGTGTATTGTTTGTTGGTAGTCTGGTGAGGCCTAAGAAGTGTTTACTTTGAGTTGCTGATGTTTTGTAATGATTCCAATCCACTTGTTTGCCTTATTTGCCTTACTTTTGTACTTAGTACAGAATAATGTAAGACCACACACACAAGCTAGATGCATTATGCTCGATTGACTTGGTATTCTTGAGATGTGCAAAATATTGTTTTCCGAGCCGCTGTAGGTTATTTTTAGCCCCAGGAATGTGTCACGCAAGCGGAGGCTCAAAAGTCAGGGAGATTCAAGGGCCTGTTCACATGGAGGTGGGGGACCCTACCTACCTGGGGCACAGGTAGCCCAGGCAATGGTTTCGAAGCTTGTTCGTAGCTTGGAATCGGCTGTTATTCTTAGAGGTAAAACGAGTGGATTGAAGTCGCGATTTTTTGTGAAACATTGCCAATAAAATTGCCTTACAACTTAGAACATGCCTTGTTGTTGTCGTATTTTTATGTGTAATATACGATTTTGGGGGGTTTTCGTAACGGAATATATGACTTCTCTCCCCCTACTAAGGAAAGAAACAAGCCGAGCGTACCTAATTGTCCAACAGCGCTGGTCAAGGATTCAAATCGCTGCTTACTCGTTTTAAAATACGGCTAGCGGCCGGGGAAAATAGTTTAGCTCCGATATTTTGCCACATATCGAATGTAAGTGTACCCTGACATAGGTTTGCGAGATAAAAATATTTCGTTTGTTGTATTTTCCTTGCGAATCTCGACGGTATTAGAGTGCTACCGAAAATGGCGCCTCAAACCTTTTTTCTTTCCTTCTCTCCCTAGGGGGAGAGAAGTCATATTCCGTTACGAAAACCCCTCAAAATCGTATATTACACCTAAAAATATGACAACAACAAGGCATGTTCTAAGTTGTAAGGCAATTTTATTGGCAATGTTTCACAAAAAATCGCGACTTCAATCCACTCGTTTAACCTCTAAGAATAACAGCCGATTCCAAGCTACGAAAGCTTCGAAACCATTGCCTGGGCTACCTGTGCCTGGGGTCAAGAGTTGTGTTCACATACCTGGGGTGAGGTTGCGAATGTGGGGCGTGATGGCTAAGCACCTACAATAGAATTTATTATATTTCTGGTGAAAAACACTTAAAGGATCCTCAAAGAACCTTATGTATCCTCAAAGAACCTTACAGATCCTTATGGATCTTCGTGGATATTTAAAAAAAAAAACCCTCAAAAATTCATAAAGGATCTTTCAGTATTCTTGAAGATATTGAAGGCTATCCTTGTGGATTTACCAAAGTATCCTCAAAGACTAACAAGGATTCATAAGGATCTTGGGTTATTCCTAAAGACAGGAGGATCTTTAAAAGAGAAATTTGGAGGTTCCTAGGAAAAATAACAATATCCATAAAGAAATTAAAAAGATCTTATAGAGATTTTAAACGCTGCCGTCTATTTATAAAACTGTCTAAGTAAAGTTGATAATTTAGGATGAATACTAAGGTGTGAGTATAATATATAGATTTAGGCACTGCCTAAAAGCGGAGCCAGCATTGAACACCTTATGTGTTGACTGATTGAGGTATTTTTGGGGGATCTAGGATCAGGCTCTTTACTGAGATTTATTTATTGTACCAACCAAATGGATCCAGGCCTAATTCAATAATTTAAATTATGCAGTACATCAAAGTTAACAAACACAATTCTTGGTGTGAATATGGCTGTCAAAGTTGTCAAGAGTCTAATGGTAAATTCTTATGTCCCATCATAGAAGTTCCATTATAAATATTTTTTTAATCAAAACAATACTCCGACAAGCTTTGCCCTTGTGCAGAATAGGTCATGGATGTAACAGCATTCCAAAGATTTGAAATAATATATTTAGACTGTTTAGATGCCATACTGTAATCTTTATGTATTGATTTAGTGGCGATTCTCTCCTTCATTGGACCGAATATTCAGAAAAATGTATGGAAATTAAAATCCAAAAAATATATCTCCTTTCATGCATTACATATTGGTACATCCACCATTTACCATATAGTGGCCTTGTTGTTGGTGGCCTACTCCAAAATTAATGCAATAAAGAAAAAACAGATTGATTTTGGAAGCAAATCCTAAAAAAAAAACATCTAAGGCATCACTGACAGTGCTAAAATGCTAACTTCTAATTTCAAACCAAACCCTTTCATTGATCTATGTTTGGGGTAGAGAGGAAGCAAAGAATATCAATTGACTAAAAAATAGTCGACGGGGGAGGAGATATAAAGGGAATTGACTCAACTTGAAAGGTTTGTTAAAAAAATAATACAGTAATGAAAATGATTTGATTGAGCATTTCTTGACATTTCCCCTTTCCCATTATCTTAACCCTTTCATCACCACATGCCTCTAAAGAGGCCATGTCTATGCTATCCAAGCTATGTGAACAGAATTCTATTACTGAAAAAGAACAAGGTTGTTGCTAGTGTTATAAAGTTTAAGTATCTTGCCCTAAAAAAACCCTTCCCTTAATAAAAGTTCCATTAATGTACATTTGTAAAGCTACATTCTGACGAGCTTTGTCCTTGCGAAGAACAAGTAATAGATGAAACAGGATTTCAAAGATAGATTATAGTGTCAGAATTTTAGATAAGATGCAATACTGAAGTTTTAATGTACCATTTTAAGTGTTTTTTTCCATCCCCATAGGAATTAATATCTACAAATATACATCCAGTAATGCATTATATTTTGGTGTTTTTAGAAACCCTGGATCCAACCATGCCAATGAAATAAATCTAAACCTTTAAAATAAATGTAATGGAAAAGAGACTTGGAAAGGAAATCCTAAAAAGAAGATATAAGTGAAAGTACTAAATGAAAATTTCTAATTTAAAAATCAAATCTGTTTATTAATTTATTTTTGGTGTAGAGGGGAAATAGAAAAGAGCATCAATTGCATAAAAATAGTCAACAGGGAAAAGGAAAGGAAGAAATATGACTGTTCTTTAAATCTCTGAAAAGAAAATATAATAACAATAATGTGATAATTATATTCAATACTTTCCTAAAATATCCCCTTTCCCATTATCTTTAGGTTAATAGAAAACTGTTTTCGTTACAGATTTATTATTTAAAAAGCAAATGTATGTTTTTAGTTCTATATAATATAAGTATCTTGTTCTAAAAAAACCTATTGAGTGTGTACTGCTGAATCACATAGTTTGTAATGAACTAGCATTACTGTACCTTGCTGTACCTTGTAACGAATCGTATAGATAGATTGAACTACACGTATAATTTAATATCTCGTGCCAATGTAATTGTGAAACCAACCAACACTGACGGCTTTGGAAATTTCTGCACAAGCAAATTCGCCTTAAATGTATCGCTTTAATGTATTAGGTAATGCTGACTATACCTATAATTCAGATGTAATCTGCTACTGGTATAATAAACTTATTATTATTATTATTATTATTATTATTATTATTATTATTATTATTATTATTATTATTATTATTATTATTATTATTATTATTATTATTATTATTATTATTATTATTATTATTATTATTATTATTATTATTATTATTATTATTATTATTATTATTATTATATTATATTATATTATTATATTATTACCGGCTTAGGTCTTCCTTTATTTTTCTGTGTAGTAGGTCATCGTACTCAAGGATTCCTAAGTACTTGTATCCCTCATTCTCTATCGTCTTCATCTTCTGTCCATCTGGGAGTTCAATTCCATCCGAGTTCACAACTTTTCCTCTCTTAAGTATGAGGATCCCACACTTCTTAAGGCCAAATTCCATGCCAATGTCACTACTGAATACTCGCACTGAGTTTATTAATGAATCAACTTCACGTTCATTCTTCCTATACAACTTTAGGTCGTCCATGAACTGCAGATGGTTTAGGGATCCCGCATCCTTGCCTAATTGGTACCTCCCACTTGCACTTCGCAGTATAATCGACAGTGGTATTAAGCATATTACAAATAGCAAAGGGGAAAGGCTATCACCTTGAAAAATGCCTCGTTGTTTTTTCACTTCTCCCAGAGTTTGTCCACTTGATGTTAGTGTCGTTTTCCAGTTTAGCATGCTGTTGCGCAACAACAATTGGATGTTTGGAGCTATGCCAGTCATGTTTAACGTTTCCAAAATCCAGGGGTGTGGAACCATGTTGTAAGCCTTCCGATAATCAATCCAAGCCATTGCCAAATTGGTTTTTCTTCGTTTGCAATTTCTTAGTACCATTTTATCAATTAGGAGCTAATCTTTGGTGCCTCTTGAAGCTCTGCGGCATCCCTTCTGTTCTACAGGGAGCATTTCTGCATTTTCTAAGTGATCGTATATTTTGTCTGCGAGTGTTCCGCTGAGTAGTTTCCACATCAGCGGTAGGCATGTAATGGGCCTGAAGTTTTTTGCGGTATTCCCTAGTGTCAGGTCTTTAACACATAAGACAGTTCTTCCTTGGTTCATCCATTGTGGCACAAACCCTGATTCAAGAATTAGGTTCAGTTGTTCAGTTCAGTTCTAAAGTTCTTCAGCCAGTAACCTTGCACTCCATCCAGCCCAGGCCCCTTCCAGTTTGCAACCTTCTTTAGTTGCTTTTTCACATCTGCCTCCTTAATCACCACATCTTCCTGGGGGACATGTTGGCTAAGCTCCTCTCTTACATCATCAAGCCATTCGGCTTCTCGATTGTGCTCTGATTGATTCTCCCATATACTCTTCCAAAACTCGCAGCTCTCCTGTGGGTCTGGTATGATGTTATTCTCCATGTTTATCCCGTAGAGTTCTTGGTAGAGTTTTTTCTGGTCGTATTGGAACAGACGATTTTGTCTAAACTGATTTATCCGGTTTTCATATCTTTTCAGTTTTGCAGCACTAGCTAACACCCGCTGCTTTAACTCCTCAATTACAACATTCAGCCCTTTCTTCTTTACCTGGTGCTTTTTCATAATCTGGGTCAAACCTCTCCCTCCCTTCTTCTGCATAGTTTTGCTACTTTCCAACTTACTAATTTCCTTTCTCAGCGAATCGATTTTGCTCCTTATTCTCCTTTTCCATCATGCGCTGGACCACAACATGCGCTGGACCACAACATGCGCTGGACCACAACATGCGCTGGACCACGTGCTTTTGAATTTGGGATTCAGCTCTTAGAATACGATTGTATTCTACCGACATCCCGAATCCATGCAGCATATTTACAATCGATTTGCTCCTAATACACTGGTGTATTGCCAAACCAATGCCAAGCTGTTGTGGCATTTCTTTTGGTGTCCGAATTACCTTAAAACAACATAAAAATAGAATAAATCAATAAATAAATAAATGAAAAAATAATATATCATTTATTCGAAGGGCGTTGAAACCAAACTAAAAATACCTCAGACTTCCTCTTCTTCGCCTGGCGGTCGGTAAGGGTCATCGAGATGGTGCTTTGGCTCAGGATGACTGCCCGCTTGTAGACCTCACTGAGCTTTTTATCTAGGATTTAAAAACGACATTTCAATAGTTCATGTAATCACGAAAATATCCTACAGAAGGCTGACAACGTTGTGCACTCAGCCGAAGCGAAATCCATAGGACCGTGTATTACCCATCTGAAAAAGCAATGGAGCTTCTTGGGAAGGTGCTTTTCACCAAGGTCGTCAAACCGTCCAGTGAAGATCCAGCTCTCGCTGTTGTTTATGCGCTTGCGAAGGAGTACTGCAGCAGCATCATAAATTACTTTCATTTCGGCGTCTGTGGAACAGTCTTCCTCGATTGATATCGCGGAGTTATCACGAGTTTCTTTGATAGTTAGTCTTTCTGGCTCATTAACTCGTTTCGGCGCCTGTGAAACTCTACATCCGGAATATGACTTGTAGTTGCTTAAGGGTCTTTCTGGTGCACGATGTATTTGCTGCATCATTTTCGCGAAGAACATTTGTATATAGAGTCTCAAGTTCTGCCATATTCAAAGGTTTCCCCTTTCTCCTTCTTAGTTATATCTAAGAACTCGATTCTACCAGCTATCAAGGCATTATCATCGCTTGGTAAGTACTGGGAGCTTCGCAGGACATTTGTGACGTAGGTAACAGCTATTGTGATTTTTGACATCTATGGCAACAGCGTCTCCAGTGTCGATTGATGTAGCGAGATTTGTTTGCAATTTCACATCTCCAAGAATCTCTACAGCAGACCGGATAGACAACCCTGCTGCCTTTGTGCTTACAGCATGTAGTGAATCTTTGTATTTGGCAGGTTGATCACAGAAGAAGCAAAGTGCCTTACCGTAGGGGGTCGTCTGTGACCTTGTTATTTTCTTGCTCTCATCCTTTTTCCGCTTAGAATTTGGTCCATCCTCAAATTACATCTGGGCTCTTTTCAGTTTTTCCAGCGTTAGTGGCATCCTGATAGCATGATCTATACCAAGTTGCATTCTCTTCAGCCAATTCTTCCACGGAGTAGGGTTTGAGCATTTCCCAATTACCTTTATAAAAAGGATCTCCATATTTTCTTCTCTCTTCTATGAATTGAAGCAACCTTTGATGGGACGACGGATTTTGTACCAAGGGCTCTTTTGTTTTCTAGTGACACAATATACGGAATCGAAAATCTGGTTTGTCGTCTGACATGGAAAGGCCACCTAGGCTGTACTTACAGAACGTATAGAGAAAACATGGCGGATCACTATTTCCTTTTAAAATACCGCCGATCAATCAATCAATCAATCAATACTTTATTCGCATTTCCATAATTCTTAATTTATACATTATTTGTTTTCGAGACTATATCTCATTTCAATTTTCTATGTTTAAATTTTGAGTCAGTCCAGGAAGAAATATAGTAGTATAATTGTAAGGAAATGCCTAGGGCCTAAATGAACCAAAATGGTTTTCGAGTTGGGTCCCTAGCCAGAACTTGTAGTGAATTGAAAAATGTAGCCTTAGAACACACATACAAAAAATAAACAAGCGAGAAAGCACACAAAACACATAGCAAGAAGCACACATGGGGAGGGTTAGAATTTTATGTCAAGAGTTCCATTTTGTTTTAATAATAAATGACTTTCGGCCTTTTTGCAAAACATATTTTTATTAAGTTGTTTTAGATCAGGGGGCAGTTTTTCCCAGAGATTAGTCGCTATAACAGAAAGTGTTTGTTTACCAGTATTTGTCCTAAAACGAGCTTTGTATAGATTGTCATTTGCTGCATAACGGGTATTATAAGAGTGAATGTCCTTAGCGTATTTGAAAGAGTTGTCAAAGATAGGGGGAAGATGTTGCTTGTGCCAGCCATGTATAAATTTTAATGTTTGGAGCTCAAAAATGTGATTTAAAATGAGAAGTACTGCATACCATTAATACTTAGTCTCCCAGAGAAATACAACGGAAGTCCGTTATTAGCAATGCAAAACAGCTGCTAGATTTACTTTTAAATGCTTCAAACTAATATTTTCTATGCATTCCATAATTTTTCGAAACGTCTTTCATGCATAATCATTTCAATAAATATCCAAAATGGCAGATACAAGATGGCGGGAATTATTTCAAATTGCTTTAAGAACTAGCAAATTAAATAGCCTTGGGACAAAAATAATGCTATTACCTTCTGAATATATGATAGTCATTTGCTGCAAGTTTAGTGAGATTTCGTTAACAAATAATATAGATATTTAAGGATTTTATAAATATGCCTCGTTTTCATGTCAAGGGTCACGTGACAGAATAAAAGCAAGGATATGTCCTCTGAATGATTATCCGCTGCAAGTTTCGTGAAATTTCGTTGTAAAATAGATATTAATGAAAGATATTAAATAAAGATATTAATGATTTTCATATCAGCCTCGTTTCCATGCTGAGCTTTTGACGTCATTTTATACAAAGAGCGCCGTAATTTGACCCAGAGCAAGTTACAAACTTGGCAACATCACTTTTCTTATTATTTGAAGTCCCCTGTGTAATGTTTTCGGGACTAAAACATCACGAAGAAATAGACAGCTCGTTGAACACAACAACTGAACTCCATTTATTTCTGAACAACCCCCGACATGCCCACGAGGCATTCCAAATAAGGTGTACAACACAGGGAGCCCATCCGAATATATTACATCTCCCCGTTCCTGGAATGAACTAGCTACAAACATGTAAACAATGTCAATGACTAGAGAGCTAAATACATCTAATAGTCTCTTTACAAGTCCAGACGTACTACAGGTTTAGGGGTACGCCTTGGGTAACGCCTCACAGGTGTAGATGCCACGTCAGGTGGTGACTCAGTTGTACATGTAGGAACAACAGTCTCTGAAGATTTAGGTGAGACTTCAGGTAGAGGGGTAACCTCAGGCTCAGGAAGAATGGGTTTAGAGGACACTACTGGAGTAGATGGCAAAACAAAGCCACTCCCAGTCATAGCTGTAGCTGTAGTTGGTGGGGATGTGTGCTCCGCATCACCAGCTGCTAGAAGGTGATCAACATGTACATGACACATTCGTCCTCCAATACGTATCTGGTATGCTAGGGGACCGATTCTCAAGATCACTGTTCCTTTATCCCACTTGTGTTTTCCTCTGAAGTTACGAACTAAAACAATGTCTCCTGGAAGAAACTCACGAGTTTTTGTTCGGCCACCATCATGCTGTTGCTTTTCCTTCATCTGACGCTCCTCAACATGCTGGGCCAGATTGGGCTGAAGCAATGCCAAACGTGTGCGAGGCTTACGCTTCAAGAACAACTCAGCAGGTGTCTGCCCAGTAACCGTATGGGGCGTGTTCCTGTACGAAAACAGAAAACTTGACAGCCGTTGCTGTAGCGATTTCCCCTGATCAAACTTGCTGGTAAATAACGCCTGCTTGAGAGTTTGAACATATCTCTCCGCCTCCCCGTTAGAAGCGGGATGATAGCGAGGGACCCGTGTATGCCGTATTCCATTACTTTTCATAAACATGTCCAGCTCACTAGAAATGAACGGTGGACCGTTATCGGAGACCATCTCCTCTGGTAATCCATGTGATGCAAATAGACCAGCCAGCATTTCAATGGTCTTGGGTGCAATAGTGGAAGATGTAGCAATAATCTCAGGCCACTTTGAGTGTGCATCGACAACAACAAAAAAGTTCACTCCGTCTTTAACAGCATAATCCATGTGCACTCGTTGCCAAACTCTAACAGGCCATTTCCATGGAATCAAAGGTGCTGTGGCAGGCTGCTTACGAACAGACTGGCAGGCCTCACAATGGTGCACCATGTTCTCGATAGCCTGATCGAGCTTTGGCCACCACAGGTAGCTGCGTGCGAGAGACTTCATGCGACACATACCTGGGTGATCTGCGTGAAGATCATGCAGGATTTTCTCCTGAAATGCCTCTGGGATAATGACCCGCAGACCCCAGAGAACACAGTCTTGTTCCACAGACAGTTCCAATCGACGATTGAAATAAGGACGTAATTCCTCCTCCTGTGTCTGCTGTGGCCAGCCACTTTTCACATAATGAAGTACCTTGCTTAACACAGAATCCTTTCTTGTTTCCATAGCAATGTCCCTTGCCGTTACAGGTAGGTCATCCACATAACTGAAATGATAAATTTCAGTTTCCTCTGAAACTCTTGGCTTATCAACAGGAAGTCTGGACAGCCCATCCGCATTGCTGTGATCGACACCTTTACGGTAAACGGCATCATACTGGTGGGATGCTAAAATTAAAGCCCACCTCTGAAGACGAGCCGCAGCTAGTGTGGGAATTGCCGACTTTGGCCCTAAGATTGTTAGGAGTGGTTTATGGTCGGTCTCCAGAATAAATCGTCGCCCATATAAAAACTGGTGGAACTTTTTAACTCCGTAAATAATGGACAGGGCTTCCTTCTCTAGCTGGGCATAATTCTTTTCACTACCAGTGAGGGTTCTTGAGGCAAAAGCAATGGGGCGCTCCTCGCCTCCTGGCATAACGTGTGAAATAACGGCTCCAATGCCATAGGGTGATGCATCACAAGCCAATTTAATTGGAAGATTGACGTCATAATGAGTTAGGACTTTCGCTGATTGCAGGAGCTCTTTTGCAGAGGTGAAGGCTTGCTCGCATTCTGGCAGCCATGACCACTCAACCCCGTCCCGCAGGAGGTTGTTTAACGGGTGCAGCAATGTTGACAAGTTCGGGAGAAATTTTCCGTAGTACTGTAACATACCCAGAAAAGATCTCAACTCGGTAACATTAGTTGGCGCAGGAGCATCCACAACAGCCCGAACTTTCTCTGGTGAAGGGTGGACACCCTCGGCATCAATGACATGACCGAGAAAACCGACCCTGTCCTCCAGGAAACTGCATTTCGACAACTTGAGAGAAATTCCGTATTTCTCAAGTCTTTCCAGCACCGCCTCTAATCTTGCTTTGTGTTCCTGGTCATTCCTTCCAGTGATCAAAATATCGTCGATATAGCAAACAACACCATCAATGCCCTTGAGAATGGTGTCAATAGTAGATTGAAATACAGCAGGTGCGCTTGCGACACCAAAAGGCAACCGATTATACTGATAGAGCCCTTTACAGGTGTTGACAGTGAGGAACTTCTTGGACTCCTCACCAAGAGGCAGTTGCTGATATGCATGCTTGAGGTCAAGTTTAGAAAACTTGGTACCACCTGCCAGAGCACTGAGCAAATCTTGAGGGTTAGGCAGAGGGTATTGGTCGACGTCCAAAACTGGATTCACCGTAACTTTGTAGTCTCCACACAAACGAACACCACCATCTGCCTTAGGGACGACCACTAACGGGGCAGCCCACTCACTATGGGACACTTTTGTCACGATCCCCTCCTTTTCCATGCGATCCAACTCTGCTTCAACTGCTGGCTTTAGGGCATACGGCACGGGGCGAGCCTTATGAAACCTAGGCGTGGCCTCAGGTTGCACATTGATTCTTGCTTGAAACTCCTTGATTTTGCCCAGGCCCGTACCGAAAACACCCTTGAACCGTGCAGTCAGTTCATGAACTAAGTCAGAAGAAGAAACACTAAAAAGGTGCTCCCAGTTCAGCTTAACAACACTGAGCCAATTACGACCCAGAATAGCTGGTTTGCTCTCAACTTTTGCCACAATCAGAGGCAACTTGGCACTTTGACCCTCGTACTCAACTAGAACTTCGGTTTCACCAATTAAAGGTAACACTGTTCCAGAATAAGTCTTTAATGAGGTACTTGCATTCTTGAGTTTCAAATGTCCAAAATTCTCTTTGAACAACTTTTCAGGGATGACTGTGCGTGCAGCTCCCGTATCAACTTCCATTGGAATTTCCTTTCCGTTAACAGTGAGAGTTACTGTCACTGCTTTGCTGCTGGGTTCACGAGTTGAAAAGAACCCCAATGACTCATCTTCTTGGTCATTGTCCACTGAAACTTCAACATACTTGGTTTCCTTGCACTCCTTGGACTGACAGACTCTCTTTAGGTGACCCACTTTGCCACAATTATCACACTTATACTTCTTGTATTTACAGGATTTGCCATCATGTTCAGCACTGCCACAACGATGACATGCTGTTTTGGGCTTTCCTCCCTTGTTCTGTGTGAATTTCTTGTGTTTCTGTGGCTTTTTTCCAAGCTGATGAACTTCTTCAACGCAGCCCGATCCGGACGATCCAGAGCCCTTCAATTCCGACGACTTCGATTCCGCCATTTCCATCGACTGAGCGATCTCCAAAGCCTTCGCAAACGTCAAGGTTTTCTCGGTTAAAAGTTTCCGTTGAATCGCTTCCTGGCGTAGACCACATACAAAACGGTCTCTCAAAGCTTCATCTTGGAAAGTTCCGAACTCACAGTGAGTTGAAAGCTTCTTTAGTTGGGCGCCAAAGTCCGCAACTGTTTCGGAGTCGTGACGAAACCGGTTATGAAAATTGAATCGCTCGGCAATAACCAAGGGTTTCGGATGCAAATGGCCACTCAAAATATCCACAAGATCTTTATATGTCTTGGTGTCAGGTTTTTCCGGAGTCAAAAGATTCCTCAACAGTCCGTACGTTTCAGGACCTATTGCAGTGAGCAAGACAGCTACCTCGTTCTCCTTTCGCACGCCATTCGCCTTCATGAAGTTTTCAAGCCGCTCAATGTAAGCTTCAAACGACTCTTTTTGCCGGTCGAACTCTCTTAGTTGACCGATGACACTCATGGTGTTCCACAGATCCGGTTCTCGTCGCCAGATGTAATGTTTTCGGGACTAAAACATCACGAAGAAATAGACAGCTCGTTGAACACAACAACTGAACTCCATTTATTTCTGAACAACCCCCGACATGCCCACGAGGCATTCCAAATAAGGTGTACAACACAGGGAGCCCATCCGAATATATTACACCCTGAACATGACTAGCATAGTTGCTTGCTTTCTTCAGTGATTCCCCACGGGACCTATTTTTTCGACATATGCTCCCTGACTAAAATGTATGGGGGCTAAATTCAATGAATCAATGTCTCGTCAAGTTATAGTTTGTTTTATTTTAGATATCCTTGATTTGTTCCAAAGACCATAGCTTTTTTGGCAGTGACTAGTTAATAATATGCTATAAATACTTACATGCAGTTTATATTTTACATTGCAGCTATTTGATAGTGAAACCTGCACATATACTTACATCCTCGGATGCATGTCATCACGCAAAGCTGTGATAATTGATCCAGTCGACACCAAGGTATGTTGGGGGATCATGTTATCTGCTGATGTGGGCATGTTATCTTCTGAAGTGAGCATGTTATCAGCTGACGTAAGCAATGTTATCCGCTGAGATGGGCATGTTATTAGCTGAGATGGGCATGTTATCAGCTTACGTAGGCATGTTATCAGCTGACGTGAGCATGTTATTAGCTGAGATAAGCATGTTATTAGCTGAGATGGGCATGTTATCAGCTGACTTGGGCATGTTATCAGCTGACGTAAGCATGTTATCAGCTGAGATGGGCATGTTATCTTCTGACGGAAGCATGTTATCAGCTGAGATGGGCATGTTATCAGCTGAAGTAAACATGTTATCTGCTGACGTGGGCGTGTTATCAGCTGACGTGAGCATGTTATCAGCTGAGATGGGCATGTTATCAGCTGACGTGGGCATGTTATCTGCTGACGTGGGCATGTTATCAGCTGACGTCATCATGTTATCAGCTGACGTGGGCATGTTATTAGCTGAGATGGGCATGTTATCAGCTGACATGAATGAGCATGTTATCAGCTGACATGAGCATGTTATCAGCTGAGATGGGCATGTTATTTGCTAAAGTGAGCATGTTATCTGATGAGGTGAGCATCTTATCAGTGGTACACCAAGCAAGTACATAGCTAGTCCTTTTCCCAGGGGGATTTAATGTGACTACAAACAGTCCAGTGGATACTGAGAACTATCCTAACTTGTTGGAATGACTTTGTTTAGCATTAAAACATTTAATCCATGCTGGTTTACAGGGAACAGGAAAAGTGATTCTTAGACATGTTCTGTTTACTGATGCTTACTCTTGCCACAGGTATCCCGAGATGCAAGGTTGCTCAATGAGCTCAAGCTGGAATTGGAATGGGCAGGTGAGTTGTTCAAGTACTGTATACACCTATTTCTAAAAAGATTGACAGCGCAATTGGCGATTGCCAACTTGCAGCGTATGAGTAGTGTAATTATTTGTAAAAGTGAAGAGGGTAAATAAACTCAGGCGATGTCAGAACCATATACTGTCAACCTTCAATGGATAGTCGTATGTTCTATTCATATTTTTCTGAATTTGGAACAAATATTTTGGGAGCCACGCGTCCTTCAGGTCATGGAGCTACCATTTGTCACTGTTTGCACTAAAAATTAATTTTATAGGTGTATGCCTGAACATTTTGATAATTTATGTAGATAATTTATGATATACATTCTATATAATTTGATCCGCTTTTATGATAGGATGGGCGGAATTTCATGGTGATTGAGGCAAATTGACTTTTCTACTATCTTATCTAAATTATCTTAACTAATCTTACCTTAACTATCTTCAACTTATAATAATGAACTAATTAATTAGGCTGAACGAGAACATCAACCTGCACTTGCCTTTGAGCTTTGAACTTTGGCACCATCATCAGAAAGAAAGAAAAACACAGATAAACAGGCACAATTACAAACACAGATAAACAGGCAGATAAACAGGCACAAGTACAAACACAGATAAACAGGCAGATAAACAGGCACAAGTACAAACACAGATAAACAGGCACAAGTACCTTGACAGATAAACAGGCACAAGTACCTTGACAGATAAACAGGCACAAGTACCTTGACAGATAAACAGGCACAAGTACCTTGACAGATAAACAGGCACAAGTACCTTGACAGATAAACAGGCACAAGTGCCAACACAGATAAACAGGCACAAGTGCCAACACAGATAAACAGGCACAAGTACCAACACAGATAAACAGGCACAAGTACCAACACAGATAAACAGGCACAAGTACCAACACAGATAAACAGGCACAAATACCAACACAGATAAACAGGCACAAGTACCAACACAGATAAACAGGCACAAGTACCAACACAGATAAACAGGCACAAGTACAAACACAGATAAACAGGCACAAGTACCTTGACAGATAAACAGGCACAAGTGCCAACACAGATAAACAGGCACAAGTACAAACACAGATAAACAGGCAGATAAACAGGCACAAGTGCCAACACAGATAAACAGGCACAAGTACCTTGACAGATAAACAGGCACAAGTACAAACACAGATAAACAGGCAGATAAACAGGCACAAGTGCCAACACAGATAAACAGGCACAAGTACCTTGACAGATAAACAGGAACAAGTGCCAACACAGATAAACAGGCACAAGTACAAACACAGATAAACAGGCACAAGTACCAACACAGATAAACAGGCACAAGTGCCAACACAGATAAACAGGCACAAGTACCAACACAGATAAACAGGCACAAATACCAACACAGATAAACAGGCACAAGTACCTTGACAGATAAACAGGCACAAGTGCCAACACAGATAAACAGGCACAAGTACCTTGACAGATAAACAGGCACAAGTACCAACACAGATAAACAGGCACAAGTACCTTGACAGATAAACAGGCACAGGTACCAACACAGATAAACAGGCACAAGTACCAACACAGATAAACAGGCACAAGTGCCAACACAGATAAACAGGCACAAGTACCTTGACAGATAAACAGGCACAAGTACCAACACAGATAAACAGGCACAAGTGCCAACACAGATAAACAGGCACAAGTACCTTGACAGATAAACAGGCACAAGTACCAACACAGATAAACAGGCACAAGTGCCAACACAGATAAACAGGCACAAGTACCTTGACAGATAAACAGGCACAAGTACCAACACAGATAAACAGGCACAAGTACCTTGACAGATAAACAGGCACAAGTGCCAACACAGATAAACAGGCACAAGTACCTTGACAGATAAACAGGCACAAGTACCAACACAGATAAACAGGCACAGGTACCAACACAGATAAACAGGCACAAGTGCCAACACAGATAAACAGGCACAAGTACCAACACAGATAAACAGGCACAAGTGCCAACACAGATAAACAGGCACAAGTACAAACACAGATAAACAGGCAGATAAACAGGCACAAGTGCCAACACAGATAAACAGGCACAAGTACCTTGACAGATAAACAGGCACAAGTACAAACACAGATAAACAGGCAGATAAACAGGCACAAGTGCCAACACAGATAAACAGGCACAAGTACCTTGACAGATAAACAGGAACAAGTGCCAACACAGATAAACAGGCACAAGTACAAACACAGATAAACAGGCACAAGTACCAACACAGATAAACAGGCACAAGTGCCAACACAGATAAACAGGCACAAGTACCAACACAGATAAACAGGCACAAATACCAACACAGATAAACAGGCACAAGTACCTTGACAGATAAACAGGCACAAGTACCAACACAGATAAACAGGCACAAATACCAACACAGATAAACAGGCACAAGTACCTTGACAGATAAACAGGCACAAGTACCTTGACAGATAAACAGGCACAAGTACCTTGAATGGGCTAAAACAATAGAAGGCGATTGTATAAAGAAGCACAGTTTCGGTATAATTTGAAAACACTGAGTTGAATCATGTTTTATCTTCATATCTCTTGAGCCCTCCTACTAAAAGGTATTTGAAAGGTATTAATTTTTTTTATATCAGCTGGCAGATTATTGATAATGTTTGCCACTTCCAAAACATGTTACAAGCCAGTCGGGACTACAGGCTTGTTATGACAGCCTTGACTATGGTATGACTAAATGCTGCTTTTGTTTAGTGAACACGCATGTGCATGCTGACCATGTGACTGGTAGCGGGTATCTGAAGGGCCTGATAGGGTGTAAGAGTGCTATTGCTGCTGCAAGCAAGGCCAAAGCAGATAAGCATTTGAACCATGGCGATGTGCTGCAGTATGGAGAACAGGTATTTTGTTGAACAATGAGATTTAGTACTGAGTCATCGCATGACCATCACAACACTACGAAAAAGACCAATCAGAGCAAACATACTTTCTGAATTATACTATTATAAGATCTGACAAGGGCACAACCAGGGTAGAGGTAGGGGACCAACCAGGGTAGAAGTAGGGGCCAACCAGGGTAAAGGTAGGGGCCAACCAAGGTAGAGGTAGGGGCCAAAACAGGGTAGAGGTAGGGGACCAACCAGGGTAGAGGTAGGGGCCAACCAGGGTAGAGGTAGGGGACCAACCAGGGTAGAGGTAGGGGACACAACCAGGGTAGAGGTAGGGGACCAACCAGGGTAGGGGAAGGGGACACAACCAGTGTAGAGGTAGGGGACCAACCAGGGTAGAGGTAGCGGACCAACCAGGGTAGAGGTAGGGGCCAACCAGGGTAGAGGTAGGGGACCAACCAGGGTAGAGGTAGGGGACCAACCAGGGTAGAGGTAGGGGCCAACCAGGGTAAAGGTAGGGGCCAACCAAGGTAGAGGTAGGGGCCAAAACAGGGTAGAGGTAGGGGCCAAAACAGGGTAGAGGTAGGGGCCAACCAGGGTAGAGGTAGGGGACCAACCAGGGTAGAGGTAGGGGACACAACCAGGGTAGAGGTAGGGGACCAACCAGGGTAGAGGAAGGGGACACAACCAGTGTAGAGGTAGCGGACCAACCAGGGTAGAGGTAGGGGCCAACCAGGGTAGAGGTAGGGGACCAACCAGGGTAGAGGTAGGGGACCTACCAGGGTAGAGGTAAGGGCCAACCAGGGTAGAGGTAGGGGCCAACCAGGGTAGAGGTAGGGGCCAACCAGGGTAGAGGAAGGGGACACAACCAGTGTAGAGGTAGCGGACCAACCAGGGTAGAGGTAGGGGCCAACCAGGGTAGAGGTAGGGGACCAACCAGGGTAGAGGTAGGGGACCTACCAGGGTAGAGGTAAGGGCCAACCAGGGTAGAGATAGGGGCCAACCAGGGTAGAGGTAGGGGCCAACCAGGGTAGAGGTAGGGACCAACCAGGGTAGAGGTAGGGACCAACCAGGGTAGAGGTAGGGGACCTACCAGGGTAGAGGTAAGGGCCAACCAGGGTAGAGGTAGGGGCCAACCAGGGTAGAGGTAGGGGCCAACCAGGGTAGAGGTAGGGACCAACCAGGGTAGAGGTAGGGACCAACCAGGGTAGAGGTAGGGGACCAACCAGGGTAGAGGTAGGGGCCAACCAGGGTAGAGGTAGGGGCCAACCAAGGTTGAGATAGGGGCCAAAACAGGGTAGAGGTAGGGGCCAACCAGGGTAGAGGTAGGGGACCAACCAGGGTAGAGGTAGGTGACACAACCAGGGTAGAGGTAGGTGACACAACCAGGGTAGAGGTAGGGGACCAACCAGGGTAGAGGTAGGGGACACAACCAGGGTAGAGGTAGGGGACACAACCAGGGTAGAGGTAGGGGCCAACCAGGGTAGAGGTAGGGGCCAACCAGGGTAGAGGTAGGGGACCAACCAGGGTAGAGGTAGGGGACCAACCAGGGTAGAGGTAGGGGCCAACCAGGGTAGAGGTAGGGGCCAACCAAGGTTGAGATAGGGGCCAAAACAGGGTAGAGGTAGGGGCCAACCAGGGTAGAGGTAGGGGACCAACCAGGGTAGAGGTAGGTGACACAACCAGGGTAGAGGTAGGTGACACAACCAGGGTAGAGGTAGGGGACCAACCAGGGTAGAGGTAGGGGACACAACCAGGGTAGAGGTAGGGGACACAACCAGGGTAGAGGTAGGGGCCAACCAGGGTAGAGGTAGGGGCCAACCAGGGTAGAGGTAGGGCCAACCAGGGTAGAGGTAGGGGACCAACCAGGGTAGAGGTAGGGGACCAACCAGGGTAGAGGTAGGTGACCAACCAGGGTAGAGGTAGGTGACCAACCAGGGTAGAGGTAGGGGACCAACCAGGGTAGAGGTAGGGGACCAACCAGGGTAGAGGTAGGGGACCAACCAGGGTAGAGGTAGGGGATCAACCAGGGTAGAGGTAGGGGACCAACCAGGGTAGAGGTAGAGGACCAACCAGGGTAGAGGTAGGGGACCAATATATAACACCATTGGCTCAGCAAAGTTCCAGCATTCTGGAAGCAAATCCTGTTTCATGGAAACGAGGTCAGACCTGGCAGTCAAGGACTGATTTCTGCTCTGATGCATTTAGTGTAACACCCAACTGCCAGAGACTAAACCCATTAAAACACCCAACTGCTGTAAACATTCCTCGGTCAACAAAAAGAGGGACTAACACCATCATGTTAATTATCTATTATAATAATTTATTTTCAATATGTGGTAGCAGCACATTGTGTAACCTGATTGTCTGTTGCTGTAGGCCCTGGAAGCAAGAGCTACTCCTGGACACACCCACGGTAAGGATACAGCAGCAACAGCCTTCTTAGTTCATTACTATTTCAAACATGAACTTAACTCTTGTCAATGTCCAATAAGCATGGGGGGCGTGTTGCTTTATAGCCTTCTTAGTTCATTACTATTTCAAACATGAACTTAACTCTTGTCAATGTCCAATAAGCACTTTGATCAATCAAGATTTATAGTTAAGAGGTCCAGAAGTAGCTCTGGACCTCAAGAATTTGGATAACCAACTATTTATTCTAGAAGAAAACTAGTTTATGGAACAATAAACAAAACCAGCTTTATTAGATTGAGGACAAACTGCGATCACCATGTTTGATTTATGAACATGACTATTGAATATAAATGATTTTTTGAAATTCATTTTCAATGCATCTGGCAGGTTGTATGACCTTCGTTGACCACGCCCATCGTATGGCGTTCACTGGTGATGCCCTGCTTGTCAGAGCTTGTGGCAGGACTGACTTCCAACAAGGTATGGCTAGAAGTTCCATCTGGTCAGGATATCGAGCCATTTATAGTATTCCTTTTGTATTTTGTCATATTTACGTACAGCTACTAGAAGTATCATGTGGTCAGGATATAGAGTATATTTATAACATTCATTTTTTCGCCATATCTATGTACAGTTAGAACTATCGTGTGGTCAGGACTAGTCCTGTTCTGTTATGGCATGCCTTTTGTTTTTTACCATATACCCCATATTAAGGTGGGAGGACAGTTTTTTTCTTGGTCAGCCCCTAAATGTCCTTTATAGTCCTGTCATATCCAGTGCAGTTTTTCTTTGATTGTCCGGTTCATAATAGTAAGATTTCTATTTAAGAAACTCACGTTTTTTCCTACTTAATTTCACAACAACTCATAATCAGTTCCTACTTCAGTAAAAAAAAAAATCGTTCCATCTCGTTTCTATTTGTACAAACAAATCCAAATTCGTACCCCGAATTTGTTTACTCGGTTGCATTATACTGTGTGTTGTGCATTATACTATGTGTTGTGCATTATACTGTGTGTTGTGCATTATACTGTGTGTTGTGCATTATCCTGTGTGTTGTGCATTATACTGTGTGTTGTGCATTATACTGTGTGTTGTGCATTATACTATGTGTTGTGCATTATACTATGTGTTGTGCATTATACTATGTGTTGTGCATTAAAGTGCGTGTTAAAGTTTAAAAGTATTTTCTATGATTAGAAACCTGTTTCTACTTCCGGTCACGAGTAGAAACCGATTAGAAACTGGTCTAGAAAAGATGGAAACCTCTATTAATTTTAATAAATTTAAAAGAGTTCCCCTTCTTTTGGATGATTCAAATTATATCCTGGTCACTTCAGGTCCAGTTTCTATTTTACTATCCGCAATTTAGATGTAGCACAGTTAGTTGGTGTAGCTAGCGTGACTACCAAGCGCTTGATCCAAGCGTGACTTATACTTGGGTAGTCTTACTCTTTTAGACGTTAGCAATAAATAAGCGTTAAATCGGTATAGAAACGTTATAGAAACACATGATATTCTTCCTTTTGAAGTCCTTTTGTAGAGCTATTTCCTTGGGTATTACATTAAAAAATGCAATCGTCTAAACTAGAAACTCTAAACTAGAATTAGTCTAGAATCTACAAAAAATACTAAAATTGCTGTAAATAGTTTTATAAATCATATTTATAGTGCCTTTCTATCGATGCTAGCTGATTTTACTAGGTAAATGAGGTATTTTTACCATTTTTTACGAAGAACCCCCCCGACCCCGATTAGGAACTGAGGAATTAGGAACTAGGATCACCGTGGTAAATCAAATTAGCTGAAACTAATTGCAACCCTTCTTGTACAAGCCTAAAACTAATTGCAACCCTTCTTGTACAAGCCTTTACTTGAAATTACAATATCAGTTTGCAGGCCATTCCAAGGCTACAAGACTCCTACCAATGAGATATATGGAGAGAGAATTTTTCTTTTGATGATTTTCTCAATATACTGTAACTATATTGAGGTTTCAGTGTTTGGTATACTAATTCACTTGCCACAATGATTATTTGTATTTGACGTGATAAATATTTATATGGACGAGATGGTTATTTGTATGGGCAGGATTGTTATTTGTAGGATGGTGATTTGTATGGACAGGTTGGTTATTTCTATGGACAGGATGGTTATTTGTATGGACAGCATGGTAATTTGTATGGACAGGATGGTTATTTGTATTGACAAGCTGGCTATTTGTATGGACACGATGGTCATTTGTATGCACATGATGGTTATTTGTATGGACATGGTCATTTGTATGGACAGGATTGTTATTTGTATGGACAAGATGGTCATTTGTATGGACAGCATGGTTATTTGTATGGACAAGCTGGCCATTTGTATGGACAGGATGGTTATTTGTATGGACAAGATGGTCATTTGTATGGACAGCATGGTTATTTGTAATGACAGGATGGTTATTTGTAATGACGAGATGGTTATTTGTATGGACAGGATGGTTATTTGTATGGACAGGATGGCTATTCGTGATGACAAGATGGTCATTTGTATGGACAGGATGGTTATTTGTATGGACACGATGGTCATTTGTATGGAGATGATAGTTATTTGTATGGACAAGATGGCCATTTTTATTGACAAGATGGTCATTTGTATTGAAGGTGATGCTACCGTCTTGTATAAGTCCATCCATGACCAGATTCTCTCCCTGCCTGGAGACTACCTTCTCTACCCTGGGCATGACTATAAAGGTAAATATATGTCTACAATATTGTTTTGTACTGTTTTGTTCGAGCAGAGCATGCCTATAACTAGGCATCATACACGCCTGAAGAGTTTCCATATTCTAGGCATAACTTTCCCCCCCTTCATCAAATCCTAAGTACACGCCTGAAGAGTTTCCATATTCTAGGCATAACTGCCCCCCCCCCTTCATCAAATCCTAAGTACACGCCTGAAGAGTTTCCATATTCTAGGCATAACTGCCCCCCCCCCTTCATCAAATCCTGAGTACACGCCTGAAGAGTTTCCATATTCTAGGCATAACTGCCCCCCCCCCTTCATCAAATCCTAAGTACACGCCTGAAGAGTGTCCATATGCTAGACATAACTCCCCCCTTCATCAAATCCTAGGTACACGCCTGAAGAGTGTCCATATGCTAGACATAACTCCCCCCCTTCATCAAATCCTGAGTACACGCCTGAAGAGTTTCCATATTCTAGGCATAACTGCCCCCCCCCCTTCATCAAATCCTAAGTACACGCCTGAAGAGTGTCCATATGCTAGACATAACTCCCCCCTTCATCAAATCCTAGGTACACGCCTGAAGAGTGTCCATATGCTAGACATAAATCCCCCCCTTCATCAAATCCTGAGTACACGCCTGAAGAGTTTCCATATTCTAGGCATAACTCCCCCCTTCATCAAATCCTGAGTACACGCCTGAAGAGTTTCCATATTCTAGGCATAACTCCCCCCTTCATCAAATCCTGAGTACACGCCTGAAGAGTGCCCATATTCTAGGCATAACTCCCCCCCTTCATCAAATCCTGAGTACACGCCTGTAGAGTTTCCATATTCTAGACATAACTGCCCCCCTTCATCAAATCCTGAGTACACGCCTGAAGAGTTTCCATATTCTAGGCATAACTCCCCCCCTTCATCAAATCCTGAGTACACGCCTGTAGAGTTTCCATATTCTAGGCATAACTGCCCCCCTTCATCAAATCCTGAGTACACGCCTGTAGAGTTTCCATATTCTAGGCATAACTGCCCCCCTTCATCAAATCCTGAGTACACGCCTGAAGAGTTTCCATATTCTAGGCATAACTGCCCCCCTTCATCAAATCCTGAGTACACGCCTGAAGAGTTTCCATATTCTAGGCATAACTCCCCCCCTTCATCAAATCCTGAGTACACGCCTGAAGAGTTTCCATATTCTAGGCATAACTCCCCCCCCTTCATCAAATCCTGAGAACAGGCCTGTAGAGTTTCCATATTCTAGGCATAACTGCCCCCCTTCATCAAATCCTGAGTACACGCCTGAAGAGTTTCCATATTCTAGGCATAACTGCCCCCCCTCATCAAATCCTGAGTACACGCCTGTAGAGTTTCCATATTCTAGGCATAACTCCCCCCCCCCCCTTCATCAAATCCTAAGTACACGCCTGAAGAGTTTCCATATTCTAGGCATAACTCCCCCCCCTTCATCAAATCCTGAGTACATGCCTGAAGAGTGCCCATATTCTAGACATAACTCCCCCCTTCATCAAATCCTAAGTACACGCCTGAAGAGTTTACATATTCTAGGCATAACTCCCCCCTTCATCAAATCCTGAGTACACGCCTGAAGAGTGCCCATATTCTAGGCATAACTCCCCCCTTCATCAAATCCTGAGTACACGGCTGAAGAGTTTACATATTCTAGGCATAACTCCCCCCTTCATCAAATCCTGAGTACACGCCTGAAGAGTGCCCATATTCTAGGCATAACTCCCCCCTTCATCAAATCCTGAGTACACGCCTGAAGATTTTACATATTCTAGGCATAACTCCCCCCCCTTCATCAAATCCTGAGTACATGCCTGAAGAGTGCCCATATTCTAGGCATAACTCCCCCCTTCATCAAATCCTGAGTACACGCCTGAAGAGTTTACATATTCTAGGCATAACTCCCCCCTTCATCAAATCCTGAGTACACGCCTGAAGAGTTTCCATATTCTAGGCATAACTCCCCCCCTTCATCAAATCCTGAGTACACGCCTGAAGAGTTTCCATATTCTAGGCATAACTCCCCCCCCTTCATCAAATCCTGAGTACATGCCTGAAGAGTGCCCATATTCTAGGCATAACTCCCCCCCTTTATCAAATCCTAAGTACACGCCTGAAGAGTGTCCATATTCTAGGCATAACTCCCCCCCTTCATCAAATCCTGAGTACACGCCTGAAGAGTTTCCATATTCTAGGCATAACTTCCCCCCCTTCATCAAATCCTGAGTACACGTTTGAAGAGTTTCCATATTCTAGGCATAACTCCCCCCTTCATCAAATCCTGAGTACACGCCTGAAGAGTTTACATATTCTAGGCATAAATCCCCCCTTCATCAAATCCTGAGTACACGCCTGAAGAGTTTACATATTCTAGGCATAAATCCCCCCCTTAATCAAATCCTGAGTACACGCCTGTAGAGTTCCCATATTCTAGGCATAACTCCCCCCTTCATCAAATCCTGAGTACACGCCTGAAGAGTTTACATATTCTAGGCATAACTGCCCCCCTTCATCAAATCCTAAGTACACGCCTGAAGAGTTTACATATTATAGGCATAACTCCCCCCCTTCATCAAATCCTAAGTACACGCCTGAAGAGTTTACATATTCTAGGCATAACTCCCCCCTTCATCAAATCCTGAGTACACGCCTGAAGAGTGCCCATATTCTAGGCATAACTCCCCCCTTCATCAAATCCTGAGTACACGCCTGAAGAGTTTACATATTCTAGGCATAACTCCCCCCCCCTTCATCAAATCCTGAGTACACGCCTGAAGAGTGCCCATATTCTAGGCATAACTCCCCCCTTCATCAAATCCTGAGTACACGCCTGAAGAGTTTACATATTCTAGGCATAACTCCCCCCTTCATCAAATCCTGAGTACACGCCTGAAGAGTTTCCATATTATAGGCATAACCCCCCCCCTTCATCAAATCCTGAGTACATGCCTGAAGAGTGCCCATATTCTAGGCATAACTCCCCCCCCTTCATCAAATCCTGAGTACACGCCTGTAGAGTGTCCATATTCTAGGCATAACTCCCCCCTTTATCAAATCCTAAGTACACGCCTGAAGAGTGTCCATATTCTAGGCATAACTCCCCCCCTTCATCAAATCCTGAGTACACGCCTGAAGAGTTTCCATATTCTAGGCATAACTCCCCCCTTCATCAAATCCTGAGTACACACCTGAAGAGTTTCCATATTCTAGGCATAAATCCCCCCCTTAATCAAATCCTGAGTACACGCCTGTAGAGTTTCCATATTCTAGGCATAACTCCCCCCCCCTTCATCAAATCCTGAGTACACGCCTGAAGAGTTTCCATATTCTAGGCATAACTCCCCCCCCCTTCATCAAATCCTGAGTACACGCCTGAAGAGTTTCCATATTCTAGGCATAACTCCCCCCCCCCCTCCATTAAATCCTGAGTACACGCCTGAAGAGTGTCCATATTCTAGACATAACTCCCCCCTTCATCAAATCCTGAGTACACGCCTGTAGAGTTTCCATATTCTAGGCATAACTCCCCCCTTCATCTAATCCTGAGTACACGCCTGAAGAGTTTCCATATTCTAGGCATAACTCCCCCCCCCTTCATCAAATCCTGAGTACACGCCTGAAGAGTTTCCATATTCTAGGCATAACTCCCCCCCCCTTCATCAAATCCTGAGTACACGCCTGAAGAGTTTCCATATTCTAGGCATAACTCCCCCCTTCATTTAATC
The DNA here is from genome assembly GCF_932526225.1 of Nematostella vectensis. Lineage (NCBI taxonomy): Eukaryota > Metazoa > Cnidaria > Anthozoa > Actiniaria > Edwardsiidae > Nematostella > Nematostella vectensis. Next base: position 1,844,091 of record NC_064045.1, read on the forward strand.
CTGAGTACACGCCTGAAGAGTTTCCATATTCTAGGCATAACTCCCCCCCCTTCATCAAATCCTGAGTACACGTTTGAAGAGTTTCCATATTATAGGCATAACTCCCCCCCCTTCATCAAATCCTGAGTACACGCCTGAAGAGTTTCCATATTCTAGGCATAACTCCCCCCCCTTCATCAAATCCTGAGTACACGCCTGAAGAGTTTCCATATTCTAGGCATAACTGCCCCCCCCCTTCATCAAATCCTGAGTATGCGCCTGAAGAGTTTCCATATTCTAGGCATAACTCCCCCCCCTTCATCAAATCCTGAGTACACGCCTGAAGAGTTTCCATATTCTAGGCATAACTCCCCCCCCTTCATCAAATCCTGAGTACATGCCTGAAGAGTGCCCATATTCTAGGCATAACTCCCCCCCTTTATCAAATCCTAAGTACACGCCTGAAGAGTGTCCATATTCTAGGCATAACTCCCCCCCTTCATCAAATCCTGAGTACACGCCTGAAGAGTTTCCATATTCTAGGCATAACTTCCCCCCCTTCATCAAATCCTGAGTACACGTTTGAAGAGTTTCCATATTCTAGGCATAACTCCCCCCTTCATCAAATCCTGAGTACACGCCTGAAGAGTTTACATATTCTAGGCATAAATCCCCCCTTCATCAAATCCTGAGTACACGCCTGAAGAGTTTACATATTCTAGGCATAAATCCCCCCCCTTAATCAAATCCTGAGTACACGCCTGTAGAGTTTCCATATTCTAGGCATAACTCCCCCCTTCATCAAATCCTGAGTACACGCCTGAAGAGTTTACATATTCTAGGCATAACTGCCCCCCCTTCATCAAATCCTAAGTACACGCCTGAAGAGTTTACATATTATAGGCATAACTCCCCCCCTTCATCAAATCCTAAGTACACGCCTGAAGAGTTTACATATTCTAGGCATAACTCCCCCCTTCATCAAATCCTGAGTACACGCCTGAAGAGTGCCCATATTCTAGGCATAACTCCCCCCTTCATCAAATCCTGAGTACACGCCTGAAGAGTTTACATATTCTAGGCATAACTCCCCCCTTCATCAAATCCTGAGTACACGCCTGAAGAGTTTACATATTCTAGGCATAACTCCCCCCTTCATCAAATCCTGAGTACACGCCTGAAGAGTTTCCATATTATAGGCATAACCCCCCCCCCTTCATCAAATCCTGAGTACATGCCTGAAGAGTGCCCATATTCTAGGCATAACTCCCCCCCCTTCATCAAATCCTGAGTACACGCCTGTAGAGTGTCCATATTCTAGGCATAACTCCCCCCTTTATCAAATCCTAAGTACACGCCTGAAGAGTGTCCATATTCTAGGCATAACTCCCCCCCTTCATCAAATCCTGAGTACACGCCTGAAGAGTTTCCATATTCTAGGCATAACTCCCCCCTTCATCAAATCCTGAGTACACACCTGAAGAGTTTCCATATTCTAGGCATAAATCCCCCCCTTAATCAAATCCTGAGTACACGCCTGTAGAGTTTCCATATTCTAGGCATAACTCCCCCCCCCTTCATCAAATCCTGAGTACACGCCTGAAGAGTTTCCATATTCTAGGCATAACTCCCCCCCCCCTTCATCAAATCCTGAGTACACGCCTGAAGAGTTTCCATATTCTAGGCATAACTCCCCCCCCCTCCATTAAATCCTGAGTACACGCCTGAAGAGTGTCCATATTCTAGACATAACTCCCCCCTTCATCAAATCCTGAGTACACGCCTGTAGAGTTTCCATATTCTAGGCATAACTCCCCCCTTCATCTAATCCTGAGTACACGCCTGAAGAGTTTCCATATTCTAGGCATAACTCCCCCCCCCCTTCATCAAATCCTGAGTACACGCCTGAAGAGTTTCCATATTCTAGGCATAACTCCCCCCTTTATCAAATCCTAAGTACACGCCTGAAGAGTGTCCATATTCTAGGCATAACTCCCCCCTTCATCAAATCCTGAGTACACACCTGAAGAGTTTCCATATTCTAGGCATAAATCCCCCCCTTCATCAAATCCTGAGTACACGCCTGTAGAGTTTCCATATTCTAGGCATAACTCCCCCCTTCATCTAATCCTGAGTACACGCCTGAAGAGTTTCCATATTCTAGGCATAACTCCCCCCCCCTTCATCAAATCCTGAGTACACGCCTGAAGAGTTTCCATATTCTAGGCATAACTCCCCCCCCCCTTCATCAAATCCTGAGTACACGCCTGAAGAGTTTCCATATTCTAGGCATAACTCCCCCCTTCATTTAATCCTGAGTACACGCCTGAAGAGTTTCCATATTCTAGGCATAACTCCCCCCCCTTCATCAAATCCTGAGTACACGTTTGAAGAGTTTCCATATTATAGGCATAACTCCCCCCCCTTCATCAAATCCTGAGTACACGCCTGAAGAGTTTCCATATTCTAGGCATAACTCCCCCCCCTTCATCAAATCCTGAGTACACGCCTGAAGAGTTTCCATATTCTAGGCATAACTGCCCCCCCCCTTCATCAAATCCTGAGTATGCGCCTGAAGAGTTTCCATATTCTAGGCATAACTCCCCCCCCTTCATCAAATCCTGAGTACACGCCTGAAGAGTTTCCATATTCTAGGCATAACTCCCCCCCCTTCATCAAATCCTGAGTACATGCCTGAAGAGTGCCCATATTCTAGGCATAACTCCCCCCCTTTATCAAATCCTAAGTACACGCCTGAAGAGTGTCCATATTCTAGGCATAACTCCCCCCCTTCATCAAATCCTGAGTACACGCCTGAAGAGTTTCCATATTCTAGGCATAACTTCCCCCCCTTCATCAAATCCTGAGTACACGTTTGAAGAGTTTCCATATTCTAGGCATAACTCCCCCCTTCATCAAATCCTGAGTACACGCCTGAAGAGTTTACATATTCTAGGCATAAATCCCCCCTTCATCAAATCCTGAGTACACGCCTGAAGAGTTTACATATTCTAGGCATAAATCCCCCCCCTTAATCAAATCCTGAGTACACGCCTGTAGAGTTTCCATATTCTAGGCATAACTCCCCCCTTCATCAAATCCTGAGTACACGCCTGAAGAGTTTACATATTCTAGGCATAACTGCCCCCCCTTCATCAAATCCTAAGTACACGCCTGAAGAGTTTACATATTATAGGCATAACTCCCCCCCTTCATCAAATCCTAAGTACACGCCTGAAGAGTTTACATATTCTAGGCATAACTCCCCCCTTCATCAAATCCTGAGTACACGCCTGAAGAGTGCCCATATTCTAGGCATAACTCCCCCCTTCATCAAATCCTGAGTACACGCCTGAAGAGTTTACATATTCTAGGCATAACTCCCCCCTTCATCAAATCCTGAGTACACGCCTGAAGAGTTTACATATTCTAGGCATAACTCCCCCCTTCATCAAATCCTGAGTACACGCCTGAAGAGTTTCCATATTATAGGCATAACCCCCCCCCCTTCATCAAATCCTGAGTACATGCCTGAAGAGTGCCCATATTCTAGGCATAACTCCCCCCCCTTCATCAAATCCTGAGTACACGCCTGTAGAGTGTCCATATTCTAGGCATAACTCCCCCCTTTATCAAATCCTAAGTACACGCCTGAAGAGTGTCCATATTCTAGGCATAACTCCCCCCCTTCATCAAATCCTGAGTACACGCCTGAAGAGTTTCCATATTCTAGGCATAACTCCCCCCTTCATCAAATCCTGAGTACACACCTGAAGAGTTTCCATATTCTAGGCATAAATCCCCCCCTTAATCAAATCCTGAGTACACGCCTGTAGAGTTTCCATATTCTAGGCATAACTCCCCCCCCCTTCATCAAATCCTGAGTACACGCCTGAAGAGTTTCCATATTCTAGGCATAACTCCCCCCCCCTTCATCAAATCCTGAGTACACGCCTGAAGAGTTTCCATATTCTAGGCATAACTCCCCCCCCCTCCATTAAATCCTGAGTACACGCCTGAAGAGTGTCCATATTCTAGACATAACTCCCCCCTTCATCAAATCCTGAGTACACGCCTGTAGAGTTTCCATATTCTAGGCATAACTCCCCCCTTCATCTAATCCTGAGTACACGCCTGAAGAGTTTCCATATTCTAGGCATAACTCCCCCCCCCCTTCATCAAATCCTGAGTACACGCCTGAAGAGTTTCCATATTCTAGGCATAACTCCCCCCCCTTCATCAAATCCTGAGTACACGCCTGAAGAGTTTCCATATTCTAGGCATAACTCCCCCCTTCATCTAATCCTGAGTACACGCCTGAAGAGTTTCCATATTCTAGGCATAACTCCCCCCCCTTCATCAAATCCTGAGTACACGTTTGAAGAGTTTCCATATTATAGGCATAACTCCCCCCCCTTCATCAAATCCTGAGTACACGCCTGAAGAGTTTCCATATTCTAGGCATAACTCCCCCCCCTTCATGAAATCCTGAGTACACGCCTGAAGAGTTTCCATATTCTAGGCATAACTGCCCCCCCCTTCATCAAATCCTGAGTATGCGCCTGAAGAGTTTCCATATTCTAGGCATAACTGCCCCCCCCCCCTTCATCAAATCCTGAGTATGCGCCTGAAGAGTTTCCATATTCTAGGCATAACTGCCCCCCCCCCCTTCATCAAATCCTGAGTATGCGCCTGAAGAGTTTCCATATTCTAGGCATAACTCCCCCCCCCCTTCATCAAATCCTAAGTACACGCCTGTAGAGTTTCCATATTCTAGGCATAACTGCCCCCCCCCTTCATCATGTCCTGAGTATGCGCCTGAAGAGTTCCCATATTCTAGGCATAACTGCCCCCCCCCCCCTTCATCAAATCCTGAGTATGCGCCTGAAGAGTTTCCATATTCTAGGCATGACTGCCCCCCCCCTTCATCAAATCCTGAGTATGCGCCTGAAGAGTTTCCATATTCTAGGCATAACTGCCCCCCCCTTCATCAAATCCTGAGTATGCGCCTGAAGAGTTTCCATATTCTAGGCATAACTGCCCCCCCTTCATCAAATCCTGAGTATGCGCCTGAAGAGTTTCCATATTCTAGGCATAACTCCCCCCCCCTTCATCAAATCCTGAGTACACGCCTGAAGAGTTTCCATATTCTAGGCATAACTTCCCCCCCCTTCATCAAATCCTGAGTACGCGCCTGAAGAGTTTCCATATTCTAGGCATAACTCCCCCCCCCCCTTCATCAAATCCTGAGTACACGCCTGTAGAGTTTACATATTCTAGGCATAACTGCCCCCCCCCCTTCATCAAATCCTGAGTACACGCCTGAAGAGTGCCCATATTCTAGGCATAACTCCCCCCTTCATCAAATCCTGAGTACGCGCCTGAAGAGTTTCCATATTCTAGGCATAAATCCCCCCCTCCTTCATCAAATCCTGAGTACACGCCTGTAGAGTTTACATATTCTAGGCATAACTGCCCCCCCCCCCCTTCATCAAATCCTGAGTACACGCCTGAAGAGTTTCCATATTCTAGGCATAACTCCCCCCCTTCATCAAATCCTGAGTACACGCCTGAAGAGTTTCCATATTCTAGGCATAACTCCCCCCCTTCATCAAATCCTGAGTACACGCCTGTAGAGTTTCCATATTCTAGGCATAACTCCCCCCCCCTTCATCAAATCCTGAGTACACGCCTGAAGAGTTTCCATATTCTAGGCATAACTGCCCCCCCCCCTTCATCAAATCCTGAGTACACGCCTGTAGAGTTTCCATATTCTAGGCATAACTCCCCCCCTTCATCAAATCCTGAGTACACGCCTGTAGAGTTTCCATATTCTAGGCATAACTCCCCCCCCCACCATTAAATCCCGAGTACACGCCTGAAGAGTTTCCATATTCTAGGCATGACTCCCCCCCCCCCCCCCCCCCTTCATCAAATCCTGAGTACACGCCTGTAGAGTTTCCATATTCTAGGCATGAGTGTAACCACTGTGGACGAAGAGAAGGAGTATAATCCACGTACTACTCGCCCCCTGAAGGAGTTCATCGAAATTATGACTAATCTTGGACTCGCAGCACCCCGGAACATTGGTATGCCTGCCCACCCTGTCTGTATCCTTATCTGCTAGTCCACTTGGTTTTCTTTCCGTATTTCTGTCTGACTGTCTTAACAGTCTATCTCTTCTCGTCTGTCTTTCCGCTCTTACTGTATACCGCGATTATTATATGTACGTCTGTCTTAAAGACAGTATACCTGTATACCGCGATTATTATATGTACGTCTGTCTGTCTTTCTGTCAACCCATGCGTCTGTGTGCCTTTCCCTGCCTATCTTGTCTGTCTGTCTCTGTCTTTCCGCTATTATTCAACGTCTGTCCGTTCGTCCGTTGCTTGAACTGTGCTGATGTTGCACCTGCTTGTCCATACAGCACACTCCGTGCCTCTCAACATGCTAGATGGTGTTGGCCAATTGGAAGACGAGAAGCTTGTGCGTATGGACCATGGTGACGAGTAATGGACAGTTACCATGGCAGTGTTCTCTCCTGAATCGTTCACGATGGTTTGATAAGATGTAATTAATAAACGTGTAATTAATGGGGGATTAAACACTTAACCTAGAGTGCTTGCAATAAAAGCGTGAAACACTAAATAATGTTTAGTACTATTTTGTAGAATTTAGTACTATTTAGTGAATTTAGTAAAATAGTTCAAGCGTAGGCGGTGTAGATTTCAACAATTCATCATACATTCATCCACTGAGAGCTTGAAATCTACACCGCCTTCACGCTTAAATTTTTTTTTTACTAAATTTACTAAATAGTACTAAATTCTACAAAAAAGTACTAAATATTATGTAGCGTTTCACGTTTGTATTGCAAGCACTGTAATTATCAAAGCATACGCAATAATTGATATTCCAAGCTGTGAGCGACCTGCTTGACATTTACTCAAGCTTGATGGCCGGGCTCGAGAAGGGTGGCTTGGCCGAACTCCTGCCACCTGAAATGGGGGTAGTACCGTCAAATGAATAAAAATTAGTACAAATGAAAACTACAATAAGATATACTGTGCCTGTGAGGGGGGTTTAACTCGGGACACCTTTTTAGAGCCCCCCTCTTTTTCTGTGCCCCCTCCCCTCTCCCTTTCACAACCCCCAGGATTCCAGTCGAACACAGAGCCCTCCCCTATTCCCCCCCCCCCCCTTTGCATGTTTTTTTTTGTATGGTATGTTTTTTCAAAACATACCAATAACTTTACACAGTGTCAATGGAACACCAGTCGAACACAGCATATTTGAAACATTCAAAATATTTTGTAACCGTCGTGTTATTGTCATCAAGTGCTTCATGATATCAATATGCCTTTATATACATAGGTTAATGACTGTATTATTGACAAACCAGTGTAAAGCTTTTGTAAAACAATGATCAACCCTTGAAATAAAATAATTTACCAAATGTACAAATGTGCCTGCATGTTTACACGGCCTGAGGCGCCTTCCCATGCCTTCAACTCGACCACGTCTGAATCTGCGCTCTCGTTATTCAGCTTCTACCTGCAATGAGTTTAATTTATTTATTACTCGGGATTCCTGTGGAGGAATCCACGAGTTGAAAATTCGATCGCAAAATGATACCTCGACTCCTTGCTAAGCCTGGACTTCAAACTAAGCCTTGACTTCAAGCTAGGCCTCGACTCCAAGCTATCAATGCATTACCACAGGCAGCCCAAGGCTACTGTCAGTGGTTTATAAAGGAATGTATGGGAAAATTAATATGTTAGCGAAAAAATACTTTATCGTGAAAAATAAAACTTTAGACCATGTAATATTGTGTTTGAATCTTTATTTCAATTTTGCCGATAGAATGTCAGTCGAGCGAGCTTAAAGCCCGCCACGCATAATTGTTTTTCTTACTCTGTATAAAAATAGGAAAGGCTGGGACTCCATTTTATACAGAGTAAGAAACACAATTCGTGGCGGGCTTCAATCTCGCTCTACTGACATTCTCTCGGCAAAATTGAAAGAAAGACTCAAAAGAAAGAAAGACTCAAACACAATATAACATGGTCTAAAGTTTTATTTTTCACAATAAAGTATTTTTTCGCTAACCTATAAATTCCCCCATACATATAAGCCACTGACAGTAGCCTTGGGCTGCCTGTGGCATTACAGGGCTTTCACGTCGGACATATTTTACAAATATTAATTTGAGATTCCAGCTCTCAGATCCATGTTATTTGCGTAGTTGAAGGCCCGATTCGCGAATTAATAACTGCATATTTAACCATAGCCTCAATTTCTACCAAGTTATTTTGGAAAATCATCTCAGGTTGGATTGATTTCGCTGTATTTACTCGTGTTTAAATTTGCGACCCGAGTGCGAGACACGCGGCTCAAGATAAAAATTAAACACGAACGCGCGGTATAAAAGGGATCGCTCCGCCCCTTTTTTTTTTTTTGCATACTAATCAGTATCCAACATGGCGGCTGGTAACATCAAAGGGGGGAATCAAAGCTCGAATAAAGCATAATATAAACAACTTTTTATTAGTCAATAAAGCTCTCATTCAATAATTAATGTGGTTTCTGTTGCATGTATAGTACGGCATTTGCCGTCGTTTTTTGTGAATGGAGGTTGCTTTTGATATTCGCGCCATTTTCCAGTGTCAATCAGTCCTTTTGCCCCAGTCTCGCTCTTTTCCTTCCTACGAGCCTCCACTCAGTTTGTTATTGTGGATAGCAGATTCAACAGAAAGAACAGCCGCAAAACAACCCCCAAATATAGAAACCAAAGCCAGGAGTTCGGTCTTTGAGTCAATAGTGCAACGGGCATTTGCAATGGTGGCGAAATCCTTTTTGAGACCGAAGCACCCTGTTCAACATAGAGCTTTCTGAAGGAGACAAAGGTCGACTTAAGAGAATTAAGGATCAACAACAAGATTGCAAATCCCGTCTTGGTTCATCAAAGGAAACCTTAACGACACAGAACGCCGATTTGCTAAAAGCACTACTCACGACGAACATCGAGTAATCAACAACCGATATGTACTTACATAACTTACTTATTCACGCTGAAGTTCCTCCCTCAACCCTTCAGTCCTTTCAAATATTCATCTAACCTAAGCCCATGACGTCACAGGACACCTTACAAATGTGGGCAATCATACAACACCTCCCTTCAAGTTTATACTAGGGTGGTTCAACAGTAAACATAATAACAAACAAATAGTAACAAGCGTGTTCTTTCACTTTTCAAACTACCTTTTATAATTATAAACCATGTCTGGCCGCTGGTTCCATCTTACCAGTCTGCCTGACTTACGAACTGTTGTAACGCATGGATTGGGGGATGTAGCAACTGGATAAGGGGCTTGGACTTGGTGTTTCTGCGATGGAACTGGGTCTCCGCAATTGGCGGCTGGTAGTGGGTCGTTGGCCAAGCTCTTGGTAGCCTCGTCGGTCTTCTCTCCTAGGTGGATAAGATGGCGTCTGTTTCGGCGGACACTGGAGCCTGCATCTGTGGGAACCATGTTATAAAGCACAAAGTTAAATATTTTATGCAATAGACAAAACCTGAAATGATTTGCGCATTCGGTAAATCGCGAGATTTTTTAAGACACAAAGTACCATGTTATGAAGCACAAAGTTAAATATTTTATGCAATAGACAAAACCTGAAATGATTTGCGCATTCGGCAAATCGCGAGATTTTTTAAGACACAAAGTCCCATGTTATAAAGCACAAAGTCAAATATTTTATGCAATACACAAATTGCTATGTTATAAGCACAAAGTTGAATGTCGTGAACGATATACTGAAATGTTTTAAGCAAAGGCAAAATGATGAGTTTTTTAAGACACAAAGTGCGATGTTTTGAGACACAAAGTGCGATATGGTGAACTAAATCTGCAATGTTTTAAGCGATAATCAAATAGTGCTTTGTCGTGACAGTCAAAGTGAGTTGTCGTGACGCAAATAGTTCAAAGTCGTGACCGAAAGGTGAGATGTTGTTAACGAAAACCTTGAGTGGCCCTCATGAGCTTCCGTAGCTGGCAGTCTGGTCCTGAGCTTCCGGTTCATCAGAATTTCACTAGGTGTCAAGCCATTCCTGATCGGTAGGCAAGTAAGCCGAGGTGTGGGTCTGCATTCTTTTTCATGATGTTCTTGGCTGTTTGGACCGCTCGCTCAACCTCACCGTTAGCCTGGGGGTAATTTGGCGAAGAGGTTGCGTGGTTGAAACCCCATTCTCTGGCAGAGGCACTGAACTCATGGCTTGCATATTGGGGACCTTTGTCAGACATGACGACTTGGGGGATGCTGTTTGTAGCAAAGAGTTCCTGTAGGACTTTGATAACTGCAGACGATGATATGCTTCGGAGCTCTTTCACTTCAAACCACCGGCTTGTATAGTCGACTTCAATTATGTAGGTCTTCCGGTCTAGCTCGAACAGGTCAGTGCCTAGACGAGTCCATGGTTTCTCAGGAAATGACAGTGCCATTAGGGGCTCTCTCTTCTCAGGACGCAGCTTGGCGCAGATATGGCACTTATTCACCATAGCTTCAATCTGTTTTGTGATGAGTGACCAACACACTGAGTAGCTGGCACGACCTTGACACGTTGTGATCCCCAGGTGGCCTTCATGAATCGCATCTAGCATCTGTAACTGAAGGGACATCGGAATGACTATTCGGTCATTAAACATCAGAAGCCCATTAGTAACCGTCATGTGTTGTTTTTTCTCCCAATACGGCGTGAGAAGTGGTTTTGATGGCATTATCAGTTGCCATCCGTCTTGACAATAGCTCTTTACTTGCTTGCATATTGCATCACTATCTTGAGCTGCCTTGATTTCTTCCAACAGCTGCTCTGTCGCGGGCATTGACTGTAAGATGGACTCACTTTGCTTCTCAACTTCATCGACAAGCTTTAGATCCTCCAGTGTGGCTTGCTTGTCGGGGCACGTGACAGGGCGTCTGCTGTGTTCTGGTGGACCCCCTGGACATACTTCACATCTGGTGCGTAACTTGCCATCCTCAGTCGAAACCTAAGGATTCTTGGCGTGAGCTTTGATAGATCGGTGCTTGAGAGTAAGGTTACTAACGGGCGGTTATCTAATTCTAAAGAGAATGTTGTTTCCATGATGTAATCTGAGAACTTGACACACCCGTGTGGCAGCTAGTGCTTCCTTTTCGATTACAGCGCACCGCTTCTCTGCATCTGTAAGTGAACGGGAAGCGTAAGCTATAGGGCGGCGGTCGTCAAGGTCATCAATCTGCATAAAGACCGCTCTACGTCCATCCTGACATGCGTCTGGGGCGACAATGCTTCTCTTTTCAAAGGCATAGTGTTCTAGGACTTCAGTAGATGCCAACTTTTTCTTGATCTCTTTGAAAGCCCGTTCTTGTGACTGATCCCAAAGCCATTGTTGCTCCTTTCTTAGCAGCTGGCGCAGGGGCTCGTTGATCTTGGCAAGGTCAGGAAGGAACTTGGCAAGTTGATTGACCATGCCGTTGAAGCGCTGTAGCTCTTTAACTGTGTTGGGCCTTGGGAAGTCTTGGATAGCTTTGTTCTTCTCTGGGTCAGCTTCAACTCCTTTCTCGGATATTATGTGTCCCAGAAACTTAATCTTGTGCTTAGAAAATTCGCATTTGTCATTCAACGTGATTCCTGCCTTGAGGAGACGCTCGAGGACTAGACGTACACGTTCGTCGTGAACCTCTTGCGTGGGTCCATGGATCAAGATATCGTCCATGTGCCATACGATGCCTTCTAACCCTTCCAGTGTCATAGGCATGGTACGTTGAAAGTCTTCGGGTGCGAAGCTTATCCCGAATGGGAGTCCATTGAAGCAGAACCGACCATAGGGTGTCACAAAGGTGGTCGTCGAGTGGAATCTGCCAGAAGCCAGAGTTGGCATCAAGCTTCGAGAAGATCTGCCTGTCTTTCAGCTTTGCGAGATTTTCATCTACACTTGCCATTGTGTGGATCACCCTCTTCACGGCCTTGTTAAGTGAGGTAAGGTCCACACAGATCCTGGCGTCTCCATTCCTCTTGGGGGCATTGACCATCCCGGAGCACCAGTCAGTAGGGGTGGTTACAGGTGATATGACCCCCTGGGCGACCATTCCCTCTAGCTTCTGTTTTACCTCGGGTAACAGTGGATGCGGTATACGACGTGGAGTGTACAGACAGACTGGTACTGCGTCTTCTTTCAGCGGTATCATGTAGGGCTCTTTCATCATGCCAAGGCCCTTAAAGAGCTTAGGGGATTCTTCACTAAAGTTCGGCACCTTTTCCATGATATTTACTTCGGGTACCGGAACGAGTAGTCGAAGTGCCTGGATAGCTGACTTGGACAAGAGGTTGTTTCTCTGGTTACTCATGACATAGACATTCTCGTGGTGCGCCTTATCGCCGGCTTGAAATGTTGCGTTCGTGATCTGCCCTTTCATGAGGTGAGACAGTTTTACTCCACCGGGACCTCGGAACTCAGTCTTGACTTCCTCGAGCTGCATGTCTTTGATCCAAGGTGTTTGGTCGCTGACAACTGTCACCTTGGACCCGCTGTCCAGCTTGAAGTCACATGCATTCCCATCGACAAGTAATTCCACTGACCAGAAGTTCTCGCTGATAGAGTTTAATTCGCCCATCATGTGGAAGGTGTCAAAGTTGCTGTCATCATGGTCATCCACTTCATGGACTTGTTTAGCTGATTGGCGCGAAATGACCAATCTTCTGACAGTTGTGACACTGGATATTCTTGGCGGGGTAGTCTTTTCGAAGGTGAACTGCCTATCTTCCACACCAGCGGCAACGCGGGATCTGCTGCTGGTTTTCTGGCTGTTGTGTGGATTTGCCGAAGGCTGAAGGGCCAGAACCTCTCTGTTGATCACTGCCTTTGTTGCCTGGGCCTCTGGGAGCACCTCTTTTCTTTGCAGGGTTGTTGCGACCTCTGTCTGTGTGGTGGATAGGTTCCGGTTCTGGTTTCCTACCCTAGCAAAGTCTGGAACAGGTCTCTCTCGCAGTAGCCGCTCCCTTCCGCTTTCATCTGAGGTGCCGATAACGATGCGGTCCCGCATCAAGGAGTCCTTCAGGGCCCCAAACTCACATGGCTCGGCCTGCTGTCGCAGACGGACAATGAACTCATCGACGGTCTCGCCGGTTTTTTGAGCAACTGAGTTAAAAACGAACCGCTCATAAAGGACATTCCTCTGGGGTATAAAATGCTTTCTAAGCTCTTGAATGATTTTGTCTGGGGCTTTCTTGTCCTCGGTGGAGAGGCCTGGTAAGGAGTTCATGATCTCTTCCAATCCGACCCCATCACTGTACACAGTGTAGCAGCCACTATCTCTTTCCCTGTTTCTGTAGATAATTTTGATCTAAGGTCGGTCGCTATGATGTAGTAGTCCCACGAGTTTTCGAAGTCTTTCCATCCCCCCCAGTACACATAGGCTGAGGGGCAGGTATCTGATAAGTAGTCATAATGTGTAAATAAACGCAGTGCACAATGTGTTAAGCTTAACAATAATTGCGTGAAAAGTTGTGATACTGCGAAAATGCGGACAGAAACTCACAAATTTAGCGAAAAACACTAAAAATACGTTTCAGCTTCCGCGGGAACCCTGTGGTTCGACCCACGACGTTTTGCCAACGTTTTCCAAAGTTCGTAAACCTGTAAATCTAGCACTATTAGTTAAACTACTCTTCTCTACACTAAATTATGGAACAAACACAGTTCATGAGAAGGATAATAAACAAGTAAGTTATGAGTTCTTTGTTAGTTTACTTGTGTGGCGAAAACGTAGCGCTTGTTTCTTTCCAAACGGCTTGCTTTTCTTGCTTGTACGTGAATGAAGACGACGGTTGCCTTGGTCGCTCGTCTTTCTGTTTCCAAATCGGCGAATTTTGTCCTTTTTTTTTTTCACTGTCCCTCCGTCCTGACTCAGCTGTTCCTCTTCGCGGATCTACTGTAAGGTCTTGGGATGTGTTTGAGAATGATTTTGGCGTGTATTTATGGCGTTTTACGGCTCCGAAACTCTCTTCCACATGGCTGTGATACCGCGTTTGATTCAAATCCCGACTCCAGCTTGTATAATAACAACATAATAATATAACATAACATATAATAAGAACAACATCAAAGAAGTACAGTAAAGTTTTATGAAATGTATTTTCCTGGATTCCTTCTTAATTCACCGGAATATTAAAAAAAATCAATATCATATCTAATGTCTACCTTACAGATTTCGTTTGACCATTAGAAAGATAATGAATGTTGAGAAATCACGAAGAAGCAGCTAGCTAGAGCGAAAACGGTGTTTGAAGCACGAGGTTTCCGCTCTTGATTTTGAATGAAGTCTCGTTTTTGAAATCTTGGAATTCTCGGAGTACTACATCCCCATAATAAACCGCAACTGCCCTATCCTTGATACTAGAATGAAATTTTCGATGGTATTTGTGCAAATAGGGTGTTTTTTTCGGTTTCAAATCGCAAAACAGCGGCAAACAACAAAATGTAAATGCCAAAGCGCGGGGATAGGGTGAGTAAAAATGCTCAAGCGCAGTGGTGGGGTGGTGGTTACTAAAAATAGCCAGATCTTTAATCTTTAATTGACTTTGCCCACGGAGAAAAAAAAAATACACATACATAATACGTTATACATGAGAAACAGAACATAAATACATACAATAACGAAAGGGCAGGGTATCCGCCACAGCTAGGCCAATTACGGCGGACCCGAGTTTAAAATGTGTAAAAGTTACAAGGTCACAAAAACTAAATTAGAAACAACATGAAATTTGGTGCGTTAGCACCCTGGCCCGATTGCAGGTGAGGCAGACAGATTTCCATGAGCGCGGATCCTCTGGATCGTAAGTTATCGAAAGAGCATTTAAGTAGTAATTTAATAAAGCGCGCTTGAAAGAAGCATGGTCAGAGTAGCTAGAACTATTTAACAAATTAGTGAGAGTGTTCCATATTCTTGTACAACGGTTTAAATATGATTTTTGAAAAGCAGAAGTTTTGCATTTGCGAGCGAAGAATTGTGGTGCGCTTGAGTTTGTAGATGATCTAGTAGGACGGACTGAGCGAACTTTGGGAACAATTGATGGATTAATATTGACAAGCCCATTTATGATTTTATAAAAGTATGACATGTCCAAATATTCGTGCCAATACGATAGTGGCAATAATTTAAGTTGAATAAGTCTTTCTTTGTATGTTTGGCTGCATCTAAATGGGAGTCCTAACATGTACTTGCTAGCTCGTCTTTGGATTCTTTCAACTCGTCTAATCAGGTCCTTTGTCTGCGGTGCCCACAGTTGTGTTGCGTATCCTAGGTGAGGACGTACTAGGGCGAGATACATCGATCTTCTTATGTTGGTTTTCTTTATGGATCTTGAGTGTCTTCTAACGAACCCCAGCGTCCTGTTGGCCTTACTACATGCCTCGTCAACTTGCTTAGTCCAAGAGAGGTCGTCTGACATCCAGACGCCGAGATCCTTCTCCGTCTCAGTGCAGGCTAAAGGCAAACCGCCAAGCGAATATGTTTTGAGAACTGGTTTACGCTTTCGCGAAACCCGCATGACTTTGCTCTTTGTTTGATTAAATGTCATGCCTGTCGATGCCGCCCAGCCATTTAGACTGTTCAGGTCAGATTGTAACACATCCGTGTCGTCCGCCGAGTTGATAACATTAAAGACCTTAGTGTCGTCTGCAAATGTCGCAACACTGCATGAGCAAACTGAATCTGGCAAGTCATTTGCGAAGAGGACGAACAGTATAGGACCGAGAATTGACCCTTGCGGGACGCCGGAAGTCACAGGTTGACATGTTGAGACCCCCCCTGGAATAGCTACGCGTTGGCTCCGATTGGTGATATATGATGTAAACCACTTCAACAGATTTCCGCCAAAACCATATTGGACTAGTTTCCGTGTTAGCATACGGTGGCTTACTCTATCGAAAGCCTTTGACATATCAAGGTATACAACATCAATTTGGTTCCCATTGTCTAAGTGAGAGCCAATAGTGTCAAGGACTTCCACCAGCTGGGTGACACAAGAGCGGCCTGCAATAAACCCATGTTGACACCTCTGGATGAGGCAGTGCACCCTCTCTCTTATCTTATTAAATACACAACGTTCCATAATTTTCGACACAACAGACAAGAGTGATATCGGTCTGTAATTTTCAACTTGTTGAGCAGAGTCTTTCTTGTAAACAGGAACGATATGAGCAATTTTCCATTCAGAAGGAAATTTGCCAAGCTTGATAGACTTATTGAAAATCTGACAAAGAGAGGGAGCAATCACAGCCGCGGTCTCTTTTAGTAATCTGACGGGGATGTTATCTGGTCCAGAAGCTTTACTGGCGTCCAGCCCCCTGATAACCGATAATATATCATTTATATCGAATGAAATATTAGATAGCTTGGGTACAGGGGGTGCACAATGTTCCGGGTCAGTGTTTAGGTCTTGAAGAGAATCTTTTAAAAACACTGAAGCAAAGTATTTATTAAATAAATTTGCAATTGCTTCCGGATCATCAGCTGTGGTTCTTAGTGGCGTGGGGTCCTGGGAACCAGTGGGTGGATTTACGGTTGCCATAGAGACCTGAGATGGGAGCCCACGTGATTTGGATTTCTGTTTTAGAACAGACCAAAAGCGTTTGGTGTTGTTTTTATAGTCCCGTTCGAGAGACTGGAAAAAGTTTTCACGACTTTCCCGCAGTGCTTGTTTGACTTCCGCACGCAGCGCTTTGAATTTTTCCCTCAGAGACGCTTTAGCAGGGGTCTTTTTTAGACGCCTTCGAGTCGTTTCTTTCTTCTTAATTAGGTCGAGAATAGTTCCATTCATCCAAGGTACTGGATTGCGACCCCTAAGCTTTTTGGATGGAACGTGATCTGCTACGGCAGCCAAAAATAGATCTTTCCAATTTTGCCAGTCCGTGTCAATATCGCTGTTTTCGTTAGAGCTCATTGTCAATTCTAATGCACTGAGAGAGGCGCGCAAGCCATCAAAATCGGCTTTTGTATAGTTGTAGACTGAACGGTGGAATTTGGACGGTGCTTTAACAAACGCAGAGAACTCAAAACAGACCACACCATGGTCGGAAAACACTCCTGCTTCATTAGGAGACAATACCTCATTCACACATACTTGATCGGAGGCATTAGTAATAACCAAGTCAAGTATTTTATCACCCCGTGTTGGAAAATGGTTCATTTGTGATAGATAGTGGTCATTAAGAATCTCAGTGAAAGAACGCTCTCTGGCACCTAATGATTGTTCTTCTGAGGCCCAAGAGATTTTTGACATGTTGAAGTCTCCGGAAATTAGCATAGTATCAAATGAGTCACAGGCATAATCAAGATAGTTATTAAATTTTTCAAGCCATACATAAGGGTCGGAGTCTGGATCAGGCCAGTAAAACGACGAGAACAGGACTTTCCGATTGCAACTTGTAGTGAGTTCTGCTGATACAACTTCAAGATCTTGAAATAAAGTCATGTCCGGTTTCCATTCCTTTATCGCCTTAAAACTGTCTGATTTCGCTGCAATAAGCACACCCCCGCCTTCTCGATCGTTGCGATCTCTTCTATAGATGGTGTAGCCAGAATGAAATACCTCTTCATCACTAATACTGCTGTTAAGCCATGTTTCGTTAATAAAGACAATATCGGCGTTCTCTGAATACGCTAGGTCTTGAACGCGCTCTGAGTTACAGACAATGGCCGATCCTACTTTATGTGTGCTTTTAATACTCCTGGCATTAATACCAAGGCATTTGATGGAGCTGTGTCGAAGACCTGCATTAGCTGCTGGGCCAGGTTGACTAATAATATCACCACATAGGAGTAGGAGTCCAGGAATAATGCTGACAAAGGTTCTGTGCTTCCGAAATGCTGATGTTATCATAGTTCCTTTGCTTGGTTTCCGCCGGATCGTAAATTGTCCTAATGGCTTGAACATGTTCCATGTGAAGTTTGTTAATCCTTCAACAGGTCTCTTTCCATGTAGATCACATTTTGGAGTGATTGTGTGAGCATAGATCTTTGAGGAGATTGCTAACAGTATAAATAAAGCAGCAAAAGCGGAGGAGCACGCGCCAGTGCGTCTGTCCGCCATGATGAGCCTTCAGGATTCGGGATCAACATGGCGCGCGGGTAATACCAAAGTGTCCCAGTCCAGTCCATCCACATCCACATCACACATAACAAGTTTAGTTGTCACACGATGATTGTAATTGTTCACCAATTGTGGTAAGATGTTCATGTAAGGACGTGTCTCCTTGTGGGTAAACCATCACCACATCCAGGTCTTGAGAGTGCGATTGAATCGTTCTACTACAGAAGCTTTCAATTCACTTCGCGTGGAAAAGTCCTGGATCCCTTTGGATTGGAGAAACGCCTGGAAGTTTCAATTCTTGAACTCGGTTCCATCGTCAATCACGGTGAGTAAGTAATTGTACCCGTCACTGTACGATCGTAGCGCCTGCATGTCACACAGATCTGCTTGCCATTGTTCCTTTATTCCATTCACCATCACACGTTGGCGTGGGTAGCAACGACGGTACGGTTTATGGAGCGTGTAGGTGGGCTGGCCCCGAAGCCATGAATTCACTTGGGCACGACGTACTCCTTTAGAGCGTACCGCTCGGACTAATTTGTCCACTCCCCCCAAGGCTGCTGGATGATTCGGATCGTAATAAATTTGGTGAAGAAGACGATCGATCGTCTTCTGAGTCGTAGTCATAGACTTCTTCTCCTTCATACTCTTCTTTTTTCGCGCACGGGTTGCGGGTGTGGGAGGGGGTGGGGCTTGGATGCCATCGAAGTTGCGATGAATGAATTTCGATTCTACCCCCACAACACGCAAATAGACACCGTATACGCTCCCACACCGTACGACAATCGAAACGCGGTTGAAGAGGATCCGCACCAAAGCAACCCATGCTACAAGTGATTCCTTTCCCTACCTTTCCCTACCACCCTCACCTTATTTATATACAAAAACAACTAACTACCAGAGAAAATGTTTTATTTATTTATTTACCTATATAAGGACATCTCTCTCTTTAATTAAAAAGTAGCCATAAGGTTAAGTGCGCATGCCCCGTCGCACGCGTTTGTTGTACACGACACGAAATGTTTTGTGCGCCGGCACCGTGTGTAAAGTTCTGTCATCCACATTGCGCTGAATGTTTTAAGGGAGAGTAACGTGACGCTCTTTCACTGCTGTACCTTAACACGCAAGAGTTCCAACATGCTGGTGAGGTTCACGATAGCTGCCGTACGACGGTTGATATGAAGTCCCTTCAGTTTACACGTAGAATGGCCCTGTTGCGTGGTGTACCCGTAACTCTTGGGTCACGTGGACGAATAACAATCGATAAAGTCTCCAATCACCACGTTCGTGTGAGGTTCCAATTCTTGAAACTTTTCCCCCAGCTTGTAGTGAACTTGAATAAGGTCATCGTTCACGATGAACACACCACTCACTTCGATACCGTCGTTGTTAAGCAGAGAAAGTAGGCTTTGGGGTCGTCCACGTACTCGGTACGTTGGGGGTTGGGCTGCTCTCCAAACTTTCCCCACATACAATTCAGATCCATCTTTGCCACGGAGCGAAGGCCCGGGTTCTTCGCGATCTTGCTAGGATTCAAGCGAACGCCTTGGTGGCGTTCATAATCATCGATGTACTGAATCTTGTCGGCGTCGGTGGTGCACCAGCCGGGCCAACCAGACGCTTCTTGTTTGTACTTCAAAAACGTTTTGATGTACTCTTTAAACAGACGTGCCCAGCGCTCCCAATGCCACACCTCGTACACACGAATCACGCGATAGCCTTTTTCTAGAGATTTGTAAATCTCGAGGTGGGCCCACATTCCCGTAAACGCCAGCTCCTCGTCCGAATGCGTGCACGAGCCTTGCTCCTCCTCTTTGGCACACCAGTGACACAAAGGGAACATCAACTTGTCGTTGACGCGAACAGGTAGGACCGGGAAAAATAGGTCGCGAGACGGTAAAACACGTAGCTTCATCAGTCCCTTGTACGCGTGAAGATCTTCTTCGAAATTCTCGGTAATGATCGCATCAGGGTCTCCCACGGGCTACTCGCACATGGCATTGACCCACAAGTACAACGACGTAAAGTCATAATAGTTGATTTCTTCACCCTGCTCCACGTCGGCTTCGCAATGCAGTCGAATCGCGTTGGTCCTTCCACCGAAAAAAGCATCACGACTTCAAGAGGTTTTCCGTGCTCGACATCCCCCACGAGAGCTCGCAGTTCGGGGTGCGTGTTGAGTTGCGCATCAAACTGGCACGTCTTCGTCGAAGGGTTGACGTTATGAGGCTGGAAACACGTGGTGTATCCGTGGTAGAAACACCCGTGGTACTGATACACCGTATTGGTAGACTCGGCGTACCCATCCACCTTGATCCGCCCTGCCAAGCGCACTTCGCCACGGTTCCCGGCATGCTGAATAAACACTCTTTCTCCCTCGCGATGTTCAATGTACTTCAACCACTGCAATGCTTTCAGAGATTGCACGTCGTGGCCACGGTACCCACGCGTGGGTATCAGTCCAATAGTCTTCTCCACAAACTTGGTGCGCAATATACTACTGGACAACGATGCAATAGTGATAGCCGCATGAAACGGGTAAAGACCTGCAGCGGCCATGATGAGCTCATCAAAAGCGAGTATGTAGGGCGTTGGCATCTTCTTTTTTCATCCCTTGAAGGTCGTAATAGCTCAAGTCGGGCATGGGTCCAACGTAGTCTTGGTGCTCGGGGGTATTGAAAAAATGAGGAAACGTTCCCTTTTGCGTCATGTGATCAAACCCAAAAGCTTTGGGGAGCTTGCTCAAAGGCATCTACAGAAAGTTCAGGGTGGACTTCATGTCGATCCGAAGCGACTTAATGTTCAGGTACATCACCTTTCCTCCGGTAAAAATCACTTCGGGTGTAAAGCTATTCGTAAAAAGGTATTCGAGGATGAAATAGGAGTCGTAGCCTTTAAAATTGTGAGCCAAACACGTGTAGCCAGCATTACTCCCATGGAACAGCCAGTCGCAAAACGCTTGTACCGTGTTAAAACTGCGTTTGCGAAGTCCACACGTCTCGCACTCCAGGCGATCCATAGACGACCCCTTGCAGGTCTCACACAGTTTTTGCACCCTGACAAAATTCACAGTTGGCTTGGCTTCCAGAGGCATGGCCTCGAAATCAAAGATGATCAAGCGCATGGAATCTTCATAATCATCGTCAGTGCTGTTCATCTTCTTCTTCTTCTTCTTCTTCTTCTTCTTCTTCTTCTTCTTCTTCTTCTTCTTTGGTAAAGCATCTTCACCCACCGTCACGTAACACAAATGATCGGGTAAGACCACTTCCTTGCACACATTTCACTTGTACTCTCCACACACATGTTCTTATCTCTTTCCATTCATCGTATCGACGCGTTTACCATACGTCTCGCACTTGTGATACCGTTGGCAATACGACCAAGGGTCCTGTGGCTCACCACCACAACGCTTCTTGGCTCCTCGAGGCTTGACACGTTGGTGGTTCTCCAAACACGTCTGTGTACGAAAGTACCGGTGACACACGTCACAATACTGCCACTCCCAACGTCTTATTCGGCGGGTGGAACCAAGAGGCACACTCTTGCTCACCACACCCATAGGATTGGTTGTTACACTTGTGATATCTTCGATCGTACCCCTTTTGGCACCTCGTACAACAATAACATCGACCAAACATCCCTGGCATGCTATTGATATAATCGAAATGTTCCTTGGCGTAGTAGAGGTAGACCCTGTACTCAAAAGCGGGTAAGTTTCCAGAATAGATCACCGTGTTCGCGTGTTCCCTCGACACCACGTTAAGCTCGAAGCCGCCCTCACCCAGATAGCGCTGAAATTGCTGTATCTCGGGAATACAATACCGTCCCTCAGGGACTCCCGCATCACGATGCAGTGCTCGAGCGCGTTTCGTCTGTAAGGGAAGCTTGGTTCCCCCAGCTTTTGGGTGGTACAACTTAGCATAGTCAGGATCCTCAGTGAGATGAGCCATTCCGATCACGTTAGCTCGAGCCGCGCACAGCGTTCGATTGCACCACAGTTTCAACGACCCCCATAATGCGCTGAGGGGTAAGTTGATGTCGGCGCATAAACGGTAAAGCAATAGGATTCTTGAGAGCAGGGGCGTCGAGAGTAATGTGAGCGTAATCGTCGAGGACACTATCTAACAGCCGCTCCACATCCTCCAAGCTTCATTGATAGTACCACGAGTAGGGAGATCTACCGACAGTTTGTAATCGGTACAGTCGGTACGCATTTTTGTAGAATGTCGAGTAGTCACTTGACGTAAATCATACGTGACATCTTCCTTCTCCTTCTCCTCCTCTTTCTCATCATCATTATCAAGGGAGCGTTTCTTCCCACGACCTTCTTGTTGTTGTTGTTGTTGTTGTACCCCAGAAGGACCAGGTTCGTTCAAAAAAGGATCTTCAAACGAAATCTCCTCACCCTCTCCCTCTGGGGAGCAATAATAGTCAAACAATTCATCGAAGGAGCAAAATTGAGGTAAGTCCGACTGAGCGAGATCATCGTAAAAAAAATCAGGAGGAAGTTGTTCACTCTCTTCTTCTTCTTCTTCTTCTTCTTCTTCTTCTTCTTCTTCTTCTTCTTCTCCTTCTTCTTCTTCTTCTTCTTCTTCTTCTTCTTTTTCTTCTTCTGGGTCAGGTAACACTTCTAACAATTTGGCTTGCGACTCATAATCATCGTCATAAGGCGAAGCGAAAACCGCAAAGAACAACTGAAAATGCAAGTGAAAATGCAACCTCTTTTATAGAACTCTTATCCAATCAAAAGCTTAAATTCTAGTAAGCTAAAAATACTATTTTCTAAAAAAAAAACAATCATTTTAATTTTCATCGTTTTTCCTAACCTTCTGATCTGGTAAAATAAAATACTAAACCCAATCAGAGACTGACCCGATGATCTCATCGATACACAGGAATACCGTAAACATTATTTTATTTTAAAAAACAATTCTGTTCCCTTAATACTGTTAATATAACATTTATAACAAAAAATGATAAAAGAGGGGGAGGGTAAAAAATACGCCATGACATCATCCGTATGACGTCTCCCGTTTTCCCAAGCCTCTGATTGGTGAATCCTTAGCCAATCAGAAGCGTTCCTGATGATATCATCGATACACGTGACCTACTTGAAGGTCTATTAACACGACGACGACCGAACCCCAGCCACTTCACAGTTAAACCCAAAACTCAAAATAGTACATCCATTCTATCAAGTCTATCACTCAGGTTTTGCATCCCCTTCCATATCAATTCAATGCATCCATTCAGGGTAGCTCTTGCCTTATAAAAGGCCTTCTTCCACAGCTCAAGGTCGCGGTGCACAAAGGGATCCCACTCTGCCATCAGGTCAAGGATCAACGCCTCCACATAATGACTCACGACATGCATGACGTTATACGTATCAATCACATCGTAAGTAGCCTGAGGTTCCTCCAACTCGTCCTCGCAAGTGTCACTCTCGACGACAACTACTTTCTCGGCTTCTTCGCCTTCAGTGTCACTTCCACTACTTCTGGCATCTCTTCCGTCGCTTTCTCGTCCTCCTCCTCCTCCACGTCTTCTTCTTTGGGCGGGGGATCTGGGACGCTTACGTTTACGCAGGTTGTAGGGAGCTTCTTGCCTTTGCCCTTGCCCTTGACCTTCTTCTTGGAGGGTGGTGTCCATAATAGTACTGCCTTCGTCTTCTTTGCTTCCTTCGGGGGCTTCGCCCACACAAACCGGTCGCATTTCTTGTTTAGAGGCCTCACGTCACAGGCAAAATACACACGACCGCTGGAAAACCGACCGCGGCTCACTCCAACACGGCAAATGAGGTTATGTACACACACAGGAAAATCGGTGACGTCAACACCCTCCTCGATAGCCTCTCTCACAGCTTCGGCCTCGTCTTGATTGAAACAAAAACCACACCCTATCTGGTCTTTTAAAAAATCCACAGGAGTACCGCACTTTAATGCAAACCCAACTTTTTTCACCTCCGCGTTACAAAAACACTTCCTCATCAACAAACAAAGCAGCAATGTTCTTTGCTTCAAAATTTCCATCTTATATATCCTTTTTTATGGTATCCCATAATAGTGTTCACAAGGTGACGTCACTTCCGCCCCCTCAAATCCCACCAATCCCCACGCCAAAGTCCACCCTTGACGTCACTTTCGCCTCTTATATTCGAACCAATCACAGCACGTCATTTTCAACAGCCAGTCAGAACGCGCCACGCCCTCACGGCCAGGGGCCTGGAATCCACCCCCTATACAGACTTACTTTACTACTCTTGTGTGACGTTAACGAAGACGTCACTTAAAGCAAAAAACCTGATTAAAAGCAGAAACATTAATATTTCTATAAACATTGTCTCAAAACTAAACTTGGCAGGTGTCATGTTTGTGTCAAATTGGGTGCAAAAATATGGTTACGTAATTTGTGATGCCATCGAGGACGTCACTAAAAGCAAAACTATTCAGATTTCATTAAGAACAAAAAATATATCTCTCATGAACAAAACATCATATTATAACCAACAATCTTGGTGTGTGTCATGAAGGTGTCAAGGGGGTGCACCAATATAGTCACTCGATTGTGACGTCATCAAACGACGGCATCAAACTGACATCACTAGAAGCAAAAATATGCTGACGTCATCAAAATAAAATATATTTATATTTAATT
Source organism: Nematostella vectensis (assembly GCF_932526225.1). Lineage (NCBI taxonomy): Eukaryota > Metazoa > Cnidaria > Anthozoa > Actiniaria > Edwardsiidae > Nematostella > Nematostella vectensis. The sequence continues at coordinate 1,868,854 of NC_064045.1, forward strand.
AAAGAAACATCGTGTAACATCAAAACTCGGTAGGTGAGATGTATGTTTCAAGTGGGGTGCAACGAGATGGTCACGTGATGTCATCAATGACGTCAATAAATTAAAACTACCCTGACGCCGAAACATCGTATCACAACTGAACTTGTTATGTGTCATGTAGAAGTAGGGGAGGGGGGTATAACAAGTTGGTCGCGTGATCTTTGAAATCGTTGACGTCGTCAAAAACAGAAATATAATAATCTATAATATTTCCTAAATTATTAAGCAAAAATAAGCAAATATTTGGTTGTTTGGAGCTCAGCTTTTATGCCTAAATCTATATATTTTTATTTCTATTTACAGGTTAATGAAATTAGATTTTATCTGTATGAAATTTGTATCTTCAGTAGCTATTTGTAAGGAAATTTACAGTTTTTGGTTAAATGTTGTTCTCGAACCTTTTTCAGGTGAATCTCAGCCATCAAGATTCTGAAAACAAGCTGCAGACTCAAAGGCATGACCCAGGGAGGGATGTACACAAGGCATTAATGTAGCTCACCAAAACAAGCTGCAGACTCAAAGGCATGACCCAGGGAGGGATGTACACAAGGCATTAATGTAGCTCACCAAAACAAGCTGCAGACTCAAAGGCATGACCCAGGGAGGGATGTACACAAGGCATTGGTATTAATGTACCTCACCAAAAATAAACACAACTAAAGTAACAAAAAATATAAAAACATGTTAAAACAATATGAACCAGAGAAATAGTAGATACCTGCATACAGCAATTTTTAGTTAACCTGACAGGTTCTTTTATAATGTGGGCTTAGTGACATTTAGGTTCATAAATAGGCTTTTGATTTTTGATATTATAACAATTATAGCAAAATGATTATAATTATAACAAAAATAGGTCTCATTTATGGTCCAGAAGATAATATTTCGAATTATTTGGTGATATGCGTTTATTGAATGTTGTAAATTTTGAAGAAATTAAAAAGCACCCATTTTGCTGTGAGGAACTTTAATTGGTTCTCATTTTTTAAATAAACGTTACCTCCCACTGAAAGCATAAATATATTTTGCTTATTTTCCGTATCAGTTGTCTATGTACATTGATACATAAGACCTTAAACTCTCTTTTCCCCTATAGTTAGTTGATGATATCCCGAGTATTTAAAAAAAATACTTACTAACGCTTGTTAGTATTTATTGACAAACATCTTTTTTCTAGATACTTTCGAGGAGGATTGGGCAGTACTCATAGAGCATGCACTTTTTATATGTTTCACATAGTGTGCCTCTTTTATCTTTGTGTCTATGTCCCCCTAAATTTTGGTCTTCAGGGGGGGGTCTACACAAGTTTATAATGAAAAAAATGCTTACTCCGCTTTAAGGCGGTACTTAAATCTATATATGTTTTTTTCTGTTTGTACGTAGTGGTAGTAGTTCCGTAGCAGCGGTTGTTCCGTATCACTCAAAAATTCTGCCGTGGAGTTCTTTTTTCATTTGAGAAACAATAAAAACATATTTACTGAATAACATATCATATCCCTTCTATTATGCTCAAAATTAATGTATAAAAATGGCAATAGTTAACAAACCAATAATCGTCAATGGGCTTTCGCTCGCGTGTCGTTAATGCAAGAAACAAAACGGTCTGATATAATTCTTCCAAAATAAATGCCACAACCCACACAAATACCGAAACGACAAAATAGACAAAATGCCAAAATGTAGAGGATAAAGTGGGCCTAGAATTGGGTGATTGGTGATTTATTTTGTTAATTTTCGTGCACGAGAGCTCAACAAAAAGCCGTTTTTATTTACAAGAACAAATTAATGTGAACGCTCCGGTCGCCAATGCGTTGTTGTCGCTCTTTTAACGAGTTCTGCAATAACAATCCCATATCCCTTTTTAAGTTAGCCAGTTAATGATTTAATTATTGTTAATCTTGGCCGTTTTATTTAATCATCCTAGCATATTGATATATCAATCACAGTCTCAGTTATTATTTTAATATAGAATAATATTTTATCGAACGCTATAACTACTACCAAGGAGGTTGTCTTTAAAATGAAGTTCTTCATTCAGCCGAATGACTGAAATAAAAGCAGGCCCGTACCCAGGGGGGGGGGGGGGGGTGCAGGGTGTGTGAACGCAACCCCTACAACGGCCTAAGGTCCAGTTTCGGTTCTCGATAGACGTGCTATTTGAAGACAAAACCATAAAGCATAAGATAGATCACTCTGGTATGTAGCCAAATCCTCCTCCCCCCAGGAAAATTTAGGTCCTTTTTTTCGGGTTTCGCACCCCCACCCCTAAGAAAAGCCTGGTTACGAGCCTGAAATGTAATAAAAATTAACCGTTAATATCTGACATTATTGGGAATGAAATGATTAATTGAAAACGGGAAAAACAAATTGTTACCGCCAGTGACTCGCTCCAACATAACAAACACGCATGTACGACTTCTGGATCCTTTATTACACCTTTTGCTGTTCATTACGAGAGAATACGCCTCCATTTGCGCCAATAGTCAATTAATAAAACGAAAATACATCCATTTGAGCGAAGCGACATTTACGCGAAATGTATATTCAATTTGGAATTTTGCATAAATGTGGTCATTCAATTATACTTTTTGTCAATCATTACGAATGAGGACATTCAATTAGGGAAAAACAACATTCAACTGCATTCATATTAATGTCATTACGATTAAACGAGATCTAAACAAAGTGATTCGACAATCAATAGCCCAAATACACCATTTATTTACATAAATATTACACCTTATACCAAGATTGACAATCATTAGCATTAACAGACAATCATCACAGCCATCCTTAATATAGTTGGATTGAAATAACAATACAGACTTTAAGTAATTCAAGATATATATATATATATATATATATATATATATATATATATATATATATATATATATATATATATATATATATATATATATATATATATGTTGTGGTTTGAAATGCTTCTTGGTTTGAAATTGTTAAAACCAGTTTGAAAAAAATTCAAACCAAGAAGCATTTCAAACCACAACAAATGTGGCATGGTTTGAATTTTTTTCAAACTGGTTTTAACAATTTCAAACCAAGAAGCATTTCAAACCACAACATATATATATATATATATATATATATATATATATATATATATATATATATATATATATATATATATATATATATATACTTTCCATATATATATATATACTTTCCATATAGTAGTCCCTTAAGCTTTCTTTAGAACAAAAATATGTAGTACTGTACTTGTACTTTGGTACTATCCTTCAATAATCTCACGATTCATAAAGTCTACATTAGCCTGTACCATTGCGCACACTGTTGTGTGCGGGACTCTCCTAGAGGTAATCCTCGCGCCCTGGCCTCGTCTCTGGGCTTATCATTGCTTGTACTTGAGGTCTTAAGATGTCCGCCTTTATCGAGCTTTAACGCGCTTATTACATCATATCTAATTGATAGCAAAGTTGACCAGCAGAGGCACTACGAAAAAAACAGTGCTTACTGCTACCTACGTGTGTATTACACCTTTTGCTTTTCATTACCGAGAAATACGCATTCATTTTAGCCAAAATTACAAACATTTACGCTGATGTACTGTCATTTAAGCGAAAGTAAAAACATTTGAACTATAAGGAAATATAATTGATAATAATTGAGTGCACACAATTGCATTTTCTTCACATTCATTTACACTATTCGACAACCAGGAATGAAAAATCTATTCTCATTTGCGCGTTGATACATAACAATAGCACAAACAAAATATCAATAATACGAGAACTCGCAATCAATACAGTGAAGGAAATATTCATTAACATTTTTATTACAGCAAGTGCAAACAATAGTATCTTGTTAACGTCATTTGCTTCTTACAAACGTTAGCGCCTCCGTACAATCAATAAGCCCTTTATGAAAAACAATATCCTAAAATAATTATTCAATTACTTGTCGTTTATTTGTGCCCTAATAATGCACATACATGCAAAATAAATGATGGGGGTTTCTCTAACCAGTTGTAACGGTCTCCTTTATGTGACGACTATGACCACTATGCTGGGGGAGGTACCAGTTTTACTTGTTCGCTGTTACAAACTGGACGCCTTACACAGTATTTACAAGACGAATATAAGAAGACTTAACATGGTGTGCATGAACAAGATGATTACAAAATGATTACAAGAAGATTTTAAGAATAATGATTTGGGGTATCGTACCGCATCCCTTTATGTGTTCCTAAGACGCTATTCCAAACGAAAATACGCGCTCGATTTACGATTCTTGCCTATCACTTGAAAACAATGTGGGCGCGCCTACAATTGGGGAGGGGCCAATTCCCGTTGACTCATAACTAAACAAAAACGCATCATTAACTCCCGGCACAAGTTGGCGGTAAATTGTCTAAAATGATAAAGTTATAAAACCTTGCGTTAATTTCCCGCGTGACAATTATTAGCGTATCCCAGACACCCTGCAATAATTTCCCAAATGTGGACTTTAAAAGCACACTAGCATACACACATTGGCACCAGCCGGGCCAAGACGGCAATGCCATGCTGACGAGTTCTAATAAGGACGAAACAGCTGTCCATGGTTGCCGAACTGCACGGGTAATAGACTGTGCTAGCGTCCCGTCTTGGCCCGACTGGTGCCAATGTGTGTATGCTAGTGTGCTTCTAAAGTTCACATTTATGTATACCTACTTGCAAGGATAGTTTGGCTATCCGACAGAGTTTAAGACTAGCAAAGGTCGCATGCGTGATCCGCACAATTGGCATCACGTTAGCCCGGTCGCAGCTCTAGATCCCACATGGATCTGAGCTGTGGTTTAAAGCACTTTGTTCCAGTCGAAGTCGCCCTGCAGTTTTTTTGCCGATGAAGTTTAACTGAGGCAAACCGGCTATGCCATGCTGACGAGTCCTAATAAGGACGAAACAGCTGTCCATGGTTGCCGAACTGCACGGGTAATAGACTGTGCTAGCGTCCCGTCTTGCCCGACTGGTGCCAATGTGTGTATGCTAGTGTGCTTCTAAAGTTCACAATAATTTCCCGCGCGACAAGTACTAGTTTATTCCTGACAATCCAATTGGTTGCCAATCGCCTTTCACATTCCGCCTTTCAATTTTGGAAATTGTTGTCTTGTCTCTCTTCCTGTCTGTTCTCTCACCCCCCCCCCCCCCCCCTTCCTGGCCTCCTTCATCAGCATTCGTGGTCTCTTCAAGTCGTGAACGAAAACGATTGTAGCAACGAGTACTTTTAGAAGTCCTCCTCCTTTATTTAAGGCGACGAAGTGAGGCTTGATCTACTCTTAATTTATAAAAGAAAATCTGACATCTGTTCTGTTAGCTATACAGTGTGTAGATCTGTAACTAAAATTACAAATATAATGGAATAAATAAAAAATACAATTTGAGGATGGTATGCCTGTGTACCACTATGGGAGGTGCCTGGTCAGCGGTTGCTATTTCCCACGTGACTCCCCACGCTGTCGACGAAGATGTTGGAGCTCATTTCGGGCTCGTAATTCATCATTCAAGAAGTGAATTCGCCCATTTCTTGCTGTTTTTCCTGTGACAAGTTTTTCTAGAAGATAGTAGGCATTGAATTTACACCTTTTTGCCTTGAAATGTAGCGATAAACTTCCAAAATCATCGGTCATTCAACTCCGAGTCGGACATGGTGGAGTTTGGTTTCACATCTCACACAACTGAGAGAAACCAGTGAAGGGAACCGAATAAGTGATTGTATCTGCCTTCAGGTAAGAGGAATACTATTTTCGACGCCTTTTTATTATACTCAAGCTATTTTTGTTCTTATAAAGCTGTGAGCCGCGTGTGTTGTCTCGTGTTGCATGTTTTTGGCTATTTGCTGAACCCGAGGAGAATAATTGTTTTATACTTGGCGGGGACTGAACAAGACAAATTTTACTGTAATTATTTTATCGAATTTCCAACTTTGTTTACCTTAATGGTCGCTCGAAACGAGGTATCGCTTCTGAGAGTTGTCGATGTTGGTATCTTTTTAAAGATTTTGCTCGCTCTAAACATTAAGGGCATCCATTCTGTTTTTCCACACAATGCTTTCAACCACCACGAAATACAGAAACTCTAATGAAGACAATATACGAATTTTGACCAACATTATTGTAGACTAATTTAGTCCCGTTTGACACGTCGTTTTCACGAATTTGATCGTAGAAATTATTTCTTTCGCTTTGAATCCTACACAGACGATAAGGTACAATCACTAAAATACCTCCCTGAGTGTGGATACATTATGCAGGCCTAAAGTTTTTGCCTATATGGTTTTCCATGAGCTTTCGAATGAGCCTATGCACGTTAACATCGGATGAGTTTGAGTTTTTCAGTGGTCAAACAAGGTCCAAAAGTGGTCCAAGGTAGAATATGGGCATTTCTGAAGTTAGTTGTAGCCAGCCCAAAGTCACGGGGAAGGTCCAACTATGCTAGTAGACATTAACTAAGAAAGATTCAGGACGAAGATTGAAGTTTAGACTTTTTTTGCAAACTTCCCAAACAATTTTTTAAGTGCCGACGATTTTTTTCGATTTTCAAAAAATTCCCACGAGCCAGGAATGAGCAGCAAACAATACGTGGTTAGTGTCCAAGCGCAGCTCTATATCATAAGCAAAAGAAATCTCAAGAAAAGATTTTGCAAGTACGACTTTTTTGGGTTTAAAAATGGTCCAAATTGCACCTTCTCCTTAAAATATCTTTGCAAATATTGACTTTGGAGGAAAACAAAGTGCAGAGCGCCTAAATGCAATTGGAAGAGCTTTAGAATGAGGCTTTCCCACAACCCAAAAGAAAGTAGAAAAGGGTACTATGGTATTTCATTGCAGAGGGATATTTTTAAAAAAGGTTTGGCAATGGGACTGGGTGTTAATTTTGGTTTAAATGACGACTTTTAAAAAAAAAATATCTTAAGTATGTGCCAGGCAAATGGTCGAGATTGTCATTGATGCACTAGGAGGCAATTCAAATGTAGCAAGGTTCTATAGACGTTCCGGGGAAAATGAGTGATATGGGTCCCAAACAAGGTCAAGACGTATGAACAAAACAACTAGAGGTTAAAGTTCTTTTTATTGCTCTTGTGTTGATAATGGCCTCTTGGTCCCCCCGCATAGAAATATACGGTATTATCGATCAATAGATCGGGGTATCACCCTTGCCAAGGGCTCATTGTTGCCAAGTTTTTATCATCAAATGCTGGATATTTAAGATGAGATTGTACTAGAGTGACACTGGCTGGACTGAGACTGTGGCCGGGCTGAGACTGCGGCTTAGCTGCAACTGCAGCTCATGGTTTCTTATTATTGCTTCATTGAAGTGATAACGTCACCACCACAGTCAACCCCCCACAGTAAGAACAATAAGACCGTAAGGAAAAATGTCACTCATTGTTGTGGAGCGTTGCTATGGTGACCAGTGAATTTTCAAAGTTAGGGGAAATGTACGAAAAAACTAAGTAGCCGATAAGCCAAGGTATTTGGTGCGTTTTTATAATTCAGACAGTTCAAGGAAAAAAGCCCCCAACTTGGTATGAACAGAAGTGCTAATGATGCCTATGTGGTCAATATGTCCGTTACTTTTCCAGGGAAGCTGTCCTCTAGCCCTTTAATAAAGAAAAATCACAAATAAAAATGTAAACCATTTAATTTGCTTCATATTTGCCGATGAGGGATCGTCCCTCATCGCTGTTACCTCAATGCAAACCATTTATAATGAAATGTCAAGTGAAATGTCAACAATGTAAACAAACAAAATCAAACAGTAGAGAATGTTCGTAGTCACTTCTTTGAGGCTTCATGCGTCTTTCTTAGATTGCGAACTTTCTCATAGCATCTCTTTATGCCTTGCCTCCGGATGACTTGATTTCCGGTGAAGGTGCTTCGCAATAAATCAATAATCTCATCTTTACGAATCGCGGCGTCTCCGGAACGGCCGCAGTTGGTGACGATGATGTCGTGGTACATTCTTGACCATACTCTTCTCATGCTTGAGGACGTAGAGGTGGATATCACACTCTAGTCCTCAGACTCCTCGTCCCTCTCGGCAGATGCAGTTTGTTTGTCCAAAATTGCATAGTACAATTCTGCAGTGGACAGTTTGTGTGCCATCGCCGTTGCAATGCGTCTTTTTGTCGGGGATCCCAAGTCCCTTGTGTTCGATACGATGAGCTATTGGCAAGGAACAGGTGCGTTAAATACGGAGCATTACATATGACGTACCCCAGAACCAATATAAATCGTATAAAATATTTATCTTACCTTTCTAACTATTGTTGGGCTCATTTTTGCTGCCTTTTTCTCGCTTAAGCAACCAGTGCTCTTGACAAACGACTTGAGGCACTTGTGTATCTTTTCTATCTTTTCTCCGCATGACGTCGTGAACAGAGATGGCTGGCTGAGGGAGGCCAGCAATGGTCTTACATTCCTGTAGATTAAGGGAAAAGACATCCAGGATAAGTTACATAGAATATAACTTTAAGGATCGTACGCTATGACCCAAAATATAATAAACGATCCTTTACCTGATGTATTGACGGACCTTCTCGTAAAGCGTTTTCGTCCAGGTGAGGAACGTTGCCCCGTGGCCTCGGTGGGCGGTTTTGTGCTTGAACACGGGGCACTGATATATGATGGCATCTTCCCCCTCCACGCTCCTCATTGCCTGAAACTCGGGGACGCTGACTCCAGAAACAACCCCCGCGCGGCTCCCGTTCTCCATGGTTACCAGGAATATGAGGTAATCCTCATAAAGTTTTTGCCTATATGGTTTTCCAAGAGCTTTCGAATGAGAACGTGTATTTAAAAATAATCCTGGCACCTAGATTTACACATCTGGCATAGCTTTTAGTCGAGGAACATGAAATCAGTGAGAAGTATATTACCTGATTTACATACTGCGCAGAGTCTTTTGCAGACCGGGATTTTCCGTCTGGCGTTTGTAGCCAGGCGCCAAATCCCTGGAGACACGCTGCCAGAGTATTGTGTTTGTCGATTACACTTTTTGGCAATCCGGCTACGAGACAGTCCTCCTCATCCGTTGATTCGTCCACTTCGCTGGCCTCCTCCAGTCCTCTAGTCTCTCCTGCGCTTGCCTCCTCTCCCATGCTGGTCTCTCCTCCGCTTGCCTCCTCCTCTCCCATGCTGGTCTCTCCTCCGCTTGCCTCCTCCTCCTCCATGCTGGCCTCCACCTCCTCTTCTCCACAGGTCTCCTGCCCCCCTACGCTCGCCTCAGACACTCCGCCCATCTCGGGTAGCTGGGGCTCCTCCTCCTCCTCCTCCTCCTCGCTCGAGGAAAGGACTCTTCTCTTCTTACGGGGAACCATTTTTGTCTGTTTTTGCATCTCCGTTGTTTTTTCATGCCTTTTCCTGATCTTTTTTCCTGCACTCAGAACAGCCAGCTTATATACGGCTTTGGGCATGTCGGGATGCTTGTTTCTGGTGTGTTTCTCAAGGCGAAGCCCCTCCCATGGGCAAGCCGGGCACTTCTTCAGTGGCCTGTCAGGATTCCTCTGTTTGGCTTGCCACCTAGCATACTTCTTTTGTGTCCAAGCATGCGCTCCTTTTAGGTGCTGCCCCAGGTGAAGTCGGTACTGGTCGCAGACCGGGCACTTTTTTTTAATGGATCGAACATTTTTTTCCGACTCACTTTCGTCCTCGTTAACATTTTCTCCCTCATACCATATAGTAACTTGTCGTTTTCCTTTGTATAAAGTGACGATTTACTGCACATTTTGTTTATCTCAAATAAAATTTCAGAAAACTTTGAATTTGGCGCACGCGTTGCAAAGTCATTTCGGCAGAAAATTGTAAAAACACAGGGAGTTTGAAGCTGATTTTCCGTAAAGGACAATGAATCTAAATCTTTTTTAGCAAAAATGCTGTTTTAATGTGAAACTCGACAATTTTGGGTGCTAAAAGCAAGTTTTTTGTACGGAAATTCCACTTATCAACTCATTATTTCAATTTTTAGCGGTGAATATGCCCCATTATTCCGAGATAGCGAACCAATCAGAGCGTGTGTTTTTATGATGTTCTCGCCAAGTATATACTAATGCTGAATATAGCGGGCCCTGCTGAGTAAAAAATCAACTAATCATCTAAATATATCAAACTTACTTTTAACTCTATTTTATTACAATAGAACTTTATAGTTTCTATAATGAAAAATTACATGAAAGATTAATGTATAATCTTCAAGCCAGTAAAATGACAACTGTAAGTATATGTTCAAGGCTTATTTTAATAACTACATGCTCTAAGTAGCTGCCTACTTTAGCTTGTTTGCTGAGTAGTCCTCCCAGTTTCTTAAAAAACATCCAATTTACCTGCCAATACCTTTTATTTTGGAGCTGCTTGAGTCGCTTTGCATTAACAAGATTAATTTAAAGGTGACAGAGCTGTGCTTCTTTGTTGAGTTGTCTGAAGAGTATGTATAGTAGAACGGTGAATGGTATCGCCCATTACCACATTTGTTAAGGCATTATGGTAGCCCTTCAGGTCATTGTTGGTCATTTTTGCATTGTTTGTTTTGAATGGTTAATATTTGTTCTCTTTTATGCTTATTTTCTTCTTTATTGGTTAGTCTTGGTAGGACAGATTTAATTAAACCAATTGCAGTATTATAACTGATTTTGCACAAATTCTGAAAACTGTTTTATGTTAAACCTTTCGAAAACTAGATATATGCCTTTATTCTACAACAGTAAAACTCTTTCAATGTCGCGTACATATGACATTGTAATCAATATAGTCTGTTAATAATACACTTAAATACAAATCAGGCAAATATAAATTAAAAAAGGAATACATTTTAATTGTAATAAAATAATGTAATTAAAAGGTTAAAAAAATAATAATATCTACAATATTTGTTATGAACTACACAACCATGATATTAAAATGCTCTTTTAGTACATACTAATTTTACAGCAGGAGGTCTTAATTGATTGCTCTTTCTGGGTTGACGCTAGCATCTCTATTAAAAATGAAATATTTATCAAACAACTTAGATCTACTATATCTGGGTGACTTGTCATGGTTAACTGTAAATTGGTATGTTGAAATTAACATGTATAGAGGATTATTTTCCTTGATGCTAAAAGTTCTGACAGATGGTAAGATCTCACCTGAACTGATCCTATCTGGATATGCTTGATTCAGAAAAATAAAATGGCATATAAGCACCTCATGCTTCTCAATGTCGTTTTAGCATTCTTCATTCTTGTCATTCTAGCGTGACCCTAAGTTAATTAAGAGTTGGAATTTTAATGTGATTACTGCGAAATCAGGTGCATGTATTCTTTTTTTTTAGGCCATTATGTCCTTTTTATTTGTAAAGTTGCAATCTCTGATACAAACTATTCTGCAGCATTTTTCGTTGTTGTGATTTCCTCATCCAGGATTTCAGGTTTTCTTTCAAAAGTGATTCTTTTCATGGGCACATGTGTTTTCCATAATGTGAACCAGCCTGACAGTCAATCAAGTTTTTTTCTTTTTTTTGTGTCGTTTTCTTCCCACCCTTTGAATTCTAATTTTGTTCAAATAGCATCTTTTTGAAAGTAAACTGTAGCTGGTTCTTGCATACTTGGGGTTTTCTTGTCGTCCCTTTTCTTTATGCCTGGAGTAGAGTGCATTAAATGTGTTTCCTGCTGGTTGTTAACATTTGGTCTGTTTGTTTTGCGGGCGCCATTTGGAAAGTGCGACTCAGAGTAGGAAAGTGATAGAATAGTAGTTGTCTTATTCTTGAATTTATCTATATCTGAGACAACAGCATCAAGATGGTATGTTGTTAGACTCATATTGATTAGGATGATGTATTTAGAGATTGGTGCTTAAGTTTGTACAGAGCTCAGTAAAATGCAGCCAATTGATATACGCATGCCCACAGTCTCTAACACAATGCTTGAATGAGTTTGCTAAGCCAAAATATTCTTGGCCTACATAAAATTTACCCGCTGGGAAGTAAACATCAAACAGCTTTTACAAGCTTGTTATGGCATTCTCTTGGTTTTGCACAAAATAAGCATTTTTGCTGATTTTAAACTGAGGAAGCACCACAAAAATGTTTACCACTAGCCTACACTCTGTAATGAAAAAAATAATGATAATAAATAGTAATCAAGTCGAACTTGATGTGATTTCTCACACATGTAACCTTTTCACACTAGGCAGCACTAGGCTGGTCTGCACTTACAAACACGTCGAGCTTCTTGGGAGAACATACTGTACTGTACATGGTCACATGCCTGATTCACTCCAATGCTAAATGTTGTTTTTGCTAGCACCATCCAGGTTGATCAATTTTCTTTTAAATCCTTTGATACTCTCTCCTTACAGCTGTCCATTCTGAGAGGGTGATGGTCCTAATTAGACATGTTAACAAAATATGGTTGTTCGTGGAGTAGCAGGCTCTCTTTCTTTGATTACCTCCTTGAGCTACATCAGCTTTTCAATTCATCTTATTCAGCTTTTTCTTCATCTTACAGACATCAAATTTCAGATTTACTTGAATTGGACTTACAAATATGTCCTACAAAACTACAAAACTGTCATAATTTAAGAATAATTTTAACATTTATTGATTGGAGTAGCTCTTGCCTATCTATTGGGTAAAGCCTAGACTCGAAAGTGGAGAGTCAGAGGCTGAGTCTTGAGTGCCGAGAACCGACAGTAGAGACTGTCAGTATAGACTGAGAGGCAAAAGAAACATCTAAAATATCAATCAAACAAACTTGATCAAGTGGAGAGGAGGAGTCTGGGTAAATCCCGACATCGAGAGTCAGAGGCCGTGGCTCGATTCTGGGGGTGAAGACTCGAGACTTATAGGTCGAGTGTCGAAAGGATATCTAAAATATATATATGTGACCCTTCAAGCAAAAAGGGGGCTTAGCGCTTTTTAGAATGATTGTTGAATGCATTCCAACGATTCTGTAATGGTTGCATAATGATTTTGTAATGGTTATCAACGGAACGCTAAAAGCATTGCAATGGTATGTGAATGATATCCAATGATGCAAAATGCTCTATAATGTTTAAGACCTTATCTTATCAGAGTGGTAACAATTCATAACAGAAACAATTATCAGAGGTCAAAGGTTTGTAAAATGCTGTTAATGGTTCTGGGCAGAAATATAATGCACTGATTACAGTATATTCAACACACAAAACTATTGCAAAAAAAGACCCTGAACAAGAAGATAATCCGAGTACTTCTGGTTTTGGTAATCAAAACATATGTCTGTCTAGTAATAATTCGATTTATTTCCTTTTATTATCTAATACATTCGATATTTTACAACAACATCTTTTAAAATCATCTTTCCTTTTTTCCAAGGGCTCCATTTACTTAGTGGAGTTGGAAGCAAAAGAGCTTATGTACTCGAAAAACAATTCGGTTGTCACTGAGAATGCACAGATAGAGGTTAGAGCTCGAGGTATATCGTTTTACTTCCAGATTTGTTGATGCACGCGGCCATTTTCCTCAAAACATTAAGCCGCGTTTATTACTACACTTACTGATCAGTCAAATATCGGTAACTACAACCAACTCACTGATGTTTTGTTTCAGACCCAAATTTAGTAAATGAATATGGAATCAAGCTACCTTACTTTCGATAAGCTCGACTCGATCTTCATCCAGCTGCCGCTTGTTGCGTTTTCCATGGGTGTTAATTTCTGCCATCTCTTAAAGAAGATCACATAGATTGCTGGGTAGGTGGTATACCAATGGGGATACACTTTTCTGTGAAGGCGTGTAGTCGAGGCGTCTTGCGGCTTGGGGAGGGGTTTCTAGCTGATTCGGTTCTATTGGGTTTGGGCGTGTGCAATTTGTGTGCAATAGTTTTACGCAAGTGACCTGTCTTCTGTCACACAGTCATCTAGAATGTTTTACTCACGCGATAAATCACAATCAGAAATCAAAAAATAAAAAAAGTATAAAGAAAATAACGCTTGGGTCTAATTATGAATCAATCAAGATGGATGTGATGATCATGAATGTCTTGTGTAGGTATGGGCTGAAATCTGCCACTGGAGAATCGGGTGGCGGAAGCAGGTAACCAGCAGACTCATTAGCTGATGAGAAGGACGCTCTCCTGCTTAGCGAATCATTCCACCCGGACAGATTTGGAGTAGTACCTCCTAGTTATCTCTTAATTTATTTTCTCCAATATTTCTATTACCTGGGCCTCCAAGGACATAAATGCGCTTACAGTGGTGCCCATCAGGTGGTCGATTTTTTGGTGATATCACCTATTTCCCGAAACAAAACAAAATAACGGCTATTTAGCCGTGAATTCTGGGAACCCGGACAGTAGTACGTTTGCAAGAGAAAAGCTTCCCAGTTTTTGCTCAGATGAAAAGGAATTGTGGCTGATTCGACATGCTCTGTTCGATGAGCCCCAATTTAGTACACCCGAGAAAGACACGTGACTCATTCGGAAAGTACAAGTGAAAGTCCCCCTTTCAAAGGAGGTTTTTTTATTTGTTTGGTAAAGGGACGTTTTCTTTTGCTACCTCACGAAAGCTGGATTTTTCAGGGATCCGTAATATTTGGTTCCCGTGCACTGCTGTCACGGTTATTGGTACAGAGTTTATGGCTCGGTTTGGCACGGTTATTGGTACAGAGTTTATGGCTCGGCAACTGCCTGATTCGAGCACAATATGTGAAGTTGACCCATGTTCAATATGTGGACATCATGAGGTAAGGTAAGGAGCTAAGGATCAATTATGATCATATTTCGTGGAATATGCTTCACAACTATGGCTCGGTAAATTAAAATCTCTATACAAACTAATTTTTTACATCTGATTCACCCGATTTCACTAAACTTCCAGTCGAAATAAGTAGGGGGAATTTAGGTCCAGGGAATGATACAGATTGTTTTTTTTTGTTGCCCTTTACATAATAATAATTTGAGTACAAATAGTTATACAAGTTATAAAAAGTTATATTTACAACAGTAATAAAAAGCACCAAAAATAGAATAAATAACTATATTTTTTCTTTGTCTTCACTGCTTTTGATATTTTCTCTTTACCCTTTCCAAATTATTTGCCCTACTGAACAGTTTTCTGTTTTCCCTCTCTATTGTAGCAAGCGATTAGTCTAGATAACATGACTTTTTCCGCTTGGAATTACCTGTACAGTGTAGTTGCTATTCTTCCCCCCTTTCTGGCTACCCCTGTGGAATGTCCTGTTCTGCATTTGGTTTTTTTTTTCCACTGTCTGGCAATTGAACTGGTGGATCGTCCCATGAATCTCCAGAAATTAGGGGACATGATAAACAAGAACCATAGAGAAAAAAAATGCATATAATTACTTGGTCTCGAAGATCCCAATTTACTTAATGATCTCATTTTAATCTTACCATTTATATATGGAATTACATCCTGTGGAAGAATAAAAACAAATTAAAATAACAATTCTACTGAATTTATTTTTTCGGTGACATGGTTAAAAGAGGCTTGTGTCCTGCAACTTACCACAGGGATGTAGAATTACCTCTTCAAACGTGGCTTTTCTTGTAACAAATTATAGATATCTATCATTTAGTATATACCTATGTGAAGAAACAGAATTATGAGCAAAATAAAGATAAAGATGATTTTCGAAATTTGGTTCCCCATCGGCCGGCCTTTTCTTGAAAGGCATCTGCTTGAAGATACGCTTCACCTTAAGGATTTGCACAAAGAGTATCAGTTAGGACCATCAAACCTCTCCACACTTGTGTCAGCTCTGTTAAGAACTGTTTTCTCACAAGTGGGAGTAAAGAAAACACAAAACAAAACACAAAGCAATTGTTAAATTAGCTTTATACACAGTAGTATCCTGGGTGTGCTGGTCTTTTTTTTTATAATAAAAATAGAAACATACATCAAACACTATGTTGTTGCGGTAAAGATGATCCTTGTGTGTGGCGCGTAGGAAGTCCTTGGTGCCTGTTGACCCCAGATGGAATTTCCTACTTTCCTCCACTAGCTGGGCTTTGGTAAGACAGTCAAGGCTAGTGATGGACTTGTTCTCCGTGGAGATCAAGCCTTCTAATGATAGTTTCCAAATCATCACCTTTATCAGGAAACGAGAATTCAAAGAAAATTACCCTACTTTATAGTAATTTCATATTAGTTTTAGTTAACAGTCTTTACAATTAGTCATTTACTTACAACCCAAAGAGCTCCATTTGGTTGTGGTTTTGCCACTGTCATCCTGGACATGATAGAAACAAAACCTCACACCTGGAAATACAATGGCAAGAAAACAAAATGATGATCACCATAAGACATCCCCTATACCCATTTA
Source organism: Nematostella vectensis (assembly GCF_932526225.1). Lineage (NCBI taxonomy): Eukaryota > Metazoa > Cnidaria > Anthozoa > Actiniaria > Edwardsiidae > Nematostella > Nematostella vectensis. The sequence goes on from NC_064045.1 coordinate 1,885,215, forward strand.
CCCTATACATCACCCAATCACCCAAAGCTTCTATTCTTCCATGGCTTTTTTAACATTCTGCTCTAAAGCCCAGCAAGCAACCTAGAAGTTGTATACCAGGAACTTGTTAAAAATGGCGCAATGGAGTTATTGTAATTAATGTGAAAATGCCAAAATTGTTAAATAAGCATAATTTTAAAGTTCTTTATCCTGGTTGAGAAGTTTTCCCATGATCCTCAATTTGATATGCAGGGTGTCCGGTATGACCTTGGTAAATTTAATGTTCATGAGAGGTAAACATTGAACTTCCTTGACATTTGGACACCCAACACGTGCACGGCACTTGTTTAGCCTTCTGGTTATGGGCCATTGTGGGACTGAAATTGTAATCAAATTTATCTAGCTATTTATAATATAGCTGACAATGGAATGATACATAAAAGCAAAAATCATTTGTTCATTACATAACATTCATTATATAAGTAACAAAAAATGCCGAGAATACACGCCATAAACTTCCAGTCAGCACATCACCCTTAAGGAATAAGGAATAGAAGTTACATTTGCCCTGTTTAATGGCAGATTATAAGATTATTGGTTGGCAAAAAATGAAACCTGTCAATCAATAGTGTATTCAAGCCATTAACAAGAATGCCTGTTCTCCCTAGGGCCTTTATTTCCTTAAAAATCCCTCTCAAGGTTTCCTTGTGTACAAAAATTCTAAACAAACCTCAACCACTCTGTTGGAAGATTCTCAAATTGTTTAATCTCTGCCTTTCTGTGAAATTGAGCTTTTGGCTTTGATTTTCGCAATTTTAAACGTATAAAAGACACATCGAGCTTGAGCAAGAATTGCTTAAAACACTGGCAAACAAGCACAATTTTCGACTTTGTTGCGATTCTAAGCAAAAATTGCTTATTTACCGGTTTATAGGTTTTACACGACCGTTTTGCGCAGTTTGACGGCAACAGGAAAGAATGATATAGTAACAAATAAGTAATTGGTATTGAGAGTAGATACTTTCATACAAAATAATTATATAAATGTTATAGGACAAATAATAGTTTAAAATTGTGCAGAGAGTCACCTTTAAACGCATTAAGGGACCATTGGGCTTGAGCAGTCCTTTACTTCGCATCTCTGTGGCTTTCTCGGAAGTGTTTTCGGTACACCTGCTTGCCTTGCAATACCTTCCATCTCTGTGCCACTCTTGATTTTCTGCCTGTCCTATTGTTTTCTTTTCGACTTCTTCAATTTCATTATCTGTGAGATTTAATCCTATGTCATCAAAAGTGACTGGTGTCAAAATCTCTGGTTCGTGTTCAGCACTTTTCATGATAACAATAGATGATTCAGGTAGAATGTCCTTAAAAGCAATGAAAAACATTTCCCTCTTCTCGTCATCTGTCCTCCTCACCTGTCCTTGTCCCTGTCCAGTCTCAAAGAGAGTGCGTTGAGGATCGAGTTCTGATCTCTTGGGTTCTAGGGGTAAAATATAGAAATTTGATTGACAGCAGAATAAATGTTTGCTTGTATTTATCTATGTATCTACCCTGTATAATATTATGAAATGAAAACAAATACAACGATATAATACCTTTACAGAGTTTAGGAGTTTTCCAATACATTTCGATAATAGGTTTGAATGCCCTCTCTCCATCTCAGAGTGGATCACTGACTCGCCATCTTTGGCCCGGAGTTCACATTACATGCGGTATGCCAGGTGATGAAATTGGCATTTCAGTTCAACAGTTGTTGAATATTCATTACCCTCACATTTCAGTAAATCTTCCTCACAATCTCCACAAGAGCACTTTCTTTCTGGATGGAACCCACATTTTCCTCCTTCCCAAACATATTCATCAACACAAGGGTGTTCAGATACGGCTCTCATACGACGTGCGTACTTTCCGGGTGTGCTGCAGGCAGCAGAAATGGTTCACCCTGGCGTTCTTTAGGAATTTATTCAATATGCAACCGCAGTTTTTTTCTGTGTCGCTTGCACCAACATTTCACATTTTCCATTTTCTTGAAGGTCTATTTCCAAATAGATACTAGCCCATCGGAAATGCGGTAGTTTCTTGGTGTTACGGAGCACCAGCACCAAAAACGCATTGGAACAAGAGCCAAAAACAAAGATCTTAGAACGAGATAATGAAGTAGGCCTTGGGCACCAAAAACAAAGCTCCCCTTAACACCAAGGAATACCCGAAAATGCCTTCTGTTTTGCCAACTCCTTTCCATGAGCTCTGCCCACATGTCCACCACACTTGTACACCCTTCTCTTCTCAATTCCAAATACCTTCTCCACTGACTTAGCCGCCGTCGAATCTCCATCCTGCCACACAACCTCTATCTCGCAACCTTCATCCTATGTCCCCTCAATGGATTTTGATGTCCCTTGAAATAATTCATCTTCCTCTTCTTCCTTGGAACCCCTCATACACTAATGCCACACACCATCTGAAGTCACAACCGCTCTCTCCCAACTGCCAAGCTTGCCGTCCTCAATCACTTTTACCCTCTCCTTTTCCTTCTCACACATGCCAATCACTATCTCCTCTGGCACCGGATGCATAAACTTTATTACTTCATAGTACCGACTTTTAGACACTGCCGCAATTCCAAGGTACTGATTTAGTGTTGTCCTATGATATCAGTAAACCATAAAAAGCCATTGTTGTTAAAGTCCCCCACCTGACTAATAGTCTGTAAAATTCGATGAATTGGTAGAACACGGGTGATTGTCATGGTGCCTTTGTCCTACTTTAACATGACAGACATTTGTTTCCATCCAGTCATATCCCTATTGATAATCTTATTATTGTAATTGTAAAAACTGAATTTTCTTTGTAAAAATTGTAAAAATACTATAATTAACTCTATATATACATGATAGTCAAATTTTTAAACATTGAAAACATATTTCTTTCTTTCATGAATTGTGCCTTGTTATTCGATGGATATAGTAATTTAATCATGAATGTTATATTTTTTTGACTTTTTTGTTTATTTTATTATAATTAAAGAAAAAATTGGAAATTGCTAGATGTATGTAAAATTGCTAAATAATGTGTAAAATGAATTATAAATGAAAAACTGCTTAATTTAACAAGTGTCAATGTCTTGTTCCTGGTCTTTGATTTGCGGTAACAACATCACTTGCTGGCCGAGGGGTTACAGCAACAGGTGCATGAGGATTCGCAAGTTGGCCATTAAATTCCGTCGTCCTGTTGTAGTCATCGTGTTAGTTGCGTCCTTGCAAGAGAGGCTTTGAAGCATCCCTTGAAAGGAGGCAACATTCTTTGATGTCTTAAAGGCCATGGAAGCCTTTTCTTCACTTTGCAACCTCTCCGCGAATGACTCTGGGTCGCGGAAAAGCGACCGCAGAGCCATTAGCTGGCAAGATACCGCATATAGCCCGGAAGAGGCCTGCATGGCCGCTTCTAGAATATTGTCTAGTTCTTCAACATCAGAGACTGTAAATGACATGATATCATACATATTATTTGCAGTCGCGGATGACTGCTTGTCCGTCGTGTCCAATTTTTTAGCGTCTGTCGTAAAGGCTGTAGTTTGTCAGTAATCGGTTCTATGTTTCGTAAAATGTCAGTATTGGTAATAATGTCTATATTTTCGTTCACACATTGGGCGGGTGCTGAAAGCGCCACGGCTGGCCTTAAGAGCCATTCGCAATTTCTTGTATTCAGCGCTTTGCTGTACTCGCCCAATGTGACCCGGGGTTGCCCCTTGTATGGCCGCAGAAAATAGTGAGGGAAGTGCGAGAAATAGTTGACGCTCTTTGGAGATTTGGATGTGGTAACGTAAGCCATCTAGAGTAAAAGAGAATTGACCATTAATGTGTTAGTTGTGATTCATAATCATGACATCTAAAAGCAAAGTATATTTAAAAAAGATTACATATGTGGTTAACGTAAGCATCTGTAAAACATAATAACATGTCTTACCTAGTGTTTAGGGGGCAGCCAAGCAGTTAGCGTATAAAACGCGAACTCGTAACCTCTAGTAGCTAACATGAATGGCTCATCCGCATTATAGGGTTTAATTCTCGCACTTTTCAAGGTGCTTTACCCACCCGCAGACCTCCCAAATTGCATTTACTACCATCTGAGCAGAAGGCAGAGACGGGTCGCTTCGCTCCCTAAATGAGTCGTGAATACGTTTATATTCTGGTTTGGCTAGTGTTCAGATGTTCAAAATCGTTAAAAGATAAACGCGTACCGCTTTCCCAAGAAATGCTTAACGAAAGCCTGTCACAAATTGATCTATCCGACATGTAATGCATATTGGCATTATAAAAGCCAAGCAGTGCCGTGAATGCTTTCGTTTATGATACTATGTTGCCGTATGATATCAGTAAACCGTAAAAAGCTATTGTTGTTACATCCCCCCAACTGACTAGTATTCTTTAAAATTCGATTAATGTGCAAAACACTGGTGATTCTCCATGGTGGCTATGTCTTACTTTAACATGACAGACACATCATACGTTTAACCATGTATTTAACATAAGATATACAAAATGAGAGATTTGTAAAATATTGAAAATAGGTAAATCATGCTAAATCAGCTAACGCCTTCTGCTTCTTCCGTTTCTTTTTTGGTCGTTGAGGTATTTCCTCAGTTCCCTCATTATTTTCCGCTCCCACAGGGGCGTCGTCGTTGTCACCGTGTTGTTCGTCAAGGTCTTTTTGTTTGTTTTGTCTCGTGAGGTCCTCCACCTTTTGCTGCAACCCCAGTATTAAATTAGCTAGTTGGGGGTCCATGCCAGCAAGTGGTGCTGTTGCCGCACTTGTACCTGGTCTTTGATTGGCAACAACATCACTTGCTGGCCTAGGGGTTGCAGCAAGAGGTGCATTAGGGTTAGCTAGTTGGTCCATTAAATTTCGTCGTCCAGGTGTTGTTACTCTCGTGTTAGTTGCCCCCTTGCAAGAGAGGCTTTGAAGCATCCCTTGCAAGGAGGCAACATTCTTAGATGTCTTAAAGGCCATGCAAGCCTTTTCCTCGCTTTCCAGCCTATCCGCGAATGACTCTGGGTCGCGGAAAAGCGACCGCAGAGCCATTAGCTGGCAAGTGACTGCGTAAAGTCCGGAAGAGGCCTGCATGGCCACTTCTAAAATGTTGTCCAGTTCGTCATCATCGGAGACTGCAAATGACATGATGTCATATATATCATTTGCAGTCGCCGATGACTGCTTGTCAGTAGTGTCCAGGTTCTTAAATGTTTGTTGTAAAGGCTGTAGTTTGTCCGTGATTGGTTCTATGTTGCGTAAAATGTCAGTGTTCGTTATCGTATCGAGATTTTCGTTTACACATTGGGCCAGTTCAGAAAGCGCTACGGCTGGCCTTAACATCCATTCACAATTTCTGGGATTCAGCGCTTTGCTGAACTCGCCCAATGTTACCCTAGGTTGCTTATTGGTATAACTCCTCAGGGTTCCATCAGTTTTGTTTTTGAGGCATGGGGAGGACGTACTTCTGACAAATATCTAACTGACAACTGCGGTATTTTGAAACTGTTGAAACCTGGAGATTTAGTAATGGCAGACAGGGGGTTTACAATAGAAGAAAGTGTTGGGCTGTATCAAGCTAAGCTTGCAATACCTGCCTTTACAAGAGGTAAAGACCAACTGGACCCAGTAGACATGGGTGGGTCTTTGGAATCCTTCAACATTTGGATTTGCTTTTCTTAACTTGACTTGAATCTCATGGATTATGTCACAATCCAGCCATCCATCTGGTGACATGATTTCATTGTAGTGCTCATCATTGAGTGTTCCCAGGGGAGCAAATTTTTCTGATTTCTTTTCAGCCACTTTGGTGATGTCAATATCAAGATCTATGTCACACAAAAGCTGATCTTCTTTGGGAGTAGTTGCTTGATCAGTTGTTCCATTTGCTCTGCAGTAATTGCACATCCAAGATGGTTTGCTGTTGTTTGGACGTCTTTTATATCCTAGGCAAGATAGGTGAAAGAACTGTCCACTTTTGCATTCTTTGGATTGGCATTTGATTATCTTATCATCTACATTTGCCTTTGTTTTACAGATGCAAATTGTAGTAAACTTTAGTGCTTCATGCATAACATGATCTTTCTTCTTGCTCACTTTTCCTGACTTTCTCTTGAATTCAGGAGCCTTTGACAATGAGGGCAGAGCCAAGTAACTGGAAACTCTGAGATCTTCAAGCAGGATGGATGGTACAGTGAAATGGGACATTCTTCATTGTGGCATTTCATGGTTAATTCTTCTTTTTCAACCCTGCAGAAGCAAAGTGATTTGCAGCCCTCTACTGCCTTCAACAAATGTGATCTCCTTGTATACCATCTTCCTAAGATTTCTGGAAGAATGCAGTATCGCCAAAATTGGGATAACTTTGGTAAAACATGGTTCCAATGGCATTCATCAGGCATAATTCTTTCATGAATAAATGTAGCTGCAGTGTCAGAGACGGAGAATGGATTTTTCAAGAGGATTAAATGTATTGCGAACACGTCTGCCTGGGTATATGATGTACGGTGGTATTCATTGCCTAGAAGCATTATAGCACGGTAGAACTGTTATATGTTCTTTGGTTTCTGTTACCACCCTCTAAGGCTGTGTTTCTTTTTCCTAAAGATCGAAGCCTGTTTCATCGCAGTTCCTTATCCTTTAAGGATGCGTCGCCAGCCCAGCCTTATGAATAAACTCGCTAGACCCCTTGAACCACTCGTCAAGGTTTCTGCCTGAAATCTTCGTCCGTTTCTGCTCGAGAGGACGCAAAATAGTTATGAATTTATAATTGAAAACTTGAAAGCCTTTTGTATTCTTTTCGAATGATTATTTTTTCAGTAACCTTTATTGAATGCATACTTTTAGACGATATTTTGATGTTATTTCAGCTGATTTTGTTGTCAAACATGCAAATTCTCTTCGCACCATTGTGCGTTTTAGTGTTTGGTTGCCGCCGAAAGCAATTCAAACTTCATATGTGTACGGTTTATGTTTTTAGAGAAAGCAAGAAATTTCATCAGTACATTAGAAAAACGCTACCTCGATGAATTTCAGGACTCCTAAACTAAGTGGTCGGAATTTAGACCATTTCAAAATAACACGGGGAATGAATGTTTGATGTCAAGTTTTGAGTCCGTAACAAAACACCAAAGCCTGGAATTTAAAGCTTTTCTGAAATTGTATATTACTCGCATCTTTTTTTTTTCGAAATTGTTGCATTTCAAGTTTACTATTGGATTTGTAAATACGACTTTTTACAAATAGGTTCAAGTTCACGGAGCGTAAAATGAATAATCGCCATTAATATTTAAGCCGACTTACTCCACAAAATCTCGAATTTGTGCGCCTAGAAATACATAGGGAGCCAATTATTAAGCAATAATTAGAACTAAATAACTTTTAATCAATTTCAACTTGTTAATTGGTTCTGAATTTTATTTCACAACAAATTCTGTACGTCCAAGTACAAAGTGGACGGAATTAGGCACATTGACTGTACATTCTGTTTGGTCATATTCTGGATGTTTTCTTGGCCCCAAAGTCTTTAGTGACATACACTGTCTGTAAGTCAAGATTTTGACGTAGCTTGTCCCCAACAAATACCCAAGTAAAGAACTTATCTCTGTTATTTGAACCAGTTGCAGTGAGATCTAAGATCGAGATCAACCTGTCCTTTCAGGGATGAGAACTTAATTTGCGGAGAATGGTTCTGACAGATACTTGAACGGAAAATAATAAATAGCATGAACAATTGAGCAAAGACACAGGGAGAGGACATTAAACTGTCCGGTATTTTCTCCTCAAGATTAATAAACAATTAGATTGTTATCATGTTTTGCAAGAAGTAAATAATTTCGGGGCGACACAGAATTGTCAGATACAGGGGTACTTATATTTGGTAGTAAGATTATATTTATTTTTTAGTTAGCTCTTTTAATACTTATGACAAGTTACTAGTCTAGAGTTGAGGTTTCTCACTATTCAAATCTCAGTTTTTTGTTTCGCTTCTGTCACTTCGTTGTCAAGAGAGTCGCTTCTCTTCGAAAGATTCGCGTCTTCTTTTGATCATTCAGACCAAGAAGGGACATTGCATTATAATAATAGCATATAATTGGCATCCCAGATTGTGCACTAATTTATTTGAGCAGTACGTACTTAGTATTGTCATATTCAATGCCTATTATAATCAAGGATAACCATGTCAATAGGGCTAAGCTATCTTAAGGACAATATCATTAACGTCTTGAAGGCTTCATAGTTCCGAAAGACCCACAACCAATTCTTCTGCTGTTATAGCCCCAGCAGCCCAAGTTTCGATTCTTTGTTCAATTCCTCCAGTTTGGAACCAGTGTCTCTATTGACCAGTTTCAGCTCTGAGTCATTGCCATGGAGGTTATCAAGCGGCTCTATCAGTGCATTCTCACCAGTTGTGTACTTTTCACGCAGACACTTGATCAGGTTTTCAATCACTAGGGGGAAATTACCAGAAAACAATATAAGTGTTTTGATACTTATCCGAAATTCCACCAAATTGGTCACACAGGAAGATCGCGGAGACACGCCAAATGTGCCGAGAAAATTTTCAAGGAATTAAAGACTCGCAAAAATAAAGACGAATAAGGTAGCCTTTCTGTTTATCGCATGTAGTACCAATTTAAGCGAGTTTAAAGATGTAGGAGTTTCAATGACATTTGGGAAGGCATGTTTGTTTTAAAGTTAAAAAGTTAAAGTTTGTTAAAAAGTTTTTTTAAAGATGCAAAAAAGCATCTTTTCGAGGTATTTTTTGTGGAAGTTTCCGCCAATAAAGCACTCAAAATCGCATTTTGAAGTGAGTCATTGGGTTACCTGTGGTGTCACGTGACAAGGCGCGCAGGGTATTATATTAGCATAAGTCTTTCATTACCATTACGCCCTGAGACGCCTGTAAAATATAGGCCCAACTCCAAAACGGTAGAAATGCAAACTAAACATCACCAGACCCGGATACTCATAGATTCCTCCAAGGCATAGACGACCTTCAAAAGCGCATCTAAGTAATGTAATAGAATTGACTCTTTTGTCAAAATTTCAACCTTGATTTCTGACCAATTCGTAAACAAATGTTTAAACTCAGAAACATTTCTTACCAAAAAAAGACACAAAATTCCGAACTACAAATAGAGACAAGCAAACACAGATCAAGTCACAAATAGATACCTTTATTGCGCTCCATCAGGTCCCATTTTAATCAATGCTAGAACCTCCATTCGAAGCGAGTCACCATGTTTAGCCTATTTTGCATGCCTGCACTCCATCATGGGAGTCTTGAAAACACCTTGACAGACAGGCGGGCAATCTCCTCCCCCAGAATCAGAACAGTTTCTTTGCCCCGAGGCCAAACAAAACATAAGGTTGGGTAGCAAAGATGGCCCACATTGGAAAGTATGAGGCCATTCACTAGAAAATTCCTTTCTCACTTGGTGAAGCCCATACAAGGAATTATCCCACTGAATCAACCTCAGCGTGCAAAAATCCATAAGCACAGCATTAATTATGCCCAAATAGACTTTATGATGTCCTTAGGCACTCTACATTGTTGGAAACTTCAAGCCTTGGGTCAACGGTAGCTTAGCTTAACTGGTAGTGTTGGACATGAAATAGGGGGGGAGGTTTCTGTTTTCAGTCTGTTTTTTTCTTACAATTTTGCTCAAAAGTACCCAGGAGTTAAAGGGATAAAGTGGCAGGCTTATTATTATCGTGAATTTTGGCGTCGGAAAAACTAGTTTCCTTTCAATATCTGACGATATGGCTGGGAAAGTGCTGAAGATGAGGATGTCTAGTGCATGTCTACCCAATTTGGTGGAATTCGGGAAAGTATCAAATTACATGTTGCTAGCACTTTGATGGAGCATGTGATTCCAGAGAAAAATACACACACTTCCCCACCCCAAAAGGACTTATTTGACCTTGAGTCAGAGCATGGCAAAATTCTGTAATGTAGCAATAAACATTTTTTCTTGTCAGCCATCTTGCATTTTATTGGTAGTTATAATCACTGCAATCATCTGCGGGTGCCAATGCAGCTACTGGTGCTAGAGTTGGGATCGGATGATCTATCGCAGCTGCACTATCAACACCAAAAGGGATTATTATTATAATTCTGCCATTGTTCAAAGGAATCCCTGAGAGAATAATGTCATGTAATGTCATGTCTTGTAAAAGTGATCACGATCTGTTGAGGAAATGCAGTAGTTTTTTTTTACGATTTTTTTTTCAGTTTTTGTGGTATTGTGCAAAATACTACTTGATTACGCATAAATGAAGAATTGGCCTTCATTTGTCTGTAATCAAGTTTGGCTTTTTAGTAAAATGAAATTAAAAAGGGTTATGTTGATCCTTTGTTATTTTGTTTTGCGTAGAGTGCACTTAATTGATGGTGTAACATTGTTTAAACTTACATCTCCCCAAAGAGCGGCATACTCTGGTGTCTCTCGCATCTCTTCTCACGCTTTGCACGCTTTTATTATAGGTGCTCTAGATTACACCCTCGTAGCCAAGCTTCTTGTACACTTATATTTTGGAAGAAAAACCTTATAACTGAGCTCTCTGACAATACAGGGTAGATATTAATTATTATTTACTGGCATCGCCCATCAACACCACCACATAGAACATGATTAAATCAACAATGTTTATACCCCTTATGTACAGGTACATAATATTATAAATGTTTGTGTCTGTCACATTTCCAAGAACAAAAAGCAAACTGTGAGTTAATATTTCGCGAGTAAACTTCACTTTAAAAAAATTGTGCAACCTATTGTACAATATGTCAGTGCGCAGCGCAGTGCCCAGTCAACCAAACAACGAAATCGTATGAGGCCCTTCAAAATAACTCGAAACTTACGTGGATCTGCAGCACCTGCCTATTTCCAAACTTTTCAACTACGCACTACGCACATGAGTTCGCTTGACTTCACAAGTTTTAACGAGTTCACCACCCTGGAATGTGCCACCGACGGGACCCCAGCTTTGAAACCGAAAAACCTGACGTTGTTGCCCTGCAGGAAACAAAGATTGACTCGCACATCCTAGACAGCGAACTCTTCCCCCCTGAACTGGGCTATTCTATATTTAGAAAAGACAGAGTACTCGGCGGCAGAGGAGTTCTCCTGGCCATAAAATCAACGCTTAGTCCTATTCGATGTGATGTTGATACCAAGAACGCCGAAGGAGTCTGGGCCAAAGTGCGCCTGCGTGGGCAACCGCACTACTAGTAAAGAAGCAAATTACAAGTTACTTCTTCAGACATTGGCTTTTAACTAGGAGAACAAGCAGCTGGGATTGTAGGGCTAGGGGCTCATGGTATTGCTTGAAGTAGAATGTGTTCTTTGCATTCATCCGATTGAGAAAACTGTGAATTCTTGGCTACCTTGACGGAGCTGTCGTTGTGTGTGGCTGCCACCTAATGGAGGAAATGGGTGGCAGGGATTAGTTTGCATTTGCTCCATCTATCAGCGAGCTGTTCAGACATCTTTCACAGGTTTCTCAGAGCAGAACAACACCCTCACCTTCTTGCACAGGTTTTGAGCAGCAAGGAAAAACTCTGAAGGTAAAGTTCCAACAACCTTTGACTGCAAAATTGCTCTCTAAACAGTCCTCTTTGAACAATCCTCTTTACTTTAGCTCCAACACCATCGCATGGCCCCTTGCCATGTGTAGTTCCCGGTAGCACTTCAGTCAAAGTCACCTTCATGGCAGATAACATTTGGCAGATTGAGCCTGTTCTTGAACTGAGATGAAGGGCCGTCAGTCCAATAGTGAACTTTTTTAACTTCTGTTATCTTTTTTTACTTATCTTTTCTTACAAAATAGCTGAGTTACATGAATATACAAGGGACTTGTCATGTGCATTTCATCACTGATCACAGCATATGATTGATGCTGGAGTGACCCATCTGCAGTAAACACAGTGACCATTTCATTGTGCCAGTGAGCTGACATAATCATGCTTGAGTTGAAAGTTCTGCAAAATCTTCATGTACAATTATTTCTCCTGGTGCCAAGGAATCTTTGAGATAGATTAGTTCATTGAACTGTCGCCTGGTGTTGTAGACATATCTGGCATAAATGGCTTTAGCTGAGAAATGAGGTCATCCTTCACCTCACCTATTGTTCAGTTGTTCCTTCACAACTTTACTTTCATCTGTGGTTTTCCATTGGTTATAAGAAATAGCTCAGTCATCATTAACTTCACCAAATACGTCTTCAATTGCGCTACATTTTCACTCGCTGTCGACACATTTCACATTGTTGGTAACACCCAGTAGATCCTCTGCTGTCTTGGGCAGGGTTCGTAGGATGGATTTAATGCTATCAATCATCTGTTCTATATTTTCACATGCAGACTTATTGACTCTGAGTGTAATAGGCATCACCTCTGAAACTTAGAAAAGCCAACTTCAATTTTTTATTCTGTCTTGAACATTTCATAGACTTTGGCCAGGTTATAAAGCAGCAGCTTCTTTTGTCTGACTTCTTTTCCTGTTGTGGTTTTGATGGAAATGCAGTCTTTTCTTCCTAGCCTGATATTTCTATGATAGAACTTCTGAATTTCATGTACACTCTCCTAGGATAAAGCATTCTTTCTTTCATCATTTTCTAATTTTCCCTCTTTTTACTGCACAAATTTCAAGCAATGACCTCCTTTTTCCCGGTGACATGCCTTCAACAACCTTAGCAATTACACATGAAGCTTTGGAAGGGATTTTTTTGGTAGCTGCTTTTTCACCTTTCTTACAGCTTTCCCCAAACTTTGGGGAGTCAAATTATTGCCAGTCTTGCTCCAAGGTCATTCACTTACACAGCTTTCTCTTCCTGCTTCTTTCTAGCTCTCCTCAGCCTTTGCATCTATGCTATTTTTTAGCTTATATACAGCTTTTTCCTTTGTTGCATTGCCTTTCTTTCTATGTCCTTTTTTTTACTGGCTTCAAGTTGTCCTTCATCTTTCCTTATCTTCTCTCTTAGTTTTCTCATTCGTTGGTAAGACAACCAAACTCGGTAGGTGTCATGTTGGTGTCAAGGGGGTGCTCCAATATGGTCACGTGATTGTGACGTAATCACAGCTCACAGCTGCAAATCACAGCTGCACGTTTATAAACAACCAATCCGTGACGGCAGACAGATTCGGAAATATTGACGAAAGGGCATTTCATATTGACCAGCTACACCTGAGTAGGCACAAAGAAGCTGGTAGCAAGCACTAAACGTATTGGCAGATTATTTACGACAGCATTGTCCAAGATAAGTGCTAATTTATAACACTTTAATTTCATATTTAAAGACCGAAAAATAGTTAAAATTGGCTGTTGGAACATGAACGGTTACAACAGCCAAACCCTTGGGAATAATCTCCACCATGTTGATTATCTAAGCACAATTAAAAAGCATGATATTCTTGGGATCGTTGAAACACACGCAGACGGGAATTCCAAATTAGAAGTTGAAGATTATAAATATAATTACACAATAAAAACTTTTATATAAACATGTAACCAAAAGGCAACAAAACTAAGAAAGAGCTATGGGAATTCTTTTGAAGAAAAAGATTACGAGAATAAGATGCCAAGGGTATACAATAACCTCGCTAATAGAGATATAAATGCTCATAGATATAATGCATATATATAATTGAGAAGAACATGTACACTGTAATAAATTCCAAACAGCAAATTCATGTACCTAAGAAAATTTAATAGTATTAATATATTTATAATACATATTTATCAAGATTTATATGAGAAAAATATAAAAATTAAACACGAGGTTCCACTAAGGTAACAAGGCAGTTGTGTTGAGAGATTGATAAATTAGTGATTTGCTTTCCACTCACGTTTTCAGTGCAAAATCTGCATAAATTATTATCGCGCTGTGACGAAAATGTTCGTACTTTAGAGCGCACACATTATTCTGCTATAAACAGAACAATTTTAGGTGGCAAAGTCTAGGAGTGACATTTAATAAGGTTTAGAATACAAAATTTGAATTGAGCGCTCAGGGAAATTGTCCTGACATATTGACTCATTGACGACTGATTGATAACTGATTGTTCTTGAGCCCGGTGGTAGGAGGAGCTCATTGATGCTTTCCTGGATTACACAGTTCTCGAAAAAAAAACATCAAACAATGCGTTTCAAGCATTTTGAGTAGAGCTCTGTTTTCCTGATAAGCAAAGGAAAGCAAATTTGCCTCATGGGAGATATTAACGTCGATATTTTAAAAAAGCGGGCGCTGTCACTATGCGCATGATTTTTTAACAACACTTTAAACTCATTCAAACTATTGACAGGCCAACACTCATCCATAAAAAATCAGCAACGCTTATTGACAACATCTTTGTTAGTAATCTAGAACAGGTGGCAGTTAACGTCAACATTCGTTCATTCATATCAGCGGGTGAGCACATAAAAGAAAAAAGATGTATTTATGTACAATAAAGTTGAAGTTGAAGTAAAAAAATGCAATAACATCTCTTACACTTGAGCTCATGTCCACTAAGCCGAGAATAAACAAGCCACATACAAATGCTGTAACTCTAAAACGAGTATCTGCTTCGTTTGGGTTTTCTTTGTTTCGTAAATTATTGTATTGTGATAGATAAGACAGCGCGCCAGTCGTCGACTTCCGGTGTATCATTTGCAAAACATAACTACATACTTCAGTAAATTTAACTCAACAAAAAATTAGGTAACTAAACAACTCACCTTCGCATTTAGCCTTCGAAGTCTCCTTGATTTTGGCTTTTTGCCGTCGTCCTCTCGATTTCGCTGTCAAGCTCACCAAGCCTCCGATTGTTGAGGAATAGCTGGTTTCTTTTTTCCTTTGCTTCCTTCATGTACTTCCCAACTTTAAATTGCATTTTGGTTGAATTTAGTGGGAATAGATAATAAGTTCGCGCGAAATCAAAGATCAAATCAAGAAAAAAAACATAGCAACGAAGATCGAAATACACTGAATCAAATCATGGTAATTTTAAAACGGCTAATTGATCCATGACAAAATTAAAACAAGGCTTAAAAGAGCTATCTCATGGTGAAACAACAAAATGGGTTTAAATATCTAGGTATACTCGAAATGGATCTAGTGAGTTATAACTTTAAGTAAAAGAGTACAGTACTTACATTCACGTAAAACTATACCTATAAGACTTAGCTCTAGTTTTCTTTGAGGGATTATGTGTCGGTCGCAGATCTCTTTTACTAGTCATAGGGGTGCCTATCGCTGGCGAAAAAACTTTGGGCCCTGTCACTGAACTCCAATTTGCGGGTATCACGCTTGACACGGTACGGATGAAAGCGCGTTTACCCCCAGATAAACTGGCGCGATGCATTGAAGGACTGACTAATTTCTTTAGTAGAAACCGCGTCACATTACAGGAGTTGCAATCGTTAATTGGTTTATTGAGTTTTTGCAATTGCGTGATTGTGCAAGCACGTAGTTTTCTAAGAAGGTTATACGATTTAACTATTGGAGTGCGTAAACCTTATCATCATATGTTTGACTAAAGGCTGCAAAGAGGATATGCTCGTTTGGTTAACCTTTTTGCGAGACTTTAACGTTCGCTCGTTCCTTGTGTTCTGAAGATGGCTTACGTCTCTTACTCTAAAATTACATACGGATGCTGCCGGGTTGTATGGCTATGCGGGGGTTTTTGGTGAAAACTGGTTCTTTGGCGAATGCCCTGTTAGCTGGAGAACTTTTAACATTACATTTAACCCTAGCAAGTTTTTATCATAATATCACATAAAAATTGGCTTCATGCGAACAACATCGAGTGCCGTGCTTGTGATGTAATTGACACATTGATATGGACTTTTCCGGCCACGTTTGAGTGACATTTTATTATTGAATAATTAAAAAATCGATCAAGGTAATTGTATTACACATTAATTCCGTCGCTTCGGCAAAAGTGGGGACGAGAAACCGCCACAGGACACATGGCAGAGGGGGCTCGCAAATGAAGTGCGACTGCCAAAGGGAAGTACAGCCCAAGTCTGAATATTTCTCCAGGCCGTCACTTTTCAATGACTTGTGGCTTAGTATGTGTCTTAGGCATGTTGCGGGCTACGTGTGTACCAAGTTTGGTTGGATTATCTCAAAATCTGTAGAAGTTATTTAAGGTTAACTTGAATTTTGGGAAGTTTGCAAAAAAAGTCTAAACTTCAATCTTCTTCCTGAATCTTTCATAGTTAGTGTCTACTAGCATAGTTGGACCTTCCCTGTGACTTTGGGCTTGAAGAGGGCCGAGGTGTGTGAGGACCATGCGTTTGTACGCAAGAGGGATGCAATAAGACATTTGTGCGTGATGCGGCCGTGGGGGAGGACTTGGAGAGGGCCGAGGTGGACCAGTAGTTCATCTTCAAGCGCAGTATCAAATGTATCTAAAAATGTCCTTATACCTTTTTTTTTCTTTTTGGTCAACTGTAGCAAAGTAGCAATGTAGCAAATGTATCAAATGTATCTAAAAATGTCCTTATACCTTTTTTTTCTTTTTTATTGTTATTATTCACAATCGCATCCCAAAAGTTCCAAAGTGCCGGATATGAAATATATCGAGCCAAATGCAAGTCTAGGTGCTATCTTCAGGTAAGAAAAGCTTTTTGCAAAAATCATTCGGGACAAAAGCCAACAAATGGCGCACAGTTGAAAACAAAACATTCCGATGGAGACAAAAGCGTTTTTAAACGCATTAGCTGGTCTTTTGGCTCCTATCATGGGCAAACACTACAGTAGTTGAGTAGTTGTCCGGACTGTCTTTTCTTTTTTGTATATTTATCAAAGCACTTCCAGACAAAACGACGCGAACTGGTGTACATACTGTTTTGTCGACCTCGCAAACAAGGAGGAGGACTTGGAGAGGGCCGAGGTGGACCAGTATTTCATCTTCAACTTGGAGAGGGCCGAGGTGTGTAAGGACCATGCGTTTGTACGCAAGAGGGATGCAATAAGACATTTCTTCGTGATGCGGCCGTGGAGGAGGACTTGGAGAGGGCAGAGGTGGACCAGTAGTTCATCTTCAAGCGCAGTATCAAATGTATCTAAAAATGCCCTTATACCTTTTTTTTCTTTTTGATCAACTGTAGCAAAGCAGCAAAGTAGCAATGTAGCAAATGTATCTAAAAATGTCCTTATACCTTTTTTTTTCTTTTTGATCAACTGTAGCAAAGCAGCAATGTAGCAAAGTAGCAATGTAGCAATTGTATCTAAAAATGTCCTTATACCCTTTTTTTCTTTTTTATTGTTATTATTCACAATCGCATCCCCATTATTCGCATCCCAAAAGTTTCAAAATGCCGGATATGAAATATATCGAGCCAAATGCAAGTCTAGGTGCTATCTTCAGGTAAAAAAATCTTTTTGCAAAAATCATTCGAGACGAAAGCCAAGAAATGGCGCACAGTTGAAAACAAGACATTCCGATGGAGACAAAAGCGTTTTTAAACGCATTAGCTGGTCTTTTGGCTCCTATCATGGGCAAACACTACAGTAGTTGAGTAGTTGTCCGACCTGTCTTTTCTTTTTTGTATATTTATCAAAGCACTTCCAGACAAAACGAGTCGAACTGGTGTACATACTGTTTTGTCGACCTCGCAAACAAGGAGGAGGACTTGGAGAGGACCGAGGTGGACCAGTAGTCCATCTTCAACTTGGAGAGGGCCGAGCTGTGTGAGGACCATGCGTTTGTACGCAAGAGGGATGCAATAAGACATTTGTGCGTGATGCGGCCGTGGAGGAGGACTTGGAGAGGGCCGAGGTGGACCAGTAGTTCATCTTAAAGCGCAGTATCAAATGTATCTAAAAATGTCCTTAAACCTTTTTTTTTCTTTTTGATCAACTGTAGCAAAGCAGCAATGTAGCAAAGTAGCAATGTATCAAATGTATCTAAAAATGTCCTTATACCCTTTTTTTCTTTTTTATTGTTATTATTCACAACCGCATCCCCATTATTCGCATCCCAAAAGTTCCAAAGTGCCGGATATGAAATATATCGAGCCAAATGCAAGTCTAGGTGCTATCTTCAGGTAAGAAAAGCTTTTTGCAAAAATCATTCGGGACGAAAGCCAAGAAATGGCGCACAGTTGAAAACAAAACATTCCGATGGAGACAAAAGCGTTTTTAAACGCATTAGCTGGTCTTTTGGCTCCTATCATGGGCAAACACTACAGTACTTGAGTAGTTGTCCGACCTGTCTTTTCTTTTTTGTATATTTATCAAAGCACTTCCAGACAAAACGAGTCGAACTGGTGTACATACTGTTTTGTCGACCTCGCAAACAAGGAGGAGGACTTGGAGAGGACCGAGGTGGACCAGTAGTCCATCTTCAACTTGGAGAGGGCCGAGGTGTGTGAGGACCATGCGTTTGTACGCAAGAGGGATGCAATAAGACATTTGTGCGTGATGCGGCCGTGGAGGAGGACTTGGAGAGGGCCGAGGTGGACCAGTAGTTCATCTTCAAGCGCAGTATCAAATGTATCTAAAAATGTCCTTATACCTTTTTTTTCTTTTTGATCAACTGTAGCAAAGCAGCAGTGTAGCAAAGTAGCAATGTAGCAAATGTATCAAATGTATCTAAAAATGTCCTTATACCTTTTTTTCTTTTTTATTGTTATTATTCCCAATCGCATCCCCATTATTCGCATCCCAAAAGTTTCAAAATGACGGATATGAAATGTATCGAGCCAAATGCAAGTCTAATTGCTATCTTCAGGTAAGAAAAGCTTTTTGCAAAAATCATTCGGGACGAAAGCCAACAAATGGCGCACAGTTGAAAACAAAACATTCCGATGGAGACAAAAGCGTTTTTCAACGCATTAGCTGGTCTTTTGGCTCCTATCATGGGCAAACACTACAGTAGTTGAGTAGTTGTCCGACCGGTCTTTTCTTTTTTGTATATTTATCAAAGCACTTCCAGACAAAACGAGTCGAACTGGTGTACATGCTGTTTTGTCGACCTCGCAAACAAGGAGGAGGACTTGGAGAGGACCGAGGTGGACCAGTAGTTCATCTTCAACTTGGAGAGGGCCGAGGTTTGTGAGGACCATGCGTTTCTACGCAAGAGGGATGCAATAAGACATTTGTGCGTGAGGCGGCCGTGGGGGAGGACTTGGAGAGGGCCGAGGTGGACCAGTAGTTCATCTTCAAGCGCAGTATCAAATGTATCTAAAAATGTCCTTATACCTTTTTTTTCTTTTTGATCAACGGTAGCAAAGCAGCAATGTAGCAAAGTAGCAATGTAGCAAATGTATCAAATGTATCTAAAAATGTCCTTATACCTTTTTCTTTTCTTTTTTATTGTTATTATTCACAATCGCATCCCCATTATTCGCATCCCAAAAGTTCCAAAGTGCCGGATATGAAATATATCGAGCCAAATGCAAGTCTAGGTGCTATCTTCAGGTAAGAAAAGCTTTTTGCAAAAATCATTCGGGACGAAAGCCAACAAATGACGCACAGTTGAAAACAAAGCATTCCGATGGAGACAAAAGCGTTTTTAAACGCATTAGCTGGTCTTTTGGCTCCTATCATGGGCAAACACTACAGTAGTTGAGTAGTTGTACGACCTGTCATTTCTTTTTTGTATATTTATCCAAGCACTTCCAGACAAAACGACACGAACTCGTGTACATACTGTTTTGTCGACCTCGCAAACAAGGAGGAGGACTTGGAGAGGGCCGAGTTGGACCAGTAGTTCATCTTCAACTTGGAGAGGGCCGAGGTGTGTGAGGACCATGCGTTTGTACGCAAGAGGGATGCAATAAGACATGTGTGCGTGATGCGGCCGTGGAGGAGGACTTGGAGAGGGCCGAGGTGGACCAGTAGTTCATCTTCAAGCGCAGTATCAAATGTATCTAAAAATGTCCTTATACCTTTTTTCTTTTTGATCAACTGTAGCAAAGCAGCAATGTAGCAAAGTAGCAATGTAGCAAATGTATCAAATGTATCTAAAAATGTCCTTATACCTTTTTTTTCTTTTTTATTGTTATTATTCACAATCGCATCTCCATTATTCGCATCCCAAAAGTTCCAAAGTGTACTACAGTAGTTGAGTAGTTGTCCGACCTGTCTTTTCTTTTTTGTATATTTATCAAAGCACTTCCAGACAAAACGAGTCGAACTGGTGTACATACTGTTTTGTCGACCTCGCAAACAAGGAGGAGGACTTGGAGAGGACCGAGGTGGACCAGTAGTCCATCTTCAACTTGGAGAGGGCCGAGCTGTGTGAGGACCATGCGTTTGTACGCAAGAGGGATGCAATAAGACATTTGTGCGTGATGCGGCCGTGGAGGAGGACTTGGAGAGGGCCGAGGTGGACCAGTAGTTCATCTTAAAGCGCAGTATCAAATGTATCTAAAAATGTCCTTAAACCTTTTTTTTTCTTTTTGATCAACTGTAGCAAAGCAAATGTATCAAATGTATCTAAAAGTGTCCTTATACCTTTTTTTTCTTTTTTATTGTTATTATTCACAATCGCATCCCCATTATTCGCATCCCAAAAGTTCCAAAGTGCCGGATATGAAATATATCGAGCCAAATGCAAGTCTAGGTGCTATCTTCAGGTAAGACAAGCTTTTTGCAAAAATCATTCGGGACGAAAGCCAACAAATGGCGCACAGTTGAAAACAAAACATTCCGATGGAGACAAAAGCGTTTTTAAACGCATTAGCTGGTCTTTTGGCTCCTATCATGGGCAAACACTACAGTACTTGAGTAGTTGTCCGACCTGTCTTTTCTTTTTTGTATATTTACCAAAGCACTTCTAGACAAAACGACGCGAACTGGTGTACATACTGTTTTGTCGACCTCGCAAACAAGGAGGAGGACTTGGGGAGGACCAAGATGGACAAGTAGTTCATCTTCAACTTGGAGAGGGCCGAGGTGTGTGAGGACCATGCGTTTGTACGCAAGAGGGATGCAATAAGACATTTGTGCGTGATGCGGCCGTGGAGGAGGACTTGGAGAGGGCCGAGGTGGACCAGTAGTTCATCTTCAAGGGCAGTATCAAATGTATCTAAAAATGTCCTTATACCTTTTTTTTTCTTTTTGATCAACTGTAGCAAAGCAGCAATGTAGCAAAGTAGCAATGTAGCAAATGTATCAAATGTATCTAAAAATGTCCTTATACCTTTTTTTCTTTTTTATTGTTATTATTCACAATCGCATCCCAAAAGTTCCAAAGTGCCGGATATGAAATATATCCCAAAAGTTTCAAAATGCCGGATATGAAATATATCGAGCCAAATGCAAGTCTAGGTGCTATCTTCAGGTAAGAAAAGCTTTTTGCAAAAATCATTCGGGACGAAAGCCAACAAATGGCGCACAGTTGAAAACAAAACATTCCGATGGAGACAAAAGCGTTTTTAAACGCATTAGCTGGTCTTTTGGCTCCTATCATGGGCAAACACTACAGTAGTTGAGTAGTTGTACGACCTGTCATTTCTTTTTTGTATATTTATCAAAGCACTTCCAGACAAAACGACGCGAACTGGTGTACATACTGTTTTGTCGACCTCGCAAACAAGGAGGAGGACTTGGAGAGGGCCGAGTTGGACCAGTAGTTCATCTTCAACTTGGAGAGGGCCGAGGTGTGCGAGGACCATGCGTTTGTACGCAAGAGGGATGCAATAAGACATGTGTGCGTGATGCGGCCGTGGAGGAGGACTTGGAGAGGGCCGAGGTGGACCAGTAGTTCATCTTCAAGCGCAGTATCAAATGTATCTAAAAATGTCCTTATACCTTTTTTCTTTTTGATCAACTGTAGCAAAGCAGCAATGTAGCAAAGTAGCAATGTAGCAAATGTATCAAATGTATCTAAAAATGTCCTTATACCTTTTTTTTCTTTTTTATTGTTATTATTCACAATCGCATCTCCATTATTCGCATCCCAAAAGTTCCAAAGTGTACTACAGTAGTTGAGTAGTTGTCCGACCTGTCTTTTCTTTTTTGTATATTTATCCAAGCACTTCCAGACAAAACGACACGAACTCGTGTACATACTGTTTTGTCGACCTCGCAAACAAGGAGGAGGACTTGGAGAGGGCCGAGTTGGACCAGTAGTTCATCTTCAACTTGGAGAGGGCCGAGGTGTGTGAGGACCATGCGTTTGTACGCAAGAGGGATGCAATAAGACATTTGTGCGTGATGCGGCCGTGGAGGAGGACTTGGAGAGGGCCGAGGTGGACCAGTAGTTCATCTTCAAGCGCAGTATCAAATGTATCTAAAAATGTCCTTATACCTTTTTTTTCTTTTTGATCAACTGTAGCAAAGCAGCAGTGTAGCAAAGTAGCAATGTAGCAAATGTATCAAATGTATCTAAAAATGTCCTTATACCTTTTTTTCTTTTTTATTGTTATTATTCCCAATCGCATCCCCATTATTCGCATCCCAAAAGTTTCAAAATGACGGATATGAAATGTATCGAGCCAAATGCAAGTCTAATTGCTATCTTCAGGTAAGAAAAGCTTTTTGCAAAAATCATTCGGGACGAAAGCCAACAAATGGCGCACAGTTGAAAACAAAACATTCCGATGGAGACAAAAGCGTTTTTCAACGCATTAGCTGGTCTTTTGGCTCCTATCATGGGCAAACACTACAGTAGTTGAGTAGTTGTCCGACCTGTCGTTTCTTTTTTGTATATTTATCAAAGCACTTCCAGACAAAACGAGTCGAACTGGTGTACATGCTGTTTTGTCGACCTCGCAAACAAGGAGGAGGACTTGGAGAGGACCGAGGTGGACCAGTAGTTCATCTTCAACTTGGAGAGGGCCGAGGTTTGTGAGGACCATGCGTTTCTACGCAAGAGGGATGCAATAAGACATTTGTGCGTGAGGCGGCCGTGGGGGAGGACTTGGAGAGGGCCGAGGTGGACCAGTAGTTCATCTTCAAGCGCAGTATCAAATGTATCTAAAAATGTCCTTATACCTTTTTTTTCTTTTTGATCAACGGTAGCAAAGCAGCAATGTAGCAAAGTAGCAATGTAGCAAATGTATCAAATGTATCTAAAAATGTCCTTATACCTTTTTCTTTTCTTTTTTATTGTTATTATTCACAATCGCATCCCCATTATTCGCATCCCAAAAGTTCCAAAGTGCCGGATATGAAATATATCGAGCCAAATGCAAGTCTAGGTGCTATCTTCAGGTAAGAAAAGCTTTTTGCAAAAATCATTCGGGACGAAAGCCAACAAATGACGCACAGTTGAAAACAAAGCATTCCGATGGAGACAAAAGCGTTTTTAAACGCATTAGCTGGTCTTTTGGCTCCTATCATGGGCAAACACTACAGTAGTTGAGTAGTTGTACGACCTGTCATTTCTTTTTTGTATATTTATCAAAGCACTTCCAGACAAAACGACGCGAACTGGTGTACATACTGTTTTGTCGACCTCGCAAACAAGGAGGAGGACTTGGAGAGGGCCGAGTTGGACCAGTAGTTCATCTTCAACTTGGAGAGGGCCGAGGTGTGTGAGGACCATGCGTTTGTACGCAAGAGGGATGCAATAAGACATGTGTGCGTGATGCGGCCGTGGAGGAGGACTTGGAGAGGGCCGAGGTGGACCAGTAGTTCATCTTCAAGCGCAGTATCAAATGTATCTAAAAATGTCCTTATACCTTTTTTCTTTTTGATCAACTGTAGCAAAGCAGCAATGTAGCAAAGTAGCAATGTAGCAAATGTATCAAATGTATCTAAAAATGTCCTTATACCTTTTTTTTCTTTTTTATTGTTATTATTCACAATCGCATCTCCATTATTCGCATCCCAAAAGTTCCAAAGTGTACTACAGTAGTTGAGTAGTTGTCCGACCTGTCTTTTCTTTTTTGTATATTTATCCAAGCACTTCCAGACAAAACGACACGAACTCGTGTACATACTGTTTTGTCGACCTCGCAAACAAGGAGGAGGACTTGGAGAGGGCCGAGTTGGACCAGTAGTTCATCTTCAACTTGGAGAGGGCCGAGGTGTGTGAGGACCATGCGTTTGTACGCAAGAGGGATGCAATAAGACATGTGTGCGTGATGCGGCCGTGGAGGAGGACTTGGAGAGGGCCGAGGTGGACCAGTAGTTCATCTTCAAGCGCAGTATCAAATGTATCTAAAAATGTCCTTATACCTTTTTTCTTTTTGATCAACTGTAGCAAAGCAGCAATGTAGCAAAGTAGCAATGTAGCAAATGTATCAAATGTATCTAAAAATGTCCTTATACCTTTTTTTTCTTTTTTATTGTTATTATTCACAATCGCATCTCCATTATTCGCATCCCAAAAGTTCCAAAGTGTACTACAGTAGTTGAGTAGTTGTCCGACCTGTCTTTTCTTTTTTGTATATTTATCCAAGCACTTCCAGACAAAACGACACGAACTCGTGTACATACTGTTTTGTCGACCTCGCAAACAAGGAGGAGGACTTGCAGAGGGCCGAGGTGGGCCAGTAGTTCATCTTCAACTTGGAGAGGGCCGAGGTGTGTGAGGACCATGCGTTTGTACGCAAGAGGGATGCAATAAGACATTTGTGCGTGATGCGGCCGTGGAGGAGGACTTGGAGAGGGCCGAGGTGGACCAGTAGTTCATCTTCAAGCGCAGTATCAAATGTATCTAAAAATGTCCTTATACCTTTTTTTTTTTATCAACTGTAGCAAAGCAGCAATGTATCAAATGTATCAAATGTATCTAAAAGTGTCCTTATACCTTTTTTTTCTTTTTTATTGTTATTATTCACAATCGCATCCCCATTATCCACATCCCATGCAAGTCTAGGTGCTATCTTCAGGTAAGACAAGCTTTTTGCAAAAATCATTCGGGACGAAAGCCAACAAATGGCGCACAGTTGAAAACAAAACATTCCGATGGAGACAAAAGCGTTTTTAAACGCATTAGCTGATCTTTTGGCTCCTATCATGGGCAAACACTACAGTAGTTGAGTAGTTGTCCGACCGGTCTTTTCTTTTTTGTATATTTATCAAAGCACTTCCAGACAAAACGAGTCGAACTGGTGTACATACTGTTTTGTCGAGCTCGCAAACAAGGAGGAGGACTTGGAGAGGACCGAGGTGGACCAGTAGTTCAACTTCAACTTGGAGAGGGCCGAGGTGTGTGAGGACCATGCGTTTGTACGCAAGAGGGATGCAATAAGACATTTGTGCGTGATGCGGCCGTGGAGGAGGACTTGGAGAGGGCCGAGGTGGACCAGTAGTTCATCTTCAAGCGCAGTATCAAATGTATCTAAAAATGTCCTTATACCTTTTTTTCTTTTTTATTGTTATTATTCACAATCGCATCCCAAAAGTTTCAAAATCCCGGATATGAAATATATCGAGCCAAATGCAAGTCTAGGTGCTATCTTCAGGTAAGAAAATCTTTTTGCAAAAATCATTCGGGACGAAAGCCAACAAATGGCGCACAGTTGAAAACAAAACATTCCGATGGAGACAAAAGCGTTTTTAAACGCATTAGCTGGTCTTTTGGCTCCTATCATGGGCAAACACTACACTAGTTGAGTAGTTGTACGACCTGTCTTTTCTTTTTTGTATATTTATCAAAGCACTTCCAGACAAAACGAGTCGAACTGGTGTACATACTGTTTTGTCGATCTCGCAAACAAGGAGTAGGACTTGGAGAGGACCGAGGTGGACCAGTAGTTCATCTTCAAGCGCAGTATCAAATGTATCTAAAAATGTCCTTATACCTTTTTTTTTTTTTGATCAACTGTAGCAAAGCAGCAATGTAGCAAATGTATCAAATGTATCTAAAAGTGTCCTTATACCTTTTTTTTCTTTTTTATTGTTATTATTCACAATCGCATCCCCATTATTCGCATCCCAAAAGTTCCAAAGTGGCGGATATGAAATATATCGAGCCAAATGCAAGTCTAGGTGCTATCTTCAGGTAAGACAAGCTTTTTGCAAAAATCATTCGGGACGAAAGCCAACAAATGGCGCACAGTTGAAAACAAAACATTCCGATGGAGACAAAAGCGTTTTTAAACGCATTAGCTGGTCTTTTGGCTCCTATCATGGGCAAACACTACAGTACTTGAGTAGTTGTCCGACCTGTCTTATCTTTTTTGTATATTTACCAAAGCACTTCTAGACAAAACGACGCGAACTGGTGTACATACTGTTTTGTCGACCTCGCAAACAAGGAGGAGGACTTGGGGAGGACCAAGATGGACAAGTAGTTCATCTTCAACTTGGAGAGGGCCGAGGTGTGTGAGGACCATGCGTTTGTACGCAAGAGGGATGCAATAAGACATTTGTGCGTGATGCGGCCGTGGAGGAGGACTTGGAGAGGGCCGAGGTGGACCAGTAGTTCATCTTAAAGCGCAGTATCAAATGTATCTAAAAATGTCCTTAAACCTTTTGTTTTCTTTTTGATCAACTGTAGCAAAGCAGCAATGTAGCAAAGTAGCAATGTATCAAATGTATCTAAAAATGTCCTTATACCCTTTTTTTCTTTTTTATTGTTATTATTCACAACCGCATCCCCATTATTCGCATCCCAAAAGTTCCAAAGTGCCGGATATGAAATATATCGAGCCAAATGCAAGTCTAGGTGCTATCTTCAGGTAAGAAAAGCTTTTTGCAAAAATCATTCGGGACGAAAGCCAACAAATGGCGCACAGTTGAAAACAAAACATTCCGATGGAGACAAAAGCGTTTTTCAACGCATTAGCTGGTCTTTTGGCTCCTATCATGGGCAAACACTACAGTAGTTGAGTAGTTGTCCGACCGGTCTTTTCTTTTTTGTATATTTATCAAAGCACTTCCAGACAAAACGAGTCGAACTGGTGTACATGCTGTTTTGTCGACCTCGCAAACAAGGAGGAGGACTTGGAGAGGACCGAGGTGGACCAGTAGTTCATCTTCAACTTGGAGAGGGCCGAGGTTTGTGAGGACCATGCGTTTCTACGCAAGAGGGATGCAATAAGACATTTGTGCGTGAGGCGGCCGTGGGGGAGGACTTGGAGAGGGCCGAGGTGGACCAGTAGTTCATCTTCAAGCGCAGTATCAAATGTATCTAAAAATGTCCTTATACCTTTTTTTTCTTTTTGATCAACGGTAGCAAAGCAGCAATGTAGCAAAGTAGCAATGTAGCAAATGTATCAAATGTATCTAAAAATGTCCTTATACCTTTTTCTTTTCTTTTTTATTGTTATTATTCACAATCGCATCCCCATTATTCGCATCCCAAAAGTTCCAAAGTGCCGGATATGAAATATATCGAGCCAAATGCAAGTCTAGGTGCTATCTTCAGGTAAGAAAAGCTTTTTGCAAAAATCATTCGGGACGAAAGCCAACAAATGACGCACAGTTGAAAACAAAGCATTCCGATGGAGACAAAAGCGTTTTTAAACGCATTAGCTGGTCTTTTGGCTCCTATCATGGGCAAACACTACAGTAGTTGAGTAGTTGTACGACCTGTCATTTCTTTTTTGTATATTTATCAAAGCACTTCCAGACAAAACGACGCGAACTGGTGTACATACTGTTTTGTCGACCTCGCAAACAAGGAGGAGGACTTGGAGAGGGCCGAGTTGGACCAGTAGTTCATCTTCAACTTGGAGAGGGCCGAGGTGTGCGAGGACCATGCGTTTGTACGCAAGAGGGATGCAATAAGACATGTGTGCGTGATGCGGCCGTGGAGGAGGACTTGGAGAGGGCCGAGGTGGACCAGTAGTTCATCTTCAAGCGCAGTATCAAATGTATCTAAAAATGTCCTTATACCTTTTTTCTTTTTGATCAACTGTAGCAAAGCAGCAATGTAGCAAAGTAGCAATGTAGCAAATGTATCAAATGTATCTAAAAATGTCCTTATACCTTTTTTTTCTTTTTTATTGTTATTATTCACAATCGCATCTCCATTATTCGCATCCCAAAAGTTCCAAAGTGTACTACAGTAGTTGAGTAGTTGTCCGACCTGTCTTTTCTTTTTTGTATATTTATCCAAGCACTTCCAGACAAAACGACACGAACTCGTGTACATACTGTTTTGTCGACCTCGCAAACAAGGAGGAGGACTTGGAGAGGGCCGAGTTGGACCAGTAGTTCATCTTCAACTTGGAGAGGGCCGAGGTGTGTGAGGACCATGCGTTTGTACGCAAGAGGGATGCAATAAGACATTTGTGCGTGATGCGGCCGTGGAGGAGGACTTGGAGAGGGCCGAGGTGGACCAGTAGTTCATCTTCAAGCGCAGTATCAAATGTATCTAAAAATGTCCTTATACCTTTTTTTTCTTTTTGATCAACTGTAGCAAAGCAGCAGTGTAGCAAAGTAGCAATGTAGCAAATGTATCAAATGTATCTAAAAATGTCCTTATACCTTTTTTTCTTTTTTATTGTTATTATTCCCAATCGCATCCCCATTATTCGCATCCCAAAAGTTTCAAAATGACGGATATGAAATGTATCGAGCCAAATGCAAGTCTAATTGCTATCTTCAGGTAAGAAAAGCTTTTTGCAAAAATCATTCGGGACGAAAGCCAACAAATGGCGCACAGTTGAAAACAAAACATTCCGATGGAGACAAAAGCGTTTTTCAACGCATTAGCTGGTCTTTTGGCTCCTATCATGGGCAAACACTACAGTAGTTGAGTAGTTGTCCGACCTGTCGTTTCTTTTTTGTATATTTATCAAAGCACTTCCAGACAAAACGAGTCGAACTGGTGTACATGCTGTTTTGTCGACCTCGCAAACAAGGAGGAGGACTTGGAGAGGACCGAGGTGGACCAGTAGTTCATCTTCAACTTGGAGAGGGCCGAGGTTTGTGAGGACCATGCGTTTCTACGCAAGAGGGATGCAATAAGACATTTGTGCGTGAGGCGGCCGTGGGGGAGGACTTGGAGAGGGCCGAGGTGGACCAGTAGTTCATCTTCAAGCGCAGTATCAAATGTATCTAAAAATGTCCTTATACCTTTTTTTTCTTTTTGATCAACGGTAGCAAAGCAGCAATGTAGCAAAGTAGCAATGTAGCAAATGTATCAAATGTATCTAAAAATGTCCTTATACCTTTTTCTTTTCTTTTTTATTGTTATTATTCACAATCGCATCCCCATTATTCGCATCCCAAAAGTTCCAAAGTGCCGGATATGAAATATATCGAGCCAAATGCAAGTCTAGGTGCTATCTTCAGGTAAGAAAAGCTTTTTGCAAAAATCATTCGGGACGAAAGCCAACAAATGACGCACAGTTGAAAACAAAGCATTCCGATGGAGACAAAAGCGTTTTTAAACGCATTAGCTGGTCTTTTGGCTCCTATCATGGGCAAACACTACAGTAGTTGAGTAGTTGTACGACCTGTCATTTCTTTTTTGTATATTTATCAAAGCACTTCCAGACAAAACGACGCGAACTGGTGTACATACTGTTTTGTCGACCTCGCAAACAAGGAGGAGGACTTGGAGAGGGCCGAGTTGGACCAGTAGTTCATCTTCAACTTGGAGAGGGCCGAGGTGTGTGAGGACCATGCGTTTGTACGCAAGAGGGATGCAATAAGACATGTGTGCGTGATGCGGCCGTGGAGGAGGACTTGGAGAGGGCCGAGGTGGACCAGTAGTTCATCTTCAAGCGCAGTATCAAATGTATCTAAAAATGTCCTTATACCTTTTTTCTTTTTGATCAACTGTAGCAAAGCAGCAATGTAGCAAAGTAGCAATGTAGCAAATGTATCAAATGTATCTAAAAATGTCCTTATACCTTTTTTTTCTTTTTTATTGTTATTATTCACAATCGCATCTCCATTATTCGCATCCCAAAAGTTCCAAAGTGTACTACAGTAGTTGAGTAGTTGTCCGACCTGTCTTTTCTTTTTTGTATATTTATCCAAGCACTTCCAGACAAAACGACACGAACTCGTGTACATACTGTTTTGTCGACCTCGCAAACAAGGAGGAGGACTTGCAGAGGGCCGAGTTGGACCAGTAGTTCATCTTCAACTTGGAGAGGGCCGAGGTGTGTGAGGACCATGCGTTTGTACGCAAGAGGGATGCAATAAGACATGTGTGCGTGATGCGGCCGTGGAGGAGGACTTGGAGAGGGCCGAGGTGGACCAGTAGTTCATCTTCAAGCGCAGTATCAAATGTATCTAAAAATGTCCTTATACCTTTTTTCTTTTTGATCAACTGTAGCAAAGCAGCAATGTAGCAAAGTAGCAATGTAGCAAATGTATCAAATGTATCTAAAAATGTCCTTATACCTTTTTTTTCTTTTTTATTGTTATTATTCACAATCGCATCTCCATTATTCGCATCCCAAAAGTTCCAAAGTGTACTACAGTAGTTGAGTAGTTGTCCGACCTGTCTTTTCTTTTTTGTATATTTATCCAAGCACTTCCAGACAAAACGACACGAACTCGTGTACATACTGTTTTGTCGACCTCGCAAACAAGGAGGAGGACTTGCAGAGGGCCGAGGTGGGCCAGTAGTTCATCTTCAACTTGGAGAGGGCCGAGGTGTGTGAGGACCATGCGTTTGTACGCAAGAGGGATGCAATAAGACATTTGTGCGTGATGCGGCCGTGGAGGAGGACTTGGAGAGGGCCGAGGTGGACCAGTAGTTCATCTTCAAGCGCAGTATCAAATGTATCTAAAAATGTCCTTATACCTTTTTTTTTTTATCAACTGTAGCAAAGCAGCAATGTATCAAATGTATCAAATGTATCTAAAAGTGTCCTTATACCTTTTTTTTCTTTTTTATTGTTATTATTCACAATCGCATCCCCATTATCCACATCCCAAAAGTTCCAAAGTGCCGGATATGAAATATATCGAGCCAAATGCAAGTCTAGGTGCTATCTTCAGGTAAGACAAGCTTTTTGCAAAAATCATTCGGGACGAAAGCCAACAAATGGCGCACAGTTGAAAACAAAACATTCCGATGGAGACAAAAGCGTTTTTAAACGCATTAGCTGATCTTTTGGCTCCTATCATGGGCAAACACTACAGTAGTTGAGTAGTTGTCCGACCGGTCTTTTCTTTTTTGTATATTTATCAAAGCACTTCCAGACAAAACGAGTCGAACTGGTGTACATACTGTTTTGTCGAGCTCGCAAACAAGGAGGAGGACTTGGAGAGGACCGAGGTGGACCAGTAGTTCAACTTCAACTTGGAGAGGGCCGAGGTGTGTGAGGACCATGCGTTTGTACGCAAGAGGGATGCAATAAGACATTTGTGCGTGATGCGGCCGTGGAGGAGGACTTGGAGAGGGCCGAGGTGGACCAGTAGTTCATCTTCAAGCGCAGTATCAAATGTATCTAAAAATGTCCTTATACCTTTTTTTCTTTTTTATTGTTATTATTCACAATCGCATCCCAAAAGTTTCAAAATCCCGGATATGAAATATATCGAGCCAAATGCAAGTCTAGGTGCTATCTTCAGGTAAGAAAATCTTTTTGCAAAAATCATTCGGGACGAAAGCCAACAAATGGCGCACAGTTGAAAACAAAACATTCCGATGGAGACAAAAGCGTTTTTAAACGCATTAGCTGGTCTTTTGGCTCCTATCATGGGCAAACACTACACTAGTTGAGTAGTTGTACGACCTGTCTTTTCTTTTTTGTATATTTATCAAAGCACTTCCAGACAAAACGAGTCGAACTGGTGTACATACTGTTTTGTCGATCTCGCAAACAAGGAGTAGGACTTGGAGAGGACCGAGGTGGACCAGTAGTTCATCTTCAAGCGCAGTATCAAATGTATCTAAAAATGTCCTTATACCTTTTTTTTTTTTTTGATCAACTGTAGCAAAGCAGCAATGTAGCAAATGTATCAAATGTATCTAAAAGTGTCCTTATACCTTTTTTTTCTTTTTTATTGTTATTATTCACAATCGCATCCCCATTATTCGCATCCCAAAAGTTCCAAAGTGGCGGATATGAAATATATCGAGCCAAATGCAAGTCTAGGTGCTATCTTCAGGTAAGACAAGCTTTTTGCAAAAATCATTCGGGACGAAAGCCAACAAATGGCGCACAGTTGAAAACAAAACATTCCGATGGAGACAAAAGCGTTTTTAAACGCATTAGCTGGTCTTTTGGCTCCTATCATGGGCAAACACTACAGTACTTGAGTAGTTGTCCGACCTGTCTTATCTTTTTTGTATATTTACCAAAGCACTTCTAGACAAAACGACGCGAACTGGTGTACATACTGTTTTGTCGACCTCGCAAACAAGGAGGAGGACTTGGGGAGGACCAAGATGGACAAGTAGTTCATCTTCAACTTGGAGAGGGCCGAGGTGTGTGAGGACCATGCGTTTGTACGCAAGAGGGATGCAATAAGACATTTGTGCGTGATGCGGCCGTGGAGGAGGACTTGGAGAGGGCCGAGGTGGACCAGTAGTTCATCTTCAAGCGCAGTATCAAATGTATCTAAAAATGTCCTTATACCTTTTTTTTTTCTTTTTGGTCAACTGTAGCAAAGTAGCAATGTAGCAAATGTATCAAATGTATCTAAAAATGTCCTTATACCTTTTTTTTCTTTTTTATTGTTATTATTCACAATCGCATCCCAAAAGTTTCAAAATGCCGGATATGAAATATATCGAGCCAAATGCAAGTCTAGGTGCTATCTTCAGGTAAGAAAATCTTTTTGCAAAAATCATTCGGGACGAAAGCCAACAAATGGCGCACAGTTGAAAACAAAACATTCCGATGGAGACAAAAGCGTTTTTAAACGCATTAGCTGGTCTTTTGGCTCCTATCATGGGCAAACACTACAGTAGTTGAGTAGTTGTCCGACCTGTCTTTTCTTTTTTGTATATTTATCAAAGCATTTCCAGACAAAACGAGTCGAACTGGTGTACATACTGTTTTGTCGATCTCGCAAACAAGGAGGAGGACTTGGAGAGGACCAAGATGGACAAGTAGTTCATCTTCAACTTGGAGAGGGCCGAGGTGTGTTAGGACCATGCGTTTGTACGCAAGAGGGATGCAATAAGACATTTGTGCGTGATGCGGCCGTGGAGGAGGACTTGGAGAGGGCCGAGGTGGACCAGTAGTTCATCTTCAAGCGCAGTATCAAATGTATCTAAAAATGTCCTTATACCTTTTTTTTTCTTTTTGATCAACTGTAGCAAAGCAGCAATGTAGCAAAGTAGCAGTGTAGCAAATGTATCAAATGTATCTAAAAA
Source organism: Nematostella vectensis (assembly GCF_932526225.1). NCBI lineage: Eukaryota > Metazoa > Cnidaria > Anthozoa > Actiniaria > Edwardsiidae > Nematostella > Nematostella vectensis. The sequence goes on from NC_064045.1 coordinate 1,918,360, forward strand.
TGTCCTTATACCTTTTTTTTTCTTTTTTATTGTTATTATTCCCAATCGCATCCCCATTATTCGCATCCCAAAAGTTTCAAAATGACGGATATGAAATGTATCGAGCCAAATGCAAGTCTAGGTGCTATCTTCAGGTAAGAAAATCTTTTTGCAAAAATCATTCGGGACGAAAGCCAACAAATGGCGCACAGTTGAAAACAAAACATTCCGATGGAGACAAAAGCGTTTTTAAACGCATTAGCTGGTCTTTTGGCTCCTATCATGGGCAAACACTACTGTAATTGAGTAGTTGTCCGACCTGTCTTTTCTTTTTTGTATATTTATCAAAGCACTTCCAGACAAAACGAGTCGAACTGGTGTACATACTGTTTTGTCGATCTCGCAAACAAGGAGGAGGACTTGGAGAGGACCGAGGTGGACCAGTAGTTCATCTTCAACTTGGAGAGGGCCGAGGTGTGTGAGGACCATGCGTTTGTACGCAAGAGGGATGCAATAAGACATTTGTGCGTGATGCGGCCGTGGAGGAGGACTTGGAGAGGGCCGAGGTGGACCAGTAGTTCATCTTCAAGCGCAGTATCAAATGTATCTAAAAATGTCCTTATACCTTTATTTTCTTTTTGATCAACTCTGGCAAAGCAGCAAAGTAGCAATGTAGCAAATGTATCAAATGTATCTAAAAATGTCCTTATACCTTTTTTCTTTTTAATTGTTATTATTCACAATCGTATTCCCATTATTCGCATCCCAAAAGTTCCAAAGTGCCGGATATGAAATATATCAAGCCAAATGCAAGTCTAGGTGCTATCTTCAGGTAAGAAAAGCTTTTTGCAAAAATCATTCGGGACGAAAGCCAACAAATGGCGCACAGTTGAAAACAAAACATTCCGATGGAGACAAAAGCGTTTTTAAACGCATTAGCTGGTCTTTTGGCTCCTATCATGGGCAAACACTACAGTACTTGAGTAGTTGTCCGACCTGTCTTTTCTTTTTTGTATATTTATCAAAGCACTTCCAGACAAAACGAGTCGAACTGGTGTACATACTGTTTTGTCGACCTCGCAAACAAGGAGGTGGACTTGGAGAGGACCGAGGTGGACCAGTAGTCCATCTTCAACTTGGAGAGGGCCGAGGTTTGTGAGGACCATGCGGTTGTACGCAAGAGGGATGCAATAAGACATTTGTGCGTGATGCGGCCTGTGGAGGAGGACTTGGAGAGGGCCGAGGTGGACCAGTAGTTCATCTTCAAGCGCAGTATCAAATGTATCTAAAAATGTCCTTATACCTTTTTGTTTCTTTTTTATCAACTTTAGCAAAGCAGCAATGTAGCAAAGTAGCAATGTAGCAAATGTATCAAATGTATCTAAAAATATCCTTATACCTTTTTTTTTCTTTTTTATTGTTATTATTTCCAATCGCATCCCCATTATTCGCATCCCAAAAGTTTCAAAATGCCTGATATGAAATGTATCGAGCCAAATGCAAGTCTAATTGCTATCTTCAGGTAAGAAAAGCTTTTTGCAAAAATCATTCAAGACGAAAGCCAACAAATGGCGCATTGTTGAAAACAAAACATTCCGATGGAGACAAAAGCGTTTTTCAACGCATTAGCTGGTCTTTTGGCTCCTATCATGGGCAAAAACTACAGCAGTTGAGTAGTTGTCCGACCTGTCGTTTCTTTTTTGTATATTTATCAAAGCACTTCCAGACAAAACAAGTCGAACTGGTGTACATGCTGTTTTGTCGACCTCGCAAATAAGGAGGAGGACTTGGAGAGGACCGAGGTGGACCAGTAGTTCATCTTCAACTTGGAGAGGGCCGAGGTTTGTGAGGACCATGCGTTTCTACGCAAGAGGGATGCAATAAGACATTTGTGCGTGAGGCAGCCGTAGGGTAGGACTTGGAGAGGGCCGAGGTGGACCAGTAGTTCATCTTCAAGCGCAGTATCAAATGTATCTAAAAATGTCCTTATACCTTTTTTTTCTTTTCGATCAACGGTAGCAAAGCAGCAATGTAGCAAAGTAGCAATGTAGCAAATGTATCAAATGTATCTAAAAATGTCCTTATACCTTTTTTTTCTTTTTTATTGTTATTATTCACAATCGCATCCCCATTATTCGCATCCCAAAAGTTTCAAAATGCCGGATATGAAATATATCGAGCCAAATGCAAGTCTAGGTGCTATCTTCAGGTAAGAAAATCTTTTTGCAAAAATCATTCGAGACGAAAGCCAAGAAGTGGCGCACAGTTGAAAACAAGACATTCCGATGGAGACAAAAGCGTTTTTAAACGCATTAGCTGGTCTTTTGGCTCCTATTATGGGCAAACACTACAGTAGTTGAGTAGTTGAGTAGTTGTCCGACCTGTCTTTTCTTTTTTGTATATTTATCAAAGCACTTCCAGACAAAACGAGTCGAACTGGTGCACATACTGTTTTGTCGATCTCACAAACAAGGAGGAGGACTTGGAGAGGACCGAGGTGGACCAGTAGTCCATCTTCAACTTGGAGAGGGCCGAGGTGTGTGAGGACCATGCGTTTGTACGCAAGAGGGATGCAATAAGACATTTGTGCGTGATGCGGCCGTGGAGGAGGACTTGGAGAGGGCCGAGGTGGACCAGTAGTTCATCTTCAAGCGCAGTATCAAATGTATCTAAAAATGTCCTTATACCTTTTTTTTTCTTTTTGATCAACTGTAGCAAAGCAGCAATGTAGCAAAGTAGCAGTGTAGCAAATGTATCAAATGTATCTAAAAATGTCCTTATACCTTTTTTTTTCTTTTTTATTGTTATTATTCACAATCGCATCCCAAAAGTTTCAAAATGCCGGATATGAAGTATATCGAGCCAAATGCAAGTCTAGGTGCTATCTTCAGGTAAGAAAATCTTTTTGCAAAAATCATTCGGGACGAAAGCCAACAAATGGCGCACAGTTGAAAACAAAACATTCCGATGGAGACAAAAGCGTTTTTAAACGCATTAGCTGGTCTTTTGGCTCCTATCATGGGCAAACACTACAGTAGTTGAGTAGTTGTCCGACCTGTCTTTTCTTTTTTGTATATTTATCAAAGCACTTCCAGACAAAACGAGTCGAACTGGTGCACATACTGTTTTGTCGATCTCACAAACAAGGAGGAGGACTTGGAGAGGACCGAGGTGGACCAGTAGTCCATCTTCAACTTGGAGAGGGCCGAGGTGTGTGAGGACCATGCGTTTGTACGCAAGAGGGATGCAATAAGACATTTGTGCGTGATGCGGCCGTGGAGGAGGACTTGGAGAGGGCCGAGGTGGACCAGTAGTTCATCTTCAAGCGCAGTATCAAATGTATCTAAAAATGTCCTTATACCTTTTTTTTTCTTTTTGATCAACTGTAGCAAAGCAGCAATGTAGCAAAGTAGCAATGTAGCAAATGTATCAAATGTATCTAAAAATGTCCTTATACCTTTTTTTTCTTTTTTATTGTTATTATTCACAATCGCATCCCAAAAGTTTCAAAATGCCGGATATGAAATATATCGAGCCAAATGCAAGTCTAGGTGCTATCTTCAGGTAAGAAAAGCTTTTTGCAAAAATCATTCGGGACGAAAGCCAACAAATGGCGCACAGTTGAAAACAAAACATTCCGATGGAGACAAAAGCGTTTTTAAACGCATTAGCTGGTCTTTTGGCTCCTATCATGGGCAAACACTACAGTAGTTGAGTAGTTGTCCGACCTGTCTTTTCTTTTTTGTATATTTATCAAAGCACTTCCAGACAAAACGAGTCGAACTGGTGTACATACTGTTTTGTCGACCTCGCAAACAAGGAGGAGGACTTGGAGAGGACCAAGATGGACAAGTAGTTCATCTTCAACTTGGAGAGGGCCGAGGTGTGTGAGGACCATGCGTTTGTACGCAAGAGGGATGCAATAAGACATTTGTGCGTGATGCGGCCGTGGAGGAGGACTTGGAGAGGGCCGAGGTGGACCAGTAGTTCATCTTCAAGCGCAGTATCAAATGTATCTAAAAATGTCCTTATACCTTTTTTTTTTTTTTGATCAACTGTAGCAAAGCAGCATTGTAGCAAATGTATCAAATGTATCTAAAAGTGTCCTTATACCTTTTTTTTTCTTTTTTATTGTTATTATTCACAATCGCATCCCCATTATTCGCATCCCAAAAGTTCCAAAGTGCCGGATATGAAATATATCGAGCCAAATGCAAGTCTAGGTGCTATCTTCAGGTAAGACAAGCTTTTTGCAAAAATCATTCGGGACGAAAGCCAACAAATGGCGCACAGTTGAAAACAAAACATTCCGATGGAGACAAAAGCGTTTTTAAACGCATTAGCTGGTCTTTTGGCTCCTATCATGGGCAAACACTACAGTACTTGAGTAGTTGTCCGACCTGTCTTTTCTTTTTTGTATATTTATCAAAGCACTTCCAGACAAAACGAGTCGAACTGGTGTACATACTGTTTTGTCGACCTCGCAAACAAGGAGGAGGACTTGGAGAGGACCGAGGTGGACCAGTAGTCCATCTTCAACTTGGAGAGGGCCGAGGTTTGTGAGGACCATGCGGTTGTACGCAAGAGGGATGCAATAAGACATTTGTGCGTGATGCGGCCTGTGGAGGAGGACTTGGAGAGGGCCGAGGTGGACCAGTAGTTCATCTTCAAGCGCAGTATCAAATGTATCTAAAAATGTCCTTATACCTTTTTTTTTCTTTTTTATCAACTTTAGCAAAGCAGCAATGTAGCAATGTAGCAAATGTATCAAATGTATCTAAAAATATCCTTATACCTTTTTTTTTCTTTTTTATTGTTATTATTCCCAATCGCATCCCCATTATTCGCATCCCAAAAGTTTCAAAATGCCTGATATGAAATGTATCGAGCCAAATGCAAGTCTAATTGCTATCTTCAGGTAAGAAAAGCTTTTTGCAAAAATCATTCAAGACGAAAGCCAACAAATGGCGCATTGTTGAAAACAAAACATTCCGATGGAGACAAAAGCGTTTTTCAACGCATTAGCTGGTCTTTTGGCTCCTATCATGGGCAAAAACTACAGCAGTTGAGTAGTTGTCCGACCTGTCGTTTCTTTTTTGTATATTTATCAAAGCACTCCCAGACAAAACAAGTCGAACTGGTGTACATGCTGTTTTGTCGACCTCGCAAACAAGGAGGAGGACTTGGAGAGGACCGAGGTGGACCAGTAGTTCATCTTCAACTTGGAGAGGGCCGAGGTTTGTGAGGACCATGCGTTTCTACGCAAGAGGGATGCAATAAGACATTTGTGCGTGAGGCGGCCGTAGGGTAGGACTTGGAGAGGGCCGAGGTGGACCAGTAGTTCATCTTCAAGCGCAGTATCAAATGTATCTAAAAATGTCCTTATACCTTTTTTTTTCTTTTTGATCAACGGTAGCAAAGCAGCAATGTAGCAAAGTAGCAATGTAGCAAATGTAGCAAATGTATCTAAAAATGTCCTTATACCTTTTTTTTCTTTTTTATTGTTATTATTCACAATCGCATCCCCATTATTCGCATCCCAAAAGTTCCAAAGTGTACTACAGTAGTTGAGTAGTTGTCCGACCTGTCTTTTCTTTTTTGTATATTTATCCAAGCACTTCCAGACAAAACGACACGAACTCGTGTACATACTGTTTTGTCGACCTCGCAAACAAGGAGGAGGACTTGCAGAGGGCCGAGGTGGGCCAGTAGTTCATCTTCAACTTGGAGAGGGCCGAGGTGTGTGAGGACCATGCGTTTGTACGCAAGAGGGATGCAATAAGACATTTGTGCGTGATGCGGCCGTGGAGGAGGACTTGGAGAGGGCCGAGGTGGACCAGTAGTTCATCTTCAAGCGCAGTATCAAATGTATCTAAAAATGTCCTTATACCTTTTTTTTTTTTTTTGATCAACTGTAGCAAAGCAGCATTGTAGCAAATGTATCAAATGTATCTAAAAGTGTCCTTATACCTTTTTTTTCTTTTTTATTGTTATTATTCACAATCGCATCCCCATTATTCGCATCCCAAAAGTTCCAAAGTGCCGGATATGAAATATATCGAGCCAAATGCAAGTCTAGGTGCTATCTTCAGGTAAGACAAGCTTTTTGCAAAAATCATTCGGGACGAAAGCCAACAAATGGCGCACAGTTGAAAACAAAACATTCCGATGGAGACAAAAGCGTTTTTAAACGCATTAGCTGGTCTTTTGGCTCCTATCATGGGCAAACACTACAGTACTTGAGTAGTTGTCCGACCTGTCTTTTCTTTTTTGTATATTTACCAAAGCACTTCTAGACAAAACGACGCGAACTGGTGTACATACTGTTTTGTCGACCTCGCAAACAAGGAGGAGGACTTGGGGAGGACCAAGATGGACAAGTAGTTCATCTTCAACTTGGAGAGGGCCGAGGTGTGTGAGGACCATGCGTTTGTACGCAAGAGGGATGCAATAAGACATTTGTGCGTGATGCGGCCGTGGAGGAGGACTTGGAGAGGGCCGAGGTGGACCAGTAGTTCATCTTCAAGGGCAGTATCAAATGTATCTAAAAATGTCCTTATACCTTTTTTTTTCTTTTTGATCAACTGTAGCAAAGCAGCAATGTAGCAAAGTAGCAATGTAGCAAATGTATCAAATGTATCTAAAAATGTCCTTATACCTTTTTTTCTTTTTTATTGTTATTATTCACAATCGCATCCCAAAAGTTCCAAAGTGCCGGATATGAAATATATCCCAAAAGTTTCAAAATGCCGGATATGAAATATATCGAGCCAAATGCAAGTCTAGGTGCTATCTTCAGGTAAGAAAAGCTTTTTGCAAAAATCATTCGGGACGAAAGCCAACAAATGGCGCACAGTTGAAAACAAAACATTCCGATGGAGACAAAAGCGTTTTTAAACGCATTAGCTGGTCTTTTGGCTCCTATCATGGGCAAACACTACAGTAGTTGAGTAGTTGTCCGACCTGTCTTTTCTTTTTTGTATATTTATCAAAGCATTTCCAGACAAAACGAGTCGAACTGGTGTACATACTGTTTTGTCGATCTCGCAAACAAGGAGGAGGACTTGGAGAGGACCAAGATGGACAAGTAGTTCATCTTCAACTTGGAGAGGGCCGAGGTGTGTTAGGACCATGCGTGTGTACGCAAGAGGGATGCAATAAGACATTTGTGCGTGATGCGGCCGTGGAGGAGGACTTGGAGAGGGCCGAGGTGGACCAGTACTTCATCTTCAAGCGCAGTATCAAATGTATCTAAAAATGTCCTTATACCTTATTTTTCTTTTTGATCAACTGTAGCAAAGCAGCAATGTAGCAATGTAGCAAATGTATCTAAAAATGTCCTTATACCTTTTTTCTTTTTTATTGTTATTATTCACAATCGCATCCCCATTATTCGCATCCCAAAAGTTTCAAAATGCCGGATATGAAATATATCGAGCCAAATGCAAGTCTAGGTGCTATCTTCAGGTAAGAAAATCTTTTTGCAAAAATCATTCGGGACGAAAGCCAAGAAATGGCGCACAGTTGAAAACAAAACATTCCGATGGAGACAAAAGCGTTTTTAAACGCATTAGCTGGTCTTTTGGCTCCTATCATGGGCAAACACTACAGTACTTGAGTAGTTGTCCGACCTGTCTTTTCTTTTTTGTATATTTATCAAAGCACTTCCAGACAAAACGAGTCGAACTGGTGTACATACTGTTTTGTCGATCTCACAAACAAGGAGGAGGACTTGGAGAGGACCGAGGTGGACCAGTAGTCCATCTTCAACTTGGAGAGGGCCGAGGTGTGTGAGGACCATGCGTTTGTACGCAAGAGGGATGCAATAAGACATTTGTGCGTGATGCGGCCGTGGAGGAGGACTTGGAGAGGGCCGAGGTGGACCAGTAGTTCATCTTCAAGCGCAGTATCAAATGTATCTAAAAATGTCCTTATACCTTTTTTTTTTCTTTTTGATCAACTGTAGCAAAGTAGCAATATAGCAAATGTATCAAATGTATCTAAAAATGTCCTTATACCTTTTTTTTCTTTTTTATTGTTATTATTCACAATCACATCGCAAAAGTTTCAAAATGCCGGATATGAAATATATCGAGCCAAATGCAAGTCTAGGTGCTATCTTCAGGTAAGAAAATCTTTTTGCAAAAATCATTCGGGACGAAAGCCAACAAATGGCGCACAGTTGAAAACAAAACATTCCGATGGAGACAAAAGCGTTTTTAAACGCATTAGCTGGTCTTTTGGCTCCTATCATGGGCAAACACTACAGTAGTTGAGTAGTTGAGTAGTTGTCCGACCTGTCTTTTCTTTTTTGTATATTTATCAAAGCACTTCCAGACAAAACGAGTCGAACTGGTGTACATACTGTTTTGTTGACCTCGCAACCAGGAGTAGGACTTGGAGAGGACCGAGATGGACCAGTAGTTCATCTTCAACTTGGAGAGGGCCGAGGTGTGTGAGGACCATGCGTTTGTACGCAAGAGGGATGCAATAAGACATTTGTGCGTGATGCGGCCGTGGAGGAGGACTTGGAGAGGGCCGAGGTGGACCAGTAGTTCATCTTCAAGCGCAGTATCAAATGTATCTAAAAATGTCCTTATACCTTTTTTTTTCTTTTTGATCAACTGTAGCAAAGCAGCAATGTAGCAAATGTATCAAATGTATCTAAAAATGTCCTTATACCTTTTTTTTCTTTTTTATTGTTATTATTCACAATCGCATCCCAAAAGTTTCAAAATGCCGGATATGAAATATATCGAGCCAAATGCAAGTCTAGGTGCTATCTTCAGGTAAGAAAAGCTTTGTGCAAAAATCATTCGGGACGAAAGCCAACAAATGGCGCAGAGTTGAAAACAAAACATTCCGATGGAGACAAAAGCGTTTTTAAACGCATTAGCTGGTCTTTTGGCTCCTATCATGGGCAAACACTACAGTAGTTGAGTAGTTGTCCGACCTGTCTTTTCTTTTTTGTATATTTATCAAAGCACTTCCAGACAAAACGAGTCGAACTGGTGTACATACTGTTTTGTCGATCTCGCAAACAAGGAGGAGGACTTGGAGAGGACCAAGATGGACAAGTAGTTCATCTTCAACTTGGAGAGGGCCGAGCTGTGTGAGGACCATGCGTTTGTACGCAAGAGGGATGCAATAAGACATTTCTGCGTGATGGGGCCGTGGAGGAGGACTTGGAGAGGGCCGAGGTGGACCAGTAGTTCATCTTCAAGCGCAGTATCAAATGTATCTAAAAATGTCCTTATACCTTTTTTTTCTTTTTGATCAACTGTAGCAAAGTAGCAATGTAGCAAAGTAGCAATGTATCAAATGTATCTAAAAATGTCCTTATACCCTTTTTTCTTTTTTATTGTTATTATTCACAATCGCATCCCCATTATTCGCATCCCAAAAGTTTCAAAATGCCGGATATGAAATATATCGAGCCAAATGCAAGTCTAGGTGCTATCTTCAGGTAAGAAAATCTTTTTGCAAAAATCATTCGGGACGAACGCCAAGAAATGGCGCACAGTTGAAAACAAAACATTCCGATGGAGACAAAATCGTTTTTAAACGCATTAGCTGGTCTTTTGGCTCCTATCATGGGCAAACACTACAGTAGTTGAGTAGTTGTCCGACCTGTCTTTTCTTTTTTGTATATTTATCAAAGCACTTCCAGACAAAACGAGTCGAACTGGTGTACATACTGTTTTGTCGATCTCGCAAACAAGGAGGAGGACTTGGAGAGGACCGAGGTGGACCAGTAGTTCATCTTCAACTTGGAGAGGGCCGAGGTGTGTGAGGACCATGCGTTTGTACGCAAGAGGGATGCAATAAGACATTTGTGCGTGATGCGGCCGTGGAGGAGGACTTGGAGAGGGCCGAGGTGGACCAGTAGTTCATCTTCAAGCGCAGTATCAAATGTATCTAAAAATGTCCTTATACCTTTATTTTCCTTTTGATCAACTGTAGCAAAGCAGCAAAGTAGCAATGTAGCAAATGTATCAAATGTATCTAAAAATGTCCTTATACCTTTTTTTCTTTTTAATTGTTATTATTCACAATCGCATCCCCATTATTCGCATCCCAAAAGTTCCAAAGTGCCGGATATGAAATATATCGAGCCAAATGCAAGTCTAGGTGCTATCTTCAGGTAAGAAAAGCTTTTTGCAAAAATCATTCGGGACGAAAGCCAACAAATGGCGCACAGTTGAAAACAAAACATTCCGATGGAGACAAAAGCGTTTTTAAACGCATTAGCTGGTCTTTTGGCTCCTATCATGGGCAAACACTACAGTACTTGAGTAGTTGTCCGACCTGTCTTTTCTTTTTTGTATATTTATCAAAGCACTTCCAGACAAAACGAGTCGAACTGGTGTACATACTGTTTTGTTGACCTCGCAAACAAGGAGTAGGACTTGGAGAGGACCGAGATGGACCAGTAGTTCATCTTCAACTTGGAGAGGGCCGAGGTGTGTGAGGACCATGCGTTTGTACGCAATAGGGATGCAATAAGACATTTGTGCGTGATGCGGCCGTGGAGGAGGACTTGGAGAGGGCCGAGGTGGACCAGTAGTTCATCTTCAAGCGCAGTATCAAATGTATCTAAAAATGTCCTTATACCTTTTTTTTTCTTTTTGATCAACTGTAGCAAAGCAGCAATGTAGCAAAGTAGCAATGTAGCAAATGTATCAAATGTATCTAAAAATGTCCTTATACCTTTTTTTCTTTTTTATTGTTATTATTCACAATCGCATCCCAAAAGTTCCAAAGTGCCGGATATGAAATATATCCCAAAAGTTTCAAAATGCCGGATATGAAATATATCGAGCCAAATGCAAGTCTAGGTGCTATCTTCAGGTAAGAAAAGCTTTTTGCAAAAATCATTCGGGATGAAAGCCAACAAATGGCGCACAGTTGAAAACAAAACATTCCGATTGAGACAAAAGCGTTTTTAAACGCATTAGCTGGTCTTTTGGCTCCTATCATGGGCAAACACTACAGTACTTGAGTAGTTGTCCGACCTGTCTTTTCTTTTTTGTATATTTATCAAAGCACTTCCAGACAAAACGAGTCGAACTGGTGTACATACTGTTTTGTCGACCTCGCAAACAAGGAGGAGGACTTGGAGAGGACCTAGGTGGACCAGTAGTCCATCTTCAACTTGGAGAGGGCCGAGGTTTGTGAGGACCATGCGTTTGTACGCAAGAGGGATGCAATAAGACATTTGTCCGTGATGCGGCCTGTGGAGGAGGACTTGGAGAGGGCCGAGGTGGACCAGTAGTTCATCTTCAAGCGCAGTATCAAATGTATCTAAAAATGTCCTTATACCTTTTTTTTTTCTTTTTGACCAACTGTAGCAAAGCAGCAATGTAGCAAAGTAGCAATGTAGCAAATGTATCTAAAAATGTCCTTATACCTTTTTTTCTTTTTTATTGTTATTATTCACAATCGCATCCCCATTATTCGCATCCCAAAAGTTCCAAAGTGCTGGATATGAAATATATCGAGCCAAATGCAAGTCTAGGTGCTATCTTCAGGTAAGAAAAGCTTTTTGCAAAAATCATTCGGGACGAAAGCCAACAAATGGCGCACAATTGAAAACAAAACATTCCGATGGAGACAAAAGCGTTTTTAAACGCATTAGCTGGTCTTTTGGCTCCTATCATGGGCAAACACTACAGTAGTTGAGTAGTTGTCCGACCTGTCTTTTCTTTTTTGTATATTTATCAAAGCACTTCCAGACAAAACGAGTCGAACTGGTGTACATACTGTTTTGTCGACCTCGCAAACAAGGAGGAGGACTTGGAGAGGACCAAGATGGACAAGTAGTTCATCTTCAACTTGGAGAGGGCCGAGGTGTGTGAGGACCATGCGTTTGTACGCACGAGGGATGCAATAAGACATTTGTGCGTGATGCGGCCGTGGAGGAGGACTTGGAGAGGGCCGAGGTGGACCAGTAGTTCATCTTCAAGCGCAGTATCAAATGTATCTAAAAATGTCCTTATACCTTTGCTACATTGCTGCTTTGCTACAGTTGATCAAAAACAAAAAAAAGTAGCAATGTAGCAAATGTATCAAATGTATCTAAAAATGTCCTTATACCTTTTTTTCTTTTTTATTGTTATTATTCACAATCGCACCCCCATTATTCGCATCCCAAAAGTTCCAAAGTGCCGGATATGAAATATATCGAGCCAAATGCAAGTCTAGGTGCTATCTTCAGGTAAGAAAAGCTTTTTGCAAAAATCATTCGGGACGAAAGCCAACAAATGGCGCACAGTTGAAAACAAAACATTCCGATGGAGACAAAAGCGTTTTTAAACGCATTAGCTGGTCTTTTGGCTCCTATCATGGGCAAACACTACAGTAGTTGATTAGTTGTCCGACCTGTCTTTTCTTTTTTGTATATTTATCAAAGCACTTCCAGACAAAACGAGTCGAACTGGTGTACATACTGTTTTGTCGATCTCTTAAACAAGGAGGAGGAATTGGAGAGGGCCGAGGTGGACCAGTAGTTCATCTTCAAGCGCAGTATCAAATGTATCTAAAAATGTCCTTATACCTTTTTTTTTCTTTTTTATCAACTTTAGCAAAGCAGCAATGTAGCAAAGTAGCAATGTAGCAAATGTATCAAATGTATCTAAAAATGTCCTTATACCTTTTTTTCTTTTTTATTGTTATTATTCCCAATCGCATCCCCATTATTCGCATCCCAAAAGTTTCAAAATGCCTGATATGAAATGTATCGAGCCAAATGCAAGTCTAATTGCTATCTTCAGGTAAGAAAAGCTTTTTGCAAAAATCATTCAAGACGAAAGCCAACAAATGGAGCATTGCTGAAAACAAAACATTCCGATGGAGACAAAAGCGTTTTTCAACGCATTAGCTGGTCTTTTGGCTCCTATCATGGGCAAAAACTACAGCAGTTGAGTAGTTGTCCGACCTGTCGTTTCTTTTTTGTATATTTATCAAAGCACTTCCAGACAAAACAAGTCGAACTGGTGTACATGCTGTTTTGTCGACCTCGCAAACAAGGAGGAGGACTTGGAGAGGACCGAGGTGGACCAGTAGTTCATCTTCAACTTGGAGAGGGCCGAGGTTTGTGAGGACCAAGCGTTTCTACGCAAGAGGGATGCAATAAGACATTTGTACGTGAGGCGGCCGTGGGGGAGGACTTGGAGAGGGCCGAGGTGGACCAGTAGTTCATCTTCAAGCGCAGTATCAAATGTATCTAAAAATGTCCTTATACCTTTTTTTTTCTTTTTGATCAACGGTAGCAAAGCAGCAATGTAGCAAAGTAGCAATGTAGCAAATGTATCAAATGTATCTAAAAATGTCCTTATACCTTTTTCTTTTCTTTTTTATTGTTATTATTCACAATCGCATCCCCATTATTCGCATCCCAAAAGTTCCAAAGTGCCGGATATGAAATATATCGAGCCAAATGCAAGTCTAGGTGCTATCTTCAGGTAAGAAAAGCTTTTTGCAAAAATCATTCGGGACGAAAGCCAACAAATGACGCACAGTTGAAAACAAAGCATTCCGATGGAGACAAAAGCGTTTTTAAACGCATTAGCTGGTCTTTTGGCTCCTATCATGGGCAAACACTACAGTAGTTGAGTAGTTGTACGACCTGTCATTTCTTTTTTGTATATTTATCAAAGCACTTCCAGACAAAACGACGCGAACTGGTGTACATACTGTTTTGTCGACCTCGCAAACAAGGAGGAGGACTTGGAGAGGGCCGAGTTGGACCAGTAGTTCATCTTCAACTTGGAGAGGGCCGAGGTGTGTGAGGACCATGCGTTTGTACGCAAGAGGGATGCAATAAGACATGTGTGCGTGATGCGGCCGTGGAGGAGGACTTGGAGAGGGCCGAGGTGGACCAGTAGTTCATCTTCAAGCGCAGTATCAAATGTATCTAAAAATGTCGTTATACCTTTTTTTTCTTTTTGATCAACTGTAGCAAAGCAGCAATGTAGCAAAGTAGCAATGTAGCAAATGTATCAAATGTATCTAAAAATGTCCTTATACCTTTTTTTTTCTTTTTTATTGTTATTATTCACAATCGCATCTCCATTATTTGCATCCCACAAGTTCCAAAGTGTACTACAGTAGTTGAGTAGTTGTCCGACCTTTCTTTTCTTTTTTGTATATTTATCCAAGCACTTCCAGACAAAACGACACGAACTCGTGTACATACTGTTTTGTCGACCTCGCAAACAAGGAGGAGGACTTGCAGAGGGCCGAGGTGGGCCAGTAGTTCATCTTCAACTTGGAGAGGGCCGAGGTGTGTGAGGACCATGCGTTTGTACGCAAGAGGGATGCAATAAGACATTTGTGCGTGATGCGGCCGTGGAGGAGGACTTGGGGAGGGCCGAGGTGGACCAGTAGTTCATCTTCAAGCGCAGTATCAAATGTATCTAAAAATGTCCTTATACCTTTTTTTTTTGATCAACTGTAGCAAAGCAGCAATGTAGCAAATGTATCAAATGTAACTAAAAGTGTCCTTATACCTTTTTTTTCTTTTTTATTGTTATTATTCACAATCGCATCCCCATTATTCGCATCCCAAAAGTTCCAAAGTGCCGGATATGAAATATATCGAGCCAAATGCAAGTCTAGGTGCTATCTTCAGGTAAGACAAGCTTTTTGCAAAAATCATTCGGGACGAAAGCCAACAAATGGCGCACAGTTGAAAACAAAACATTCCGATGGAGACAAAAGCGTTTTTAAACGCATTAGCTGGTCTTTTGGCTCCTATCATGGGCAAACACTACAGTACTTGAATAGTTGTCCGACCTGTCTTTTCTTTTTTGTATATTTACCAAAGCACTTCTAGACAAAACGACGCGAACTGGTGTACATACTGTTTTGTCGACCTCGCAAACAAGGAGGAGGACTTGGGGAGGGCCGAGGTGGGCCAGTAGTTCATCTTCAGCTTGGAGAGGGCCGAGGTGTGTGAGGACCATGCGTTTGTACGCAAGAGGGATGCAATAAGACATTTGTGCGTAATGCGGCCGTGGAGGAGGACTTGGAGAGGGCCGAGGTGGACCAGTAGTTCATCGCCTTCGCTAAAATATGACTACACTATAAATATTCCGCCACAACCCTGAAAGCAGCCCCAGATCTGAACTTAAAGGATCGTGGCGATATACGAAACTAGGTCGCCTTAAAGGTATCGGGCCTAATGTATATTTTAAACGCATCGGATTTCCATCAACCCATAGCCCTTATTTGGGAATCCGAATAGCCCTTTTCGTAGGTGTGACAAACCGCTCCGATCCGAAAGCTATGGCTCTTATAGCGAGAAGTGTCCAACTCACAAAAACTAAGGCACCGATTTAATTCTAATGAAAATTGGGACATAGATACGGGATTACCATGGGATAGAAAAAGAGGCCCTGGTTGGGATCCCCTCGCAGCGCAGTAATCCATAATAGCGCGCACTGGGCAGTAGTTGGCCGACGGCAAACGCGCAATTGTTATCTCGAACGGCCTATTACTCGTGGTATGCTGGAAATGCGAAGTCGTTATCACTAGTTTACTTATCTCTTTGCCGCTTTTATAGAGCGCTAAATCTCTGATTTGAACGACTTGATCGCCTAAGGCAGATATTTTTGGGATTAATTCACCTATGCGGAAAAACCCGTAGAAAGCCGCCATAAACATTGCTTTGAATAGCGTGCGTTGCGAGGCCGAAGAATTTGTGGAAACAAGGGCATCCACCAGCTGGTGTAACACTGTTTCTGTTATCGGCAATCGCACATCTGGTGATTTTTGTTTTTTGACAGCTGTCAAAAGTTTGTGAATTATAAACGCTTGCGTTGGGTCCGGCATGCCTTTTAGCTTATGTACGTAGCCTATCGAAGACATATATGACAGGATTGTCGAGGCGGCTAATTGCTTAGCTCTCAAGTAAGAAATAAAGAGTGCTAAAGTAGGGGTGCCTAATGGGAGGTTTAGCTGGTCTGTGCGATAGAACTGATGATAAAACTGTCGAAACGTGTTCCATGCTCTAGCGTAAGCTTGTTGCGACCCGGAAGAGAGGGCATTACCTAACAGCTCGTTTAAAATACGCACCAAGTCTCCGGTCGTAGGCTCAGGGGTACCGCGGTTGGCTGAGTGTCCGCTTCGGGAAATATTTCTCGAAACTGATCGACCTGGAACCGTGAAATCAAATCGGCCTTGGTGTTAGACTGAAAGTAGTAAAGCCTCCCCAGGTCTTTCATGCGAAATCTCTCCTGGAGAATCTGCTTCGTCTCTAACATAATGCCCATGTCACTTGCAGCAATAATAATGTCATCCACCCATATCAACATGTACACAACTTTGTCACCAATCTCTTTCTTGTATACACAATGATCAACTGAGTTCTAAACAAACTGGTTCTCTACTAAACAGTTATGCAAAACTGTGTTCCAATTTCTACCAGACTGCTTTAAGCCATAAAGTGACTTGTTTAACTTATACACTAGTCTTTCATTACCAGAAGAACTAGGAACTTCAAAACCTTCTGCTTGATCCATATAGATATCACAATCAATAGGGGCATTTAAATATGCTGTCTTCACATCCATTTGATGTAAGATCAGATTGTTTTGTGCCGCTAGCTGGCATAGCACTCACACAGATGTAAGGTTAGCAGTAGGGGCCAAGGTTTCTTGGAAATCAATTCCTCTCACCTGATTGTAGCCCTTTGCTACATATCTAGCTTTGAAGGTATCACCATCAGCACCCTCTTTGATGGTGTAAACCCAGCGACCCCCCACTGCCGTTCTACCTTCTGGCAGGTTAGTTAGGCTGAAAGTATCATTAAGAAGAGAATCCATTTCCTCTTTCATAGCTCCTCTCCAGTTCTCCGATTCTTGAGATTCCATAGCTTCTTGGTATGTCTGTGGAAAAGATGAGATTTTGTAACAATAGTCAACTGAGCTCATGACTTGATTGCTCTCAATCTCCCCTTCAGTAACATATTCCACAGGGTGTATAGGAGGTCTTCTTACCCTCCTAGGATACCTAGTCTCAGGTGGAGCCTGAGACTCACATGGCTCTCCCTCAGCCTCCCCTGTGGGCCCCTCTACTTCCTCGTCTGGGGCCTCTTGTGGGCCATCTACACATGGAATACTGGCATTAACTGGATCATGGTTACCAGTAGTGGGATGTTGGAACAACATGGCTTCCTCGTTGCCTGGCAACAAGCCATCTGTTTGTGTCTGTTGCTCAACGACACTCTTTGTGGGAAACTTCACCACCCTATACTTCCTGACTTTGTTGGCCTCTGGAATATATACAAGATAAGACAGGCTCCCCTTATCATATCCCAGGAATACTCCCTTAGTACATCTGTCATCAAGTTTCTTTTTCATCTGTTTGTACGCAAAACACTCAGACCCAAAAACTCTCATGTTAGATAGATTAGGCTTGCGCCCTGTCATGGCTTGGTACGGCGTTTGCTGTAGACGCTTATTAAAGCATCGATTGCGTATGTACGCAGCCGCACTTACTGCATAAGGCCAGAATTCTCTACTAACATTACTCTGAGTCAGTAGGCACCTTCCCATCTCAAAAAGAGTTCGCCAGTGGCGTTCAGCAGTGCCATTCTGGTGAGGGGAGTTTGGACACGATTTTCTATGGTTGATCCCATTTCTTAAAAGAAGAGACTCGAACTCATTTGGAATGAACTCACCACCTCCATCAGATCTTATGGTCTATCACTTTGGGTGATGACAACAACAAATGGCTTGAAACTCTCTGGCAAACCCTTGAGAAACATCGCAATCAGTAGGCTATCTGTCACTGTTTTTTTTTTCTTGAGAGCTGTGGCTGCTTTTTCAGCCCTTATTATATACTCTGTGACAGATTCGTCGGGCGATTTCACGGGCGACGTCAACTCGGTGTAAAGCGAAATTACACGTGGCTTCCCGGTTCCAGCGTAATGTTCTCGTAAAATCTTCAGCGCTTTTCTTCCATCATCAGTTGCATCTCTCATAACTAATGACAGGCTCTTGTCATCGAGGAATTGTATCAGCTCGGCAAATGCTTCTTCGTTCTTCGAGGCATCAACTACGCCCCCGGCAAGGATGATATCTTTCAATTTCTGAAGCTTCATGTATCCTAGAAACTTTATCTCCCATTGTTCGTATCTTCTTTCATCTCCATCGAACAGAAGGCGCCCGTACCTTCCAGTGGCATCTCGCCTAGGCCCATAACCTGTTGTATTAGTTGCAGCGCTCATGATGGAGGAAAACTATCGTGGATTACACAAAGACACATAAAGACACGCCATCTTGGTTAGCTCCCGAATCGCGAAGAACATCCGGGATCTTTTATTTGTATAATCATACACAGGGATCCCATCCCATGAGATCACACTCTAACACTATGGCCCCAGATATGGAGTGCCAGTACGATTGGGAAAAATTCCAAAAAGGTTATGTTAAAGTTTTGCCAGGCTTTTTTCAAAGCCACGTAAAACCAGTGCGTTCCTAAAATCGCGCCATAACCTTTTGACCCTGCTGTGTCTGTAAATAGCCCGAGCTTTGACGATAGTTGCCAACGCTTCTCGATAAAAAATGATCTGCCGTTATGATCATGTAAAAAAGATTGCCTTGAGATCGGACCTTGAGATCGGACTTAGCCTGGCGCGTTAACCTTATGCAATGCGCTGGGTGCTTAACGCCTCGAGTGAGATCGATAAGTCGACGTAGAAACGCGCGCCCCGGCAAAACGACTGAGCATGTGAAATTTATGAGGCCGATAAGCGATTGCAATTCCTTAAATGTGACTTTTTTGCGTTTAAGCAAAGGGGCTATCAAAGCCTTACACTTTGCGAGCTTATCGCCGGGTAGCCGTGCTTCTTGGTGCACTGAATCCAGAGTAATGCCCGCGAATTGCAAACACGTCTCTGTACCCATGGTTTTTTTCCTGTGCAATGGAAACCCCGAGGAAGTTACACATAGAATGAAAGTTATGTCTTCCCGGCATTTTTCCGCACTATTGGCGATAAAAAGGAAGTTTATCTAAAATATGCAGAACTCCGGATGCCCCATATCGCATGGGATGAGCTAAAAGCTTCGAAAATTGCACAAGATGAAGAACAACCCATAGGGAGACAGCGATCGTAATACAGGAACCCTGCAACGTTAGGCCTAATAGTGGATGATCAGACTGGTGTATAGGAATTATTCTTAAGGCAGATTTAATATCTTGGCCATGAGGGAGCCAGGGCCCATCCTCTGCAGGATAGAAATAACATCCGAAATTGTAGCGTAGTGCACTGAGGAATATTCCTCGGGTATGAAATCGTTGATGGAAATACCATGAGGGAAAGACAAATGTTGAATAAGGCGGTATTCCCCTGGTGTCTTTTTATAATAATAATGAGTTTAATTCAACCTTTCGCAGTATAGACTGGATTACAGTTGAGTCAGAGATACAAGTAAGCAATACAATAAACTACAATTAATCAAATGTAATTAGCATATTTAACAGTAACGAACTCGTTGAAACGACTCGTATTAGTAGGCCTCTGATAAGACTTAGATTTAGATCTGAGATTATAACCTGGATCATGCGTAATGCGACGCCCTTTAATGATAGGAAAAAGAGGATTCTCTGGTTTGATTCTGGAAACGAATCGCTGGCATGCGATATTTCTTCGCTCGTGCAACGTTGGAAGCTTTGCAAGCTTGAGTGAGCCCTCATAACTACTACCTGGGAAAGCGATCTTGAGCGCACGCCTCTAAACATTCTCTAGGGCGTCAGACAGATAATTTGGAAGGTTCGCAAAGGCTGCAGACGCATATTCAATTACCGATCTGATAAGTGACCGGTAGACTGTTATCAGCTCTATGGCATCCAGGCCGCATTTCTTAAGTACTCTTAGAGCATAAAGCCTTTTGTTAGCCTTCTTAATTATGAAGTCGCAGTGCGCAACCCATGTTAAGTCACACGATATGAGAACGCCAAGCAGCTTGAACGACTGCACCCGATCGATGGTATTGCCGCCTACGGCCATGGGCTGCCAACTGCAACTATCATAGTTTAAGAAGCTAACGGACATTTCTTTGCACTTTGATGGATTAAGGCGCATGTTATTCTTTAGGGCATATGCTTGAATGTCGTTAACAATGTGTCCTAGGAGGGATGGTGAGTTCCTAGGTACCACCTCAAGAACAGTCAAATCATCCACGAACTTAGCCCGCGGGGGCCACGTCCTGACCAAGTCATTGAACATTACACAGAAGAGAATGGGCCACTGGTACACTGGGGGATTCCCCTGTTAAGTAGTTGCGAGGAAGATGTTTTACCATCGAGGCAAACAGACTGCGAACGCCCTTGTAGAAAGGCTGCAACCCAGCGCAAAAGTGCCGTTTCAACATAAAGTGATCTTAACTTATCTAGTAAGATGTGATGGTCAATTAAATCGAATGCTTTTCTAAAATCCGCGAAAAAGAGTCTAATCGGGCAATTGCCTAGATCAAGGGCCTCAAGCATAAGGTGTAGAATATAGACAATAGCCTGTTTGGTAGAAATAGACGCAACTGCAAACTGCTTACTATCTATTTTATCTAAGACAGCGGGGAGCATTCTCGAAAGTGTTAGTCCTTCCATGATCTTGGCGACTTGTGACGTTAGGGAGATAAGTCTCACATCGTTTTCCACGGTCTTGGCATGCTTGGACTTAGGGAGAGGACGTGCGATAGCAGACTTAAGAAGAGATGGGAAGAAGCCATCAGTTAGCGAGCTGTTGTAAAGGTCGCATATGACCAAAGCAAGTTCGAAGGAGAAGGTCTTCAGGATGGTATTGGGAATTCCATCGGGACCTGGTGCTTTTTTTTTATCTTGGTGGCAGATAGGGCTCGCTCAACCTCCGGGATGGTGGCAAGTAACCTAGCAGGGACTTCATCGACTTGAAAGGATGCCACATCGCGAGTAGTTAGGGGGGGGGGGGGGGAGGTCATAGGTCAGCCCGACAAAGAAGGAATTCATCCTGTTACACAGAGACTCGAGAGGGTCGGAATCACTTGTGACAAGGAGCTGATCGTACCACTTTCCGTTACGACAGGAGCCACCAGATAAAGCTTTAACCTCCTTCCACCAACGACTGATGTTGGACTCTTTGAGGGCCTCGACCTTTCTCTCATAGAAGGTGCGCTTACAAGATTTAATTAGCCGCTGAACCTTATTACGCCACAAGTGGAAGGCTGGTGAGCCCTTGCCACCCCTGGAGAAGGCTCGTTGCCTTTTAGAAATAGCGAGGGATAACTCCTATCGGCGAGCAGTAGAGTGATTTAAGTGCGTGTCCGCGACAGGACCATGCAGTCGCGGACACGCCGATCTGGATGAAACTTGGCCAGTTTTTCAGAGGACCTCCACACCTCGAACGGTTTGAAGTTTGAAGAAATTAGGGGGGAGTTAGACCACCCCCTTTATTTTGGGCCTGAAATGACTTTGAAACTCCTTTTAAAATGGCTCCATTTCCCGCTTCTCTTAAGCAAATACGTTTTATTAAATATCAATGACACTTACTATGATTGTTTTCACATATCTATCGAGCTAGTATACGGAAGACCATTGCATTTAGTTAAATTTCAAGATGTCACGAGCTGTCAATCGAATCTCCAATTTCTCTGAGTTTTAAGAGCCTCTAAAATCATCAATATTTAGGCCCAAATATCCCCAACACGCGAAAACCACTAATACCAGATGAAAGAGGGGTTTTTCCGACTTTCAAAATCTGCAATGAAATTTCTGGGCATATCTATTGTCGCCCTGTGACGTCATCGTGAATATGACGTATTCGACTCAGGGATCCCGCGTCAAATGTTTGCTATAATGGGTCCTTAGGGTCGAAAAAAAAGAGTCACACTTCTCGTTATTCACCACATGGACTAAATAGATAAAGAATATGATTTTAATGATGATAAAAAGTAACAATGGGTACCTGTGTTGTCGCTTTTCGGATTCTGCGAGAATTTGTTGTAAAAGATTTGTCCGAAAATGGACTCCTTTCAACACCAAGACGACCATATAGATATTCAAACATGAAATAAACAATGTTTTAAGGTTGCACTGTTGCTATTTCTGTTGCTCTCCACCATTCTCTCAGCAATTCGTGTCAAACTAACAATATAAAATAACATTTCGAGCTGACAAAAGTGACATAAGGGCTACCTAGAAACAATTGTTGCATTGCTGTGTCGAAAATTAACATGTGAGAGAGTTTGATCTAGTTTGACTTTTAGATTGACCTCTGCACGGAGAGCTGACTCCGGACTGCTTGACGGATAACATGAATATCGATCTCACTGTTCTCTCCGCTTATGGCTCTGAGTTCTTCTAACCTAGGCTCCTCCGGAAGCACTTGCTGGCGTAACTCGCCGGAACGATTAAGGGCAGCCAGTCTGGAAAAGTAGCTTGTGATTTGTTGCGTTGTCAACCACTCCACTTGCGAACCTCTTTCTTCCGTCATCGCTTCTCAAACTTTTTAGTCTTGTCGCTACTTCACTTGGGTCTGCTTTCTTTCCTGTTTGCTCGCCCTCAAGAAAAACGCCGGTCAGGTAACGCTTCACTTTATTCAGTGAAGCGTACTGCTTTCTTGGACCTCTTTAAGGCACATCCTCTTTTTTCTGTTGGCTGGACGCTGGCTAGTTGCAGGTCGAATGATATTTCGTTGTTTAGCTCTCTAGCTGCTGATACCACATCTTGGCATGCCTTCGCCCACTTTCTCTTAATGTTGTCATACGATGAACTTAGCGGAACCCACGTCGTTCAGGTGAACACCATCTTAAGACAAAAAATTAACTTTCGTGTTCCAAAATCTGACCAGAATCTGGCAAATGGAAATGGGGCAATGGCCTGCTTTTAATAGCCAGTAAGTGCTCCGACCCCTTTGGTTATAAAGAGTATCTCTGGCCGAGCGTTTAAGAGTCTGGCAAACACAGACAAGGTCCACGTGGAATCGCTCCCCCAATAAACGAACGAGGGCCTCTATTTGAGGGCCAACTACGGCAGCACTTGCCGACACTAAATCGTTTGAACCGATTGGTAAGATAATAATGTCTGGGGCGAAATTCTCGACTACATCCAGATCGTAAAGCTGTAATTTATATGCTGTTCTACCCCCGACCCCATGGAATTTTACTCAAATATTCGAAACTGAAATTCCGAAATTCAATTTGCAATAGTTGTGTACCATGTGGTCGTGAAGGCGGCGAACAAATGAATCTCCTAATATTAGAACACGTGCATGTGCCATAGTGGTAAGTACTTGCCTTCACAAGGGTTCTTATAGTGGCCAAACCACCTGCATCATGTGAAAATGATATCCGGATATTCCCCGCTGTCCCCATCAACCTGTCAACCTTATGTAGTGAAACTATAATTAAACCTTACTCGAGATAAACTCCATTATCCCGCGGGACAATGTTTATTTTTTGGGAATTATTCCCTATTGTTCTTGCTGTCGAGATTTGGGGATCTGCGATGCGGAACCACTGCGTTGTTTTCTTTTCTGATAACCAGGCTGTAGTAGAAATCCTAAATAAGCAAACCTCCCGTGAGCCGAAGGTTATGGTATTGGTCCGTTACCTGGTCCTAACCTGCTTAAAGCACAATATTTTGTTTTGCTCAAAGCATATTGCTGGAATCCTTAACACAAAAGTGACCTATTATCGCGCTTACAGGTCGAGAGGTTCCGCGATTCACCCAAGTCGGACCTCCTAGCCACGGAAATCCCCCGTCAATTTCTGCCAGAGAGTTTGAGTCTGGTTTGAGCGCTTTGTTGACAGCCGCTTTGACAATTGCTTCTAGAAAAACCTATTAGCGGGCATGGCATAAATATTTGGACTTTTCACGCCTGTTTTGTAATACCTTCTTATCGCTACCGATCAGCGTGAGTAACATAGCACTTTTTGTGGCATATTTATCAGCGCAACAATTTGCTCCCTCTACTATCTCTACCTATATGTCGGGTTTTAAGTTACGTTCACAAACATTATTAGTCAATAAGATAGTTTCGGCCCATAGAAGGCTCTGCTATCGGCCTGATGTGCGTTTCCCAATTACGCGAGATGTGCTGCATCGTTTGGTCCAAGCGCTCGGCCATACCATTTCCTCATCTTATTGCCGGGTGATGTTTCAGGCAATGTTTTTGACCGCTTTTTATGGTTTCTTTCGCGTGGGTGAGCTATCGACCAAGGCCCCGAATCGGGAATCCGCTATACTACGTTACCAATTTCAACTGGTGTGATCTCTGAAAAAATTTATATACATTTATTAATTAATTGAATGATTAGAAATTAAAGCCACAATTATCCAAAACAATCACTTTATATTGTGTTTACACTGCTCGCACGCTACGCTTCCTTGTTTTAGATATTCATTATCATAGTTTGTTAATTAGTACTTTGATTCCCGGCATAAATTCCACATTATCGCAAAAAAAAGATAATGGGTTTTATGCCGGGACGCGAAGAATATCATAAGAGGTTAATCTGATGGCGGCCTTATGACAAGGGTGATTGATCCTGTGTTGATGGCCCCTGTCGTTGACAGGGTATGTAAACACTTCTCTGCACGCAAGCTGACCTCTTTGCTTGTTAAGCACAACCAGTGTGATTCTGGTTCCTTATTCGCAGTTCCTTATAGATAGATAGTTTATTTTCCATTTCATTTTCTAATTAATCAATACATTTTACATCATTAAATAAAATGAAATGAAGGGAAGGCTATGAAGCTCCTTGAAGCTTTTCTAGTAGCCTCCCTGGGTAAATATTAATAGAACTAATTTACAATCAGGTTGCAGGTAGCATCAAACTAGCTTTTTGTATTTTTGGTTTTACATTGAAGAGTATGTCTCTGTTAGAATAATACAATAAAATACTAAATTGGAATACTATTTTTGGAATACTACAATACAATACTAAATCACTTGTTTTGAGCATGAAGGTATTTTTTAAATTTAATTTTAAATATAAAATGGGAGCGGCCATCAGTTATATCTGATGGTAAAGAATTCCATATTTCAATGCATTTGTTTCTTATAGAATATTTTCCATAGTTTGTCTTATTGGATTTTTTATGTAATTTGGCTGCGTTTCTTGTTGTATGATTATGAATTTCGTTGTTTGTTTTGATGAATGTATCAAATTGGTGTGGCAGTCTGTTGTTGAAGATGTCATATGTGAATGAATGCAATGCAATGAATTTATTTGCTCAATGCTTAGAATCTTAAGTTCCCTTAGTATTGGCTTCGAGGGTGATGTGTAATGCGAAAATGTTATTATTCTAAGGATCTTTTTTTGTAAGACCGAAAGCCTTTTAAATCTAGTATTATAGTTATTTGCCCATATTATGTTTCCATAGTAGAGGTAGGGGTATACAATTGAATTATAGAGTGTTACCATGTGTTGTCTGTTTAGAAAATGACGTGCTTTACAGAGGACACCTGAGATGCATGATATCTTTTTAGCAACATAATCAATATTATTCCATGTTAGATGCTCATCGATTATTACACCTAAGAATTTAGTCTCTTTTACGTTTTGTATATGTTGGTTATTTATTAATAGACTAATATCCTTTCTCATTTTCTTTTTGCGTGTTTTGAATAATATATAGTGTGGCTTTTTAATATTCAAGGATAATTGGTTGTCATTGAGCCAGTTTTGAATTAGACAGAGCTCAGAGTTCATTATAGCCTCTAATCTTTTTATATCGTTGTCTGAGTAGAAAGCGTTTGTGTCATCTGCAAATAATATGAATGAAAGGTTTTTTGAACAGTTGTGGATATCGTTTATGTATAACAGAAATAAAAGGGGGCATAGGACAGTTCCTTTTGGGCACTCCCCATTTAATGATTTCCTCTGTTGAATTGACTTCATTATATTTAACAGTTTGCTTTCTGTTTGATAAATAATTATAGAACCAATCATAGCATTGGCTACGGGTTCCGTAGAATGATAATTTGGCAAGTAGTATTTTATGATTCACAGTATCAAATGCTTTTGATAAGTCTAAAAATATTTCTATAGTGTATTTTCCTTGTTCAATAGCTGTAGTAATTTTGTCAATTAGATCGGTAAGTGCAGGTGTTGTTGAATGGTTGTTTCGGAACCCATATTGCTTGTCATATAGTATGTTATTCTTATTGATGTAGGATATTAGTCTTTTGTACATTATTTTTTCAAGGATTTTTGCAAAGCTAGGGATTACTGATATCGATCTGTAATTTGTAAATTGATTTTCATCATCGGTCTTGCATATAGATGTTACTAGTGATGTTTTTAGGTCACAGGGAATAATTCCAGTGTTAAATGTAAGGTTGAAAATATGGCACAATGGTGAAGAAATGGAGTTTGAAATATTTTTTAATAGTTTCGGGCTAATTCCATCAATTCCAGAGCTTTGTTTTGGTTTCATGTTCTTGATAATGTTTATTATTTCGTTTTCGCAGGTGTCTTGTAAAATAATTGAGTGGGTATAGTCTCCTTTAAGATGTTTTTTGAAATTGTTTGTGTTCTTATTAGATTTCTTTGCTAGGTTAGGACCCACATTTACGAAAAATTTGTTGAATTTATTAGCTATTTCATCTTTATTGTTAACATCAATTCCATCTTGTATAAAGTTTGATGGTAGTTTCTTTTTTTTACTCTTTTTGTTTATGATTTCATTTATTATTTTCCATGTGTTTCTTAGGTTTCCTTTTGATTGTACTAACTGTTTTTGATAATATGTTTTTTAGCTATTCGTATAAGGCTGTTTAATTTATTTCTGCAATTCTTGTATTTTGTTATATTAGATACGGATGGCTTAATGAGGTATCTTTTATGTAGTTTCTCTTTTTTTCTTGTTGATTTAATTAAACCTTGCGTTATCCACGGATTGTTTTTCTTTTTAAATTCTCTGTATTTTATTACCTTTTCGGGGAAATGTTTATCATATATTGATTTGAATATCGTCATAAAGGATTTGTATGCATCTTCAGAGTCTTTAGTCGACTTGGTTGAGTTCCAGTCTTGTTTTTCAAGCTCCTTATTGAAGGGTGCTATTTTTTCATTTGACATATCTCTAGTTTTGTATGTGTTTTTCTTTTTTTCGAGGATTTGTGTTTTCGTCGTTAGTGCAAATATGGAATATTGGAAGGTGGTCTGATAAATCGTTAAATAATATACCGGCAATTTGGCTGTGATTTGGTCGATTGCAGAACATATTGTCAATTAGTGTTGCTGTGTGCGATGTCAGTCGTGTTGGCTTAGTTATAAGCGGAACAAAATCAGACGAAGATAATTGGTTAAAAAATCTAGTTGGGAATTCTGATTTTTCGTGTTTAAAAAGGTCTAAGTTGAAGTCACCCATTAAGTAACAGGGTTTCTTTTCTTTGTCTAATTGTTGGAGTATGTTATTAAGTGATTGTTCAAACTGGTTGTAATTGTTATCTGGTGGCCGATATATCACACCAACTATTATGTTTGTGCTATGTCGGCATGTAACTTCGATAAAAAGTATTTCAGACGTGTCTTGGTTAATATTAATTGCATTTAAATCTGTTCGTATTTTAAACATTATATGGTCTTTTATAAACAATGCGATACCGCCTCCGTCTTTTTCCCTTCTATTCTGACTCAAAGTTTTATAGCCTTGAAGTTCAGGGATTTTATCCTTATTGTCTTTTAGCCAAGTTTCTGTTAATGCGATTATTTAAAATTCGTGTGTGAGCATATTTAGATAGTTTTGGAAAGATTCCTTTTTATTGCGAAAGCTACGGATATTATGGTGAAAAGAAAAATAGGTTTTCGTGCTTTATGTTCGAGTTATGGGTTAGTTTGTTAAAGTCATTTGATGTGTAATAGTGATTAGTTACTGAAGAGTGGGGATCTAGGTGGTAATCTACTTCGTTGGTGTCATCATTGTCATTTAAGGTAGTAAAAGGGTTAAATATCATTTCTTCCAGCCTATTTAAGTCGCTCTCTGTAAAAGAATTTGGGTAATTGCTTCTGGTATTTTGTATTTCATGGTTAGAATACAAACGTCTAGATTTAACAAGGATTTAAGATTAACAAGGATATCATACTAAATTTCGAGGTCCCTTGTTGCTACTCGTAAATGATCATTGCGGGAAGTATCTTTGGCCGTTGATGTAGAGTTTCTCTAGAACCATATGGACTTTGTGTCCATCTTTTTTTGCTTTTTTCATAATAGGGTATAGGACTTTCCTTTCGTGGGCGATCTCCTTTGGGAATTGCTCTGCGATTCCTATGTTTGTTCCTTTCAGGGCATGTGCGTTCTTGCCCACCCTCTCTCTATCTTGGAAGCGCAAGAATTTCGCAACCAATGGCCTAGATGACGTTTTACTATTACCAATTCTATGAACTCTTTCGAGTTCGACGGCGTCAACATTTTGCAGCTTCATTTCGACCTTCATCGTGTTGACGAGGACTTCATGTGGGTTTTCACCATCTTTTTCAGGGATGTTGAATAACAAGAGGTTATTGCGCATGCTGCGCGTGCGGAGGTCAAGCAGCTCAGCGTGATCGCTTTTGCTTTTTGCCTCGAGCTCTTTCATCCTCTGTTCGAGGGCCATCATTTGACCACCTTGTTTCTTTATGTCTTGCTCCAGGTCTTTATGGTTTCGTGAGTAAATTCGTTTGATTTCTTTATTTCTGTCATTTCACTCTCCATGTGACTCATGCGCTGATCCATTGCCTCCAGCTTATCAAGCTTTTTATCCATTTTCTGGATGAGCTTGTAAACTGATTGGAGGTTAGTTTCATCACTCTCATCATCAACTCTGCTCATTTTAGGGGTTGGCTTCATTGGCGTGCTCGTAAGTGAATTATTAAGGCTTTTTGAAGCGCGTTTGTAGTTTGTTGCCATACCTGATACCTGTTATTATCCTTATTCGTCTGTTTCCTTATTCGCTCAGTTCCTTATTCAAATCCGGGGGGGTATTTACATGATACCTTTTAATTCGAGCTTTTTATCCATTTTCTGGATGAGCTTGTAAACTGATTGGAGGTTAGTTTCATCACTCTCATCATCAACTCTGCTCATTTTAGGGTTTGGCTTCATTGGCGTGCTCGTAAGTGAATTATTAAGGCTTTTTGAAGAGCGTTTGTAGTTTGCTGCCATACCTGATACCTGTTATTATCCTTATTCGTCTGTTTCCTTATTCGCTCAGTTCCTTATCCAAATCTGGGGGGGTATTTACATGATACCTTTTAATTCGAGTTGGAAAAGTATTTAGGCATTACAGTTTATTCAGACATCATTCCAACAGCATTTTCGTCGGGTAATTTTGGTTGCTTTAACGTGCTTTGCTGCTAAACGGAGCTGTGAACATGAGACTCTATCTGCTACAAAAGGTCAAATTACGCAATGCGTGCAATCGCTTTCACAAATGAATCTAGCAAAAGAGAGGAAATCTACCTCTCATCTAATAGATGTATTTGTATCTTGGGCTTTCTTTCCAAACGCATTAATATATTCAGAGGAGAAATATTCACGCTTTACTTGACTACGTACGCGTGTAGAAGGAATTTGACCTTGCTAACAAAACCACAATTTGACAGATAGTGCTTGTTGTCAATTAACACCTTGGCTACTAGATAAGGCTCTGACAAAACAAATAGATTAGTGCAGTGACACGAATAGGGAACTGTTCCTTATTCAAGTTAGTTTTGAGTTGCGAATAAGGAAATGGAATCTCCCAACTATGAAGAGGATTGTCAGTGTTTGCTCATCATTTCTCAATAAAGGAAATGAAATTTCATAACGCCCGATTTCGCTTTAACGACTCCTTTCGAAAGAGTTCTCGAAAAAGGAAATGGTATTTCATAACTCCTGATCTCGTTTTAACTACTTATCCGAATAAGTTATAGACTAAAAAGAGGGTCGTTTGTGTTTTCTAAACATTCCTCGAATAAGGAAATGGTATTTCATAACGCCTGATTTCATGTTAACTACTCATCCGAATAAGGAATAGACTAAAAAGAGGGTTCTTTAGTATTTTCTAAACATTTCTTTAATAAGGAAATGTATTTCATAACGCCTTATTTCGTTTTAACTACTTATCCGAATAAGGAATAGACTAAAAAGAGGGTCGTTTGTGTTTTTTAAACATTTCTCGAATAAGGAAATGGTATTTCATAACGGCTGATTTCGTTTTAACTACTTATCCGAATAAGGAATAGACTAAAAAGAGGGCCGTTAATGTTTTCTTAACATTTCTTGAGTAAGGAAATTTTATCTCATAATGCCCGATTTCTTTTTACCACTTATCCGAATAAGGATTAGACTATAAAGATGATTGTTAGTGTTTGCACACCGTTTTTTTTTTCGTAAAAGGAAATGTACATATCAAACATATTCCCCAAGGATAGTGTCATTCGTTTGCATTGCCTTATATGGTCATTGATGCCCATATTTAGAAGAGCTAAAGTTTTCCCGCTCCCTGATCTCCATAAAATATGGTGAAAAATGCTGATTCCTGTCAATTTGAGACTCGTGGCAAGAATTTGTCAAAAAAAAAAACCTGACAGCTCGGTCAAATTTTTATCTCACTAATCTTGAAAAGCCCTTAGACCCAGGCCTCCCAGAGATTGACCGACGGGTTTGAAGGTCACCCAAATATTGATATGATTTCGTTATTACGATAAAGATTTGCGATATTTTCGAATAAAAGAATATAACGTTTGTTAAATCCATGAATTTATTAAAATATACAAGTGACACCAGCCTCCATAACTATTCCGATCTCGTGTGTAATACATCAATTAGAATTGTCTATAAGGAGGTTGTACTTGCTCATTTCCTTATACCAAGGGTATTATGCAAATGGTTTGTGGTTGAAATTTGAAAATATTACATATTTGGTTGAAATATTACACAATGAATAAATTTATTTGAAATAATTTCATTTACATTTATAATTGACTCTACATAGGATTGTTTCGTTTGTGCGTAATACACTATGGAAAAGAAAAGCGGTATCACTTTGATCTTTGATTATGTTTGTCCCATTTATTGTTCTGAAAAGGATATTGGATTTCCTGAAGGACGATTTTGCACGATATGTTATGATATAAACATCTGCAGGAGTTGATTGATTGGAGTCGTAAAAAGTTTTCTTCCACAAGAGTAACAGACAGCCAAGAGTACAGGTTGCCTGTCTTGTCCTAGGACATGAAACAGTGGTCTCGGTCAAACAAACGCCCTGCCTCGATCTCCAAAACCATCCGTTACCTCAAGATAGGCACATCTCTCTGAAATAATATTTTTTTTTCATTTAGGCAAAACCCTATGTAAGTAAAAACAATTTGGACTCTACTATATACATTATATTACCTGCTCAAAATCGATGGCACTGTATAGCCCTAGACATCTAGCAATCTGGCAAAACATTAATTTATTATTCCGATGTGATGATCAGCAGCATAAAAATATTACAACATATAGAGACTAAATAATATCCCTTATATAGTAAACACCTTATAGTAAAAGCTTACTTGGCAAACAAAAACACCGCAGTCGTCCGGTATATTCTGTTGACATACAAGAACTGTCAGGAGCGTAACCCTGAGTTCTCAGTCATAAATATAATAAAAAAGGATAGTATTAGACGATCCCTAAAAGGGGCTGAGAGCGCATCTTGCCCTAGGTACGCGCCTGACTGACGTTATGCACTCTGTTACAAAAACAATAAACATCGGGAAAATGCTCTCTCCTATACCTTATTGGTTTTAAGTAGAGTCCACTCAGACATCACAAACGAAGATCCATTTATGACAGCGTCATAATAAATAAGTGCCCTGGATTAAAATGATGACAACAACGATCAGATTGCCCCGCTTGCAATTAGGATACTCGGTTGACCATCCGCCCCTATCAATCGGACCATACTGGCACACCTAGCGCTACTTGTGACCAAATAGTCCTCAAAATCAAGTCAATGATCTAAACTAAATACTTTTATATACACCAAAATAGGATCCTAGGGGTTTACCTCGTATTTGACAACGTAGTTTTATACTCTATGGCCTTGCATTATAGGACTGATGAGTCCTCCTCCCCAGATAGTGAGTCAAAATGACATATTGTCTTGCCTTGCATGTCGACAATCTAAACGATAAGCGACAAGTAATGGTTAGTGATATGTTCTTTAACTAAACATCAAATATGAAAACAAACTGTAGGATTAACTTATCAAAAACTGTAAGTTATTTGCTTGATCTGGTCGAAAGCTTTATGGCATACACACGCACACACAAACATTACCACAGGTGTCCAGTGCTTTCCTGTATTGACTGGTATCAGCAGGGTGTTTTACTCAAAGAACCTGTACCTACAAATTCATAACGGCGTTTTATATCATTACATCACATATAATGTAAAATCTTTTGATGAAAGTTTGCAGCAACATTACCTCTGGCAAAGTTTAGCCAGCATTGATAGGATCTGCCTGTCGTTTAGCGCCCTTATCTATTGATGCAGTGTGCAACCAACTGTCATGACACCTTTTCCTTCCTGTTATATAAAAACTGTGAGCAATACAAAAGACAAAGCAACATATTAAATGCGCTGGTGTTTTTTAATACAGAGTGGGTGGGTTCTGGTCATTTTCAAAACGTTTGGGAATCTCTGTTGTACTTATCAATATAGAAGGGTTTCCCCCTTCCCCTCCCTCCCCTAAAAAATCACGGCTAACGCGCCTGCTGTTAGAAACGATTGTGCGTTGTGGACGTATAATAGAAAACACCATGTTAGAAACGGATCAAACCTTTCTCGCAGCTGTCTCAACCATTTTCAGGTACACATCGATTGTCCTGTAGAAAGATGTCCATTGTTGGGTTTTGTAGATTATCATTTTCTTTTATCAACACTCAGTATTACTTCTTACCTTGTCATTGAGCCAATTGCTATCTAACAATGTCGAGATATCCCTAACTGTGCAGGGGACATCTTCGATAACCCCAATTATTCATGTGCTGAAATAATAATAATAATAATAATAATCGTTTATTCATACTTTTGTAGCATAAGCTAAATTACAGTATGTCGGCCGATGCACACTACACTTAACAATGTATAAATAAATACTGGCATAACTACTGGAAACGAATTGTGATAAAGTTATTATACCTTTCAGTTACACCAACTGATTTATCCAAACGGCTGCAACCCCCCCTTAGCGAATAACCATGGGCGACCTCAGTCCCAGATTGTATTATATATTTTATAGGCTCAGTGCATCTTGCTTTGGCCATGAATCGACGGCACAGTTCTGCTCTGCGGACTGTAAGTGAGTCCATTTTTGCTACTTTGAGCCCCGATTCATAGCTAAGGCAAGGGTAGATTATTCGAATAGCTTTTCGTTGTACTGTTTCGATAAGCTCTGCAAGGTACTCAGGAAGGGAGGCCCAGACAGGAGCAGCGTACTCAAGGACTGACCGAATTAACGAGCAATAGATAAGGACCATATCTGACTGCTGGACACCTGCCTTCCTGAGTACCCTGAGGGCATAGAGGCGCTTGCTAGCCTTCTTAACAATGTGGTCAACGTGAACATTCCATGACAGATCTGCTGATATGTGTACACCTAATAGCTTATAATATTCAACTTTCTCAACAACTGCGCTCCCTAGGATTAATCTTTGGGGGACAGAAGGTTGGTACTTTAAGAAATTGATCTGAAGCTCTTTGCATTTCTTGGGGTTCAGACGCATTCCCCTTGATGACGCATATTCGTTGATATCATTAACAATAGGAACAAAAGGAACTGGCTAGGAACAAAAGGAATTGTTCCACCTGGGAAAAACGAACATAATTTTTTTTCCCAGCACGAAATGTTTAGAAAACGCTAACGACCCTCTTTTTAGTCTATTCCTTATTCGGATAAGTAGTTAAAACGAGATCGGGAGTTATGAAATACCATTTACTTATTTGAAAAAATAATAATAATCTTTATTCTTACTAGAAAAAATCCATTTCTAGGAGCGCTCTATATTTCACACTACTTTACAAGTACAGAAATACAAAAACAGACAACCGGCAGTTACAACTTTAAGGCTCACTTGCTAAGGCTAGATTATATCTGAATGCAAGCCGATTAGCGAAGGCGTTGAGAAATCTATCAGTGTTAACACGGGGCTTGGTGAGCTTCTTATTACGAAGATTGTAGTTCGTTGATATAACAACAGGAGCAATATCCCTTAGAGGGTGGTTGCTGTTTCCTTTGATTTTGTTGAAGATCTTAGTGTCCGTTTTCTGAAGTAGATCCATGATATTGACTTTATAAGAGATATACCTCCTTTTTGTGCACCTATCTAAAAATCTCTGAATGGTGTTTAACTCTGAATGGCTAGCCGCATAAACTGCCATGCCATAGGTTAGTTTAGGTACAACAATACTCATAAAAAGGTGATCTACTTCTGTCCATTCCCTGGGCCATGTCTGCGTCCGTAGAGTCCGTGGAGTAAGAGCTTCCGCGTTTTCTTTCCACATCCAAAATGGGATGCCTTCCGGGTTAGAGGCTGTTTTCCTGCACGATGTTAGGGCTTTCCATGTTTGGACTTCCGTCAGTTGAGGAACATCACACTCATTGTCAATTGGTACAGGGGGAGGGGAGGCTTGCTATACTCCTTGTCCCAACACAGATCCTTGAAATACTTGTTCAGCTCTTGCGCTTGTACGCTTAACTGACATGGAGAGTGACTTTTCCGTTGACTAAGGCAGTCCACCCTTCTCCACCACTTGGCCAATCCGATTACTTCTCCAGCGCTGAGATTGCGTCTATATCCGGACACCAAACTACCAAATTTTGTTACTGATTTCTCGGACGCGCTCTGCCTTGCCTCAGCATTGTAACCGCCGCTTCTTCCGTAGAAGTACTTTGACCAAAGGTGTTAGCCAAGGTGGGTCGCGTGAAGACATTGTGATGGATTTCAAAGGGAGGCATTCATCCATTAACAGGTGTAGGGTCGACTGGAAGGTGTTAGCGATATCATCAATGCTGGAAAGCTCCCTGAGAGGGGACCAGTCAAAACAACAAGCCTTTTGTAAAGGGCGTCTTTGTATTGTTGCCGACAGTCCCTAAATGCCAGTTTGGTTCGAATGGGTTTTAACTTTTTCGCGGCCGGAACAATAAAACCCAAATGGTCAGTTTTAGTCTGTGCCGTGGTTGGGTAGCTCTTAGCGAATAAATGCGGAGCGTTGGTTAAACAATTGTCCAACTTAGAATCGCCTCCCGTTGGAAAGTCGACAAGTGGGATCAGACCCGTTTGTCGATTAACTTCGCTAAGGTCGAGTTTGTTTAATTCTCCTCCTAAGACAACGGTTCCCTCAGGTGTTGAGTCAAGGAAGCCATCGGACAGTTCCGCCAGAAACCCAATCAGATCTTTGTTGGGTTTAGGTGGATGGTACAGTCCGCAAACCAACATTTTGTGCTTTGATGGAAGATCGAGAGTCACACATAAACATTCATAGGCCTCCGATCTCTTTATCTCAATCACACTTATAGTGTCTCTGACATAAATTGCCACGCCGCCTTTAGATCTTAAATCCGCTCCCAGCCAACCTCTATCTCTTCTGTACACAGAATAGTTCGGTATTGATACAATAGCGTCCGGGATTTCGGTCTTGAGATGGGTTTCCAATATAACTCATACATCTATATCAGCAGCGTACAGGTCAGCCTCTAAAGCAACATGCGCCTTTACTCTTTTCTTGGTCTTCGTCAGAGAGCATATATTCAAGAATAGAAATTTTGGTACAGCAAAACTATTCGATCGAGTGTTGTTTACTTCACTATGCAAATTTCGGTTTTCGCTTGCAATGGTGCTTGAGTTGATACCAGGAATAGATTTACGACACTTTCTCCCAGAGCTCTTTCCCCTGTAGCGGTATATACAAAGCTGCTTGAGTTTGGTGAAGACGTTCGGGTCCCAGGGCGGTCGATTGGTGCGTAGCTCACAAAGTTGGGCGCTTGAGTACAGGATTACTTGAGTTTGAATTTGGCGGTTATGCAAATTAGTGTTGCTTGATGGTTCATAGCTCGATCTTTCATCCTCTTGCATATGCTCTCTCTCGGTAGTAAGCATTGGACCTGGATTGATAGCGACACCAAGAAAGATTGTGATATCGGTTGGAGGGTCATGACCAGGTATCGAGAGGGAATAAGACCCGTGCTTGGTAGACTTCTGTATTCCAATGCGTGATCGGCAAAAACCAAGTGAGGTCTTTAGTTGAAGCCGGTAGGGTTTCGGAACCAGTTGGAGCAGACAAATTGCACCACCAGCCTTAGTTGCAATCGTAGGAAAAACGAGAGACGACAAGAGTAGGTAAAACACGTAGATATACTAAAGAACCCTCTTTTTAGTCTATCCTTATTCGGATCAGTAGTAAAAACGAAATCAGGCGTTATGAAATACCATTTCCTTTTTGAAGAAATGTTTATAAAATGTAAAAGAACCCTCTTTTTAGTCTATTCCTCTTATTCCTGTTTAGAAAACACAAACGACCCTCTTATTATTCTATTCCTTATTCGGATAAGTAGTTAAAACGAGATCGTGAGTTATGAAATACCATTTCCTTTTTCGAGAACTCTTTCGAAAGGAGTCGTTAAAGCGAAATCGGGCGTTATGAAATTTCATTTCCTTTATTGAGAAATGATGAGCAAACACTGACAATCCTCTTCATAGTCTATTCCTTATTCGGATAAGTCGTAAAACGAAATCGAACGTTGGGAGATTCCATTTCCTTATTCGCGAAAACTAACTTGAATAAGGAACAGTTCCCTATTCGTGTCACTGCACTAATCTATTTGTTTTGTCAGAGCCTTATCTAGTAGCCAAGGTGTTAATTGACAACAAGCACTATCTGTCAAATTGTGGTTTTGTTAGCAAGGTCAAATTCACACGACATACGTACGTAGTCAAGTAAAGCGCGAATATACTCCTCTAAACAAATTGTGAGAAAATACTAACAATCCTCTTGAAAGTAGATTCCTTATTCGGATAAATATTTAAAACGAAATCAGGCGTTTTGAAATACCATTTCCTTATTCGAGTAATGTTTAGAAAATACTAAAGAACCCTCTTTTTAGTCTATTCCTTATTCGCGTAAGTAGTAAAACGAGATCGGGAGTAATGAAATACCGTTTCCTTTTTCGAGAACTCTTTCCAAAGGAGTCGTTAAAGCGAAATCGGGCGTTATGAAATTGCCTTTCGTTTATTGAGAAATGATGAGGAAACACTGACAATCCTCTTCATAGTCTATTCCTTATTCGGATAAGTCGTAAAACGAAATCGGACGTTGGGAGATTCCATTTCCTTATTCGCGAAAATTAACTTGAATAAGGAACAGTTCTCTATTCGTGTCTCTGCCCTAATCTATTTGTTTTGACAGAGCCTTATCTGGTAGCCAAGGTGTTAATTGACAACAAGCACTATCTGTCAAATTGTTGTTTTGTTTGCAAGGTCAAATTCCTTCTACAGGCGTACGTAGTCAAGTTAAGCGTGAATATTTCTCCTCTAAATTAAAATAACGCGTTTGGAAAGAAAGCCCAAGATACGAATACATTTATTAGATGAGAGGTAGATTTCCTCTCTTTTGCTAGATTCATTTGTGAAAGCGATTGCACGCATTGCGTAATTTGACCTTTTGTAGCATATAGAGTCTCATGTTCACAGCTCCGTTTAGCAGCAAAGCACGTGAAAGCAACCAGAATTACCCGACGAAAATGCTGTTGGGCTTGTTCTGAATAAACTGTAATGCCTAAATACTGTTTCAACTCGAATTAAAATGTATCATGTAAGTACCCCCCAATATTTGAATAAGGAACTGAGCGAATAAGGAAACAGACGAAAAAGGAACTGCGAATAAGGAACCAACTTCACGCTTAGCAAAAATATGCTGAAACGTCCCCCAGTGTCAGCGCACTTCAACGGTCACGATGACGATGGCGATGGTGATGGTGACCATGCAAACTCTGACATTCGGACCACAAATGCTGACATTCGGACATTTTTGTCTGACATTTGGACATCACTGCGGACATTTGGACATTGCTGCTGACATTTGGACACGAGCTGACATTTGGACTATGTATGCTTACAATCGGACATTTTCTATAGTTGCTTTCAATAAAAATAAAAACAATTACAATAACGAGAGGCTGTCACACGTTTCTGTACCTTCAAGTGCGCTATAAAGAACTAGCAAAAATATGCCGAAACGTCCCCCAGTGCCAGCGCATTTCAACGGTCACCGTATTTCGGACCTCACTATCAAGGCAATAAAAAAATTCTCCAAGTCCTAGGACCTCGCCAATGTTGAACGTGAATGGAAAAAAACAAATTACGAACTTTGACCCCTGATGGACTCAACCTTAAGAAAAGAACTCTACCATTATTAATAAAATCACGCCCGAAATTAAGACCAGCGGTCTGAGTTCGTCGAGATTTCTCGGAAAAATGAAGTTTGGGCGCCCTAGCTGAAAATTAAACTGGTAATAGGTATGGGTGACCTCAGTATCCTGTGAAAGTTTGAAGCAATTTGGATAAATATTTTTGGCGATAGAAGCCGAAAAGTAATTTTTCGTCTCCCTCACCCGGATTTGAGACAATTTCGCGGTTGTTAAAAAAAGGCTTAAAACCGGTTCGCAACGCGTTTTAAAACAACTGCAGCTTATATAAACCTGAAGAGTAGATAATAAGGAACTCCCAGGCTAAAAGAAAAGCTGTTTTGTCAGCACATTACTTTACGCGGTTTTATTTAATTTTATGTTGATGACTTTGAAAAGCCTTGAAATAATCGTGTAATATCGCCGATGAGATGTGGATTTGGCAAAAATGATTGCATTCATCTAAAAGAGCATCATTTCTGCTTTTGATATGTGAAATAAAATTTGGAGGCAAATAAAATCCGACTTTTTTACAAGCCGAAATATGACCCCCACAAATGTCGACATTCACTTGGCAATGCCTCGCTACCAAAAACTTATAAATAACAATAAAAACTACCAAAAAAAAAGACGCAATATAATTCTCAAAAATACTGGTATTTAATCAAATATTCTTGTCTCTCTGTTGTTTATATGCTTTTCAAGATTATAATTCCATAACATTTTAAAGTACAATCCGTATGCATGATAATTATTATCGGCACTAAAAACTTCCAGTTCTTTATTCTTCCGCTTCATGAGCATCTCCAAACTTTTTCCCACGAAAGTTATTCTAAAATCATCCTATATTTATTTCTATCCATCCCTCGTTCTATAAGCATTATATTGTTTTCTTTCGTTCCCTACTTTCGTGGACTAGAAACGCGTACTATCTTCTGCTGTCGTGTTGTTATGCAAATTCGAGGGGTTAATTTATTCAACAAGCGTTCATACAAAAAAAAAAACTAGAAAAAATAATAGTTGATGCTTTTCTACTATTGGTTTCAATATTACCAACCTCAGGTAAATTGAGGTTACTTTTCTGTTTTCATCTTTTCGCGCGTTAACTTAGGGCCTAATCGCACTAGGAGGACAAAGTTTGTCTGGCCTGGACAAACAGCCGTCCAAATTTTGTCCTGGCCAAACGATTGGCTTGTAAACCACTAAAAGCGTCAAGTAGATTATCGTTTTTCTCGTGCGAAAAAGCCGAGTAGCATTTTGAAAAAAGAATAATATTTGGAAAGCCTTCAATAGGGGGGGGGGGCGTTTATCCGGTGTATTATAGCCGCCATCTTAGATTTGAGCAAAAATGAAAAACGATGGGGAGTGGGGAGGGGCCCAGGAGGAGAGAGCCTTCTAGGCGCATCCTGACCAAGCGATTTCAATATTTCCGGGCTCGTTCAGTGACGGTGAATTCGTTGACAACAAGCTTGCTGTCGAGCGCAGGGCGAACGCCGCTGAACCAGAACCAGCAGTCAACAGCGAGGAAGAGCCTACCACAAAGTTATTCTGCGTGCTGTCCAGTGCGTGACAAGCTATACTCGCTTGGCTTGGTTAGACCTGCACACACTATACGGCAAATGCGAGTTTGCCAAAGAACGGGAATGCATGTCTGACCGGGCCAAGCTTGCCCCGGGGAGACTCTTTAGAAAAGTAGACGGGGGTGATCGTCACATCTTTTAGGGTATAAAATTTCTACCAACTGCCATCTCTTAGGGGGTGTTGAAGGATTTTTCAGATTATCTCTTAAAGTGTAAAATTCGACCAACTGCTATTCCTAACTAAGGGGGTGTTAAACGTTTTTTTTTTCGGTTCTGTTATCTCTTAGGGTATAAAATTCGACCAATTGCTATTCCTAAGGGGTTGTTAAACGTTTTTTTTTTTCGATTCCGCTATCCCTTAGGAATAAAAATTCCTTCGACCACACCCAATGTTCCATCTATTAGAGGTAAGAATTTCTGTTGACCACGCCTAAAGTGCCATCCCTTACGGGTTAAAATCAATTTTGCCGACGATCTACCCCGTCTGTTTTAATCAAAGTCCCCCCTCCCGGTAAGCTTGGCTACCACCAAAAAGTAGTCGGTAGGAGGAGGGGGGCGTACCATTAATTGGGAATGAAGTGATAGAATCAACAAGCTGCATCTCTATACAGGGGAACGCCGATTAAATCAGCGAGTTCCTATTACCGGGCCAAGTACAGGTGTATTTTTCCCGAAAATAACACAGGCAGTAGAGGCTGTGGAGGAGGCAGCCGCCTACTTCCGTACGAGAGCTGCCATCCTAGATGAATGCCAACTAAATCACCCGATAGAAGCGAACGGCATCGACTTGTGCCACTTGTACTCCTGGTCCAGGCTCACCTCTCTTTCAGTGACCACCCTTCCCACTATCTGCAAAGAGCTGGAGCTTCAAGTGCCCGGAGCAACCCGACGCAAAGCTTCTTTTGTAGCCACGCTCGTGGATGTTATTCAAAAATGTAGTTGCGCAAAATAAATCCACGATTTCTTGGGTCCAGATTATATTTTTTTCATCGTTACGTGAATTAGATTTCTGAGTCGGTAATCGTGTGTTCTAATGTGAAGACCAGAGTTTTACAAAAGTTTTACAAAAACTTCAATACTCTCTTTTACGAAAAAGGAGAACAGCTTACGGTGAGAAGCCTCAATATCGCAAATGTCTTCTATCAGAAAAGTCTTATTGCAGTTTTGGTAAAGTATTTTATGCTTGTCGCTTTGTTTGTCACGCTTTAATTACGCATGCATGGCAGCAAACAAAATAGTATCACGCGAGCCTAAAAGTCGCAATTTAATACTATAAATGCTATGAAACTATTACCATTAAATCCTAGTATTGCCGACAGTATATTCTTGATAGATAGATGCCTTTTTTTAATGAGGGATTCACTTAATATCACAATGATAATGTACGCATGGCCCTCAACAGAAACAAAATAAATAAAAGCTATTTACAAATCTGTTTACAGCAAAATCTTTGACGAAACTATTTACAATAACAATTCTTTGCTGACTTATAAACTTATTTACAGTGTTGTGATGTATTCTCTTAGTTTTGCGGAGAAGGCGGTGATTAACTTGACTTCTTTGATTTCTAGTGGCAATGCATTCCACCTTTTAGCTGCTACAAACTTAAAGCTGTTTTTTGCTAATGTAGTCCGAGCCTTTGGAAGTACTAAGTTATGGTTTGCTGCATTTTTAGTGTTCTTGTTATGTACATCATGTATATTATGTATATTCCTTTTGATTTGAGCGCTCTTTCTTGTTTTTCTGGAGATCTTAAATCCGAACACCGCATATTTAGTCAGAAGTTGTATCTTGGCATTTTCTAACTATTTCAAGAGAATGGGTATGGAGATCTTGCCTATGTACAGTACCGCTCACGAACATAGGGAAATTCGCGAACAGCGTTCGATTCGCGAACGACTTTCGCGAAATTCGCGAACATATAGACTGTTCGCGAACACGCTGTTCGCGAACAGATGCACATAAACGGTTTGACGAACGGTAACGTGTGATCCAGGGCTTAATAACAGCTGGAACAGCGAGAAGCCATTTATTTGACAAAGACTTGTATTAGACAGAGAATTAGTTTGGGGAATGAATGCCGATCGCTTGATATTCCTTGAAGATTTTCGAATGTGTGTTAACTGCTAGCGAATACTTTTAAACAGCGGGAAGCCATTTATTTGACAAAGCAAAGACTTGTACTAAACACGGGAGAATTACTTTGAGGAGGGAATGCCGATCGCTTGATATTCTTCGAAGATTGTTGAATGTGTGTTAACTGCTAGCGAATACTTTGAAAAGCGGGAAGCCATTTATTTGACAAAGCAAAGACTTGTACTAAACACGGGAGAATTAGTTTGAGGAGGGAATGCCGATCGCTTGATTTTCTCCGAAGATTTTCGAAATGTGTCAGAAAACTGCTAGCGTAGACTTAATAACAGCGGGAAGCCATTATTTGACAAAGACATGCAATAAACACAGGAGAATTAGTTTGAGGAAGGAACGCCGATCGATCGCTTGATATTATTCGAAGATTTTCGAAATGTGTGAAAACTGCTAGCGAAGACTTAATAACAGCGGGAAGCCATTTATTTGACAAAGACATGTAATAAACACATGAGAATTAGTTTGAGGAGGGAATGCCGATCTCTTGATATTCTTCGAAGATTGTCGAATGTGTGTTAACTGCTAGCGAATACTTTGAAAAGCGGGAAGCCATTTATTTGACAACGCAAAGACTTGTACTAAACACGGTAGAATTAGTTTGAGGAGGGAATGCCGATCGCTTGATTTTCTTCGAAGATTTTCGAAATGTGTGAAAACTGCTAGCGTAGACTTAATAACAGCGGGAAGCCATTATTTGACAAAGACATGCAATAAACACAGGAGAATTAGTTTGAGGAAGGAACGCCGATCGATCGCTTGATATTATTCGAAGATATTCGAAATGTGTGAAAACTGCTAGCGAAGACTTAATAACAGCGGGAAGCCATTTATTTGACAAAGACATGTAATAAACACATGAGAATTAGTTTGAGGAGGGAATGCCGATCTCTTGATATTCTTCGAAGATTGTCGAATGTGTGTTAACTGCTAGCGAAAACTTTGAAAAGCGGGAAGCCATTTATTTGACAAAGCAAAGACTTGTACTAAACACGGGAGAATTAGTTTGAGGAGGGAATGCCGATCGCTTGATTTTCTTCGAAGATTTTCGAAATGTGTGAAAACTGCTAGCGTAGACTTATTAACAGCGGGAAGCCATTATTTGACAAAGACATGCAATAAACACAGGAGAATTAGTTTGAGGAAGGAAC
The DNA here is from genome assembly GCF_932526225.1 of Nematostella vectensis. NCBI lineage: Eukaryota > Metazoa > Cnidaria > Anthozoa > Actiniaria > Edwardsiidae > Nematostella > Nematostella vectensis. The sequence goes on from NC_064045.1 coordinate 1,961,613, forward strand.
GCCGATCGATCGCTTGATATTATTCGAAGATTTTCTAAATGTGTGAAAACTGCTAGCGAAGACTTAATAACAGCGGGAAGCCATTTATTTGACAAAGACATGTAATAAGCACGGTAGAATTAGTTTGAGGAAGGAACGCCGATCGATCGCTTGATATTATTCGAAGATTTTCTAAATGTGTGAAAACTGCTAGCGAAGACTTAATAACAGCGGGAAGCCATTTATTTGACAAAGACATGTAATAAGCACGGTAGAATTAGTTTGAGGAGGGAATGCCGATCGCTTGATATTATTCGAAGATTTTCGATTGTGTGAAAACTGGCTAGCCAATCCTTTTGAACACTGGGAAGCCATTTATTTGACAAAAACTTGTATTAGACACGGGAGAATTAGTTTGAGGAAGGAATGTCGATCGCTTGATATTCTTCGAAGATTTTCGAATGTGTGAAAACTGTTAGTAGTAGTCGTTTGTGTTCGAATACATGAGTCAGCGACAACATGCTCTACTATAAATGTCCTCTTTTCGGGTTTTGTAGAATATCAAGCGATCGGCATTCCCACCTCAAACTTATTCTCCCGTGTCTAATACAAGTCTTTGTTAAAGAGATGGCTTTCCGATGTTCAAAATTCTTCGCTAGCAGTTTTCACACATTCGAAAATCTTCGAAGGATATCAAGCGATCGGCATTCCTTCTCCCGTGTTTATTATAAGTATTTGTCAAATAGAATTTCAAAATTCTTCGCTAGCAGTTTTCACACATTCGAAAATCTTCGAAGGATATCAAGCGATCGGTATTCCTTCTCCCGTGTTTATTACAAGTATTTGTCAAATAGAATTTGTCGCCTGACCAAGTCCGTGATACGCCACGCTAGAAAGCATATAGTCAAACCATCCCGTACCTAGATTTGCATTTAGGGCGCAAATGCGAACACCGTGTTAAAAAAAGGCGAGTTTCTTCCGAAGGGAAGATTATGTGACCATCAATGGTTGGCCTCTTTGAGATATAATCCCACAGTATTAAAGTTAACTAGAGTCAAGTTTAGTAAATCAAGTTTGATAAATCCTATATCGCTGATATATCGGAAATGACCTCTTGTTATTGCTAAAAATATTTTGCGTGTGTAAAGCAAGCGCATTAGAAAATTGAACAAAAAAGGCTGAAAAATCGGTCAGAAATGAAGTTTATATAATTACACCGTTGCTAGGAAACATCACTTAGCAACTAACTATACAAATCTATCAATCACTATTTTCTCCTATTATCGCCAAAGAATTAGAGCGTTTTATTTAGGGGTTGATGTAGGGGTTATCGTCGCAGTTCTCGTAGGGCAGGTATTGACTAAAATCGCGACAAACACCCTATTGAGCTTGTAAGTGGTGGAGAATGCTAATTATATCCAGTCACCTCCATATATTATCTGTTACGCTAGTTGAATATCCTGCGTATGAATACCCTGCCTTTTATAGACTTAATGAGCAAACATAATCAAGGATTTGGTCTAATTTGAGCAACCGAATGTTGCTAGGGAACATCACCTAAAGAATTAAAGCATTTGGGGTTGATGTAGGGGGTATTGTCGCAGTTCTCGTAGGTGAGGTATTTGAAGAGTAAAATCGTGACAAATCCCCTTTTATGAGCTTCTAAGTTTTGGTTTGTAAGTTGAAAAACAAATATCCCCAACCCATCCAATTTTTTTGGAATGTTTTTTTTGGAATGACCACCGTCTATGAACAGATATCGAAACAATATAATATGATATTCGCAGCTTCTATTTTGGCACATTATACACCAAAAAATACATGGATCATCATTTTTTTTAATACCCCTAAGACCACAAATCTTGGTCAGAAGTTGTATCTTGGCATTTTGTAATTATTTCAGAAGACTGGGTATGGATATACTGATCAAAAACTCAGACTAGAAACTATAAACAACAAATAATTTTTTATTTTTCTGCTTTAGACCAAAGAGCTTTAATCTATTTTTTTACAGTTGTCTTCTGATCCTTACAAACGAATAAAGAATAATCAAATAATGATAAATATAACCCGCAACTTTTTGTAACAAAAAAGGCTACCACACCTAGCAATGAGCTGTTTGCATATTATAACGTTTTTTTTTTTTCGAGAACAATTCATAGCCGAGTAACAATCGAACACATTTCCTAAAATGTTGCGATAACCGTTCCAGTGATAAGTTAAAAATTAGGCTTTTATGAAGCTTTGAAACCATATAAACAAACAGGACAGGTTTTTCTGCTGTAGTATACCAAACGCTCGTGAAACATTTGCATGGGCAACGCATAGAAAAAAAAATATGAAAGCAAAGTAAACAACGTTTGTTAGAACATATCCCAGCTTCTTCTTTCAGTAGAGGAACAAAGTCGACTTAACTTTTTTTAATGTTTCAATTTGGTAAAAACTACGCTACTGGTCGGTTTTGTGCTTCGCAAGGGCTTTACACCAGGAAGACTGTACGTTTTGCAGAACGCGTAACTTCTCTTACTCTTCGTTGGTGAGTCTGACTCCATTCGTTGGAAAACAATCTATGTACAGTTCTAGTGTCAGGGAGTAACTCAATAGTGTTGATGCCGCAAGCCCCTCCACCCCTTCTCGGTTAACTGCGTTTAGCCACATTCTTCTCTTGGTAGTCATTGGTTCGAAAAAGCTGTCCCACAGATTGTCCGTGTCCCCCCACACGTTTAACATGGTTTTAGGACCCTCAGTTGCGATAGAACGAGACATATCAACAATCTGCTGCTTGCGGGCTTTGGCAACCGCTTCGTCTTTCCTACCCCCATCAGGCCGTTTGACATGGTCATAGAAACCTTCCACGCTTTCAGAAAGCACGTTGACATCCTCCTTTACTTTTTCTTTTTGGACTTCTTCTTCCTCAGTGGTATTTTCTCTAGCTGTAGTCGGATCCTCTTTTTTGTCTTTTTGGTCGTTTTCTTGACTTTATTCGTGCAATGACATCTGACACCTTTTCGGAAGACTTCAGGAGGCTTTTGTACTTTGTTGGGTCATCTTTGCGGCTGATTGCATGATCTTTTGATAGGTGACGCCCGGGAACGGCTCCCCACCATCGGCAACCTTTTATTGGACATCTTTTTGCTTTTTGCAACATTCACATCAATTGTATTCGTACGGTGGCCCATAGAGGACAGCACACAAAACAAAATCGCACCGCAAACAAACAAAAGTTTTGTTTCATTTGCGGTACGATTTTGTTTCATTTGCAGTGCGATTTTGTTTCATTTGCGGTACGATTTTGTTTCATTTGCAGTGCGATTTTGTTTCATTTGCGGTGCGATTTTGTTTGTTTGCAGTTCGATTTTGTTTGCAGTGCTATTTTGTTTTATTTGCAGTGCGACTTTTGTTTGTTTGCGGTGCGATTTTGTTTTATTTGCAGTGCGACTTTTGTTTGTTTGCAGTTCGATTTTGTTTGCAGTGCTATTTTGTTTTATTTGCAGTGCGACTTTTGTTTGTTTGCGGTGCGATTTTGTTTTGTGTGCTGTCCCCTATGGGCCACCGTATATTCGGGATGCTCTCCATCTTTTACATCACCTAGATGTAGACGTACATAAGATAGCATAGTTTATATAGACATAAGTAGATTACTGATCAAAGTTTCAATGTTTACCCCAATGTTTATTCCAATTAAAAAAGAGTTTTCTAATGATAATGTTTGTTAGTTACATAGATAATATGCGTCACCTCAGTTTGCAGGCTGTGCTACTTGCAAATGCAGGTTCACAAGAAAATATTTAAAACACCATTTAAGGCATCGGTAGACCCAATATAGATCAAATCTTACAAAAAAAACACAAAACAAATGAATAACAACAATACATGCGACTTTCCGAGAAACTCGTGCACTCCCACATTCATCATATCTTCAATGGGATTAGTAACAACTAATCCTTGACCAAGTTTTCACTAAATTGCCTTGTGCTACGGCACGCTACCATTGGATTCGTTTTTAAGGGGTTTAGCCAAGTGAAAAGAGGGGGACCATATGGGTGCCGCGTTTCAGGCCCTAGCAGTATGATGTCCCAACGTTCGATTAGTACATCGTGCCTAGAATTGTTCTTTAGACATGTGGCAATAATTCTATGATAACAGATTGCTTATGTACTACATGTGCTACGTTTTCCATTTTCTAGGCTAGTTCTGGAAATTTGCTCCCCGACTATTATGTAGAATCGCCTTCTAATAGTTGCGCTGGAAGCTCAGCAGAGACACGCCGGAGATCTATGCCAGGAAGCGTAGAGTCATACACACCCTTACTAATTCCACTGCTGTCAGCGAAAACCTTCATCATCAAAAAGTGGTAAAAGATGGCCTTGTTGTTTATGTTGAGAACGTACACAGATAGCGGTAGCGTGCATTTCTTTCTTATATATGTGAAACACACAACATCCGCTTATTGATCGAATAAAAACTTTGCTCTTTTTTTAGAGCATTAACAAACATAAAACATATTGCATGACACTATGATATTCACTATACATAATCACTATGCGCAATTAATAATTGCGGGTATTTTACTTTGGTCTTCTTAAAGAATACGCTGAAAAAAAAGATTCGGTCATTGATTAGCTGACGTACGCTGGGACCGGAGTTCGATCCCCACTGATGTTTGAACACAAATGGGTGAAAGGCAGGCTAAGTGGTCGGCGACACAGCGTCACCTGTTCTGGGATATACTGTAAACTCTGCGGTGGAACCTTGGCTGCGGAGGGGAGAAGAGGAATAGAGCCAGCAATATGAAAGTTAAACATCTGGGTGTCGATTGTCGACCAGTCTTCACGACGAAGAGCGGCCGCTTGCTGGCAGAAAGCAATGTCATAGTTCTGCCAGGCTTGCCCGGCAAACCTGCGGTAAGTGCGGATGATAAGGAGGAGGTACTAGTGGAGGTCTTTGAGTGGTTATGGCCATGTAGATGGAGAACGACTCCTTCATCCAGGACATGATGTCTTCGATAGCTTGTTTGGGCTTCCGGGAGTGCTCAGGATGAGCCATCCATCCAGCATCACCTGCGGCTCCGCTTCAGTAGTTGGGGAGCAGTTGGCGGGCGGCAAGTCCCACAGGTCAATATATTTACAGGTGACAATTTGAGTGACCATTTTTTTAGAGGGAGGGATACTTGTGACACAGCGGAATAAGACACACCGGCAGCTGTGAAGAAAGAGGGCAGTAAGCTACAGTGGCAGGCAGGAATTCGCTGAGAAAGTCGAAAGAAAGCTTAGAGCGCTGGATGCAATATCCAGACCTACCGGGGGTTGCTGTAGGGGTCGTTGACAGCAGTTCGGGTGCTATTACTGGCTAAATCTGCTGTCTGGTCTGATGGTGGCCCCATGACCCCGGCCGGCATCTCTCGTTGGATCTCTTCTCTGATTAGTTGCATGAATGTCAAAGGAACTTGTGGGCTGGTGATGTCTCAATGCGAAAACATAATAGCGAAAAACTCCTCTGAATCCTCTGCAAGTTTAACACAAACATGCGATAGGGTGCGACTGCAGCGAGCTCAGGGGGGAGCACTCGAACCCGGGCTCGTGCAGTCAGACTCGACCTTATCCTCGTACATTCAGAAACTTTAAACGTAATTCATATAATGCTGTACTTATGCTGTGTTATCACATAGAAAAAAAAAAAAGACATTTCTATAAACTCTCAGCATCTTTACTGTGTTCTTTAATTTGATACCTTCTTCAGTATCCTGTATTTATTTTTTTCGGGGTCCGAAATCCATCAAATCTCGCGCTCTGATTGGCTCTCGTAAGGTCCGGTATCCTACGATCCGGACCCCGCGATACCGGATCGCTCACCTCCAAAGCTCGAAATAGTGAGTTGATTTGTAAAATGTCCATCGAAAACTGGATTTTTACTCCCGAGGTTATAGATTTAAAACACTAAAACGACATTTTATTTGTCATTTTATCTACAATCATTGACTTTACGGAAAAGCGGCTTCAAACTCCCTGTATTTTGACAATTTCCCGCCATAATGATTTTGCAACACGCTCGACAATTTCAAGTTTGCTGAAAGTGTATTTGGGATAAAAAAAGGCAGCAAATCGTCTCCTCATACGGAGAAAAACAACAAATCACTCCAGGAATTTACCTGCATAAACAGCTTAACGTATCCACATTCAAGGGAAGTTCTTTAGTGAATACATCTTATCGTCTGTGGAGGATTTAAAGCGAAAGAAGACATTTCTACGATCAATTCGAGTTGAGAACGACGTATCAATTTGGACTAAAAAAAATTGGTCAAAACCCAGAGAATGTCCTTTTTGGAGATTCTGTATTTCTGGAGGATTTTTAAATCCTTTAAAAACGCTTTAAAAAGCGTTGTGTGGAGATACAAAATGGAGTTTATTGAATGCTCATGAGCGAACAAAATCTTCACGAACATCGACAAAAGTCAGAAGCGAAACCTCGCCTTGCAACTTTAAGCCCGTAAGGTAAACAAAGGTGGAAATTCTCGGTCAGTATTTTTAAGGCCGAGGTCACGGTATTTCACGATACAGACCTAGCGGGTGAATAACTTATATATCTTTTATGCACACAAACAAATAACTAGCAAAATACATCTGCATTCACGAGCTGGCTCACAGAGCCCTTGATTTGTTTCAGAGTGTTGTTTGCCCAAATGCCATAAAATCAAATCTCTATGGTCCTACTGCTGGTCGAGATAATGATGCTTTCTTGCTTTCTAAAAGTAATCTGTTACCATCCTTCAAAAGACTGTTTCCAAAATATTCCCAAAATATTCATCCTATATGGAGATCCAGCATACCCTATTTGGCAGCATATCCTAGGCCCTTACAGGGGAGCTTTATATGTACTCCAGTTCAGCAACATATTAATAGCAGCATGAGTGCAGTGAGGGAATCTGTTGATTGGGGATTTGGAAAGGTGGTGCAGTATTTTGCCTTTGTTGATTTAATAGTCCATCGGCCAGAAAGACATATATCACCTAAAAGCTCAAAATGTCGGTTTGTGTGGGCTTGCTTTGGCTACCCAGGGAATTCCAACGATTCTATTATTTTTCAGTTAACTGATTTATGCGATCGAATCGAGAATCATTTGCAAGGATGGTAACGGAGGGCTTGTGATTGAATTCCAGACGCGGACTCAAGAGCATGAGGGATTCTAATGGAAAAATTGTGGGTTGAAAAACAAGGTAGGGGAGTGTGTTGAGTCATTTTGCTCGGGCTTCAAACCGAAACTTCTTTCCCGGACTGTCTTTAAGACTGGATCAATGTATGAATAAATTGAATGTTTTGTTGCATAATAATAACACTGTTCACTTATATGAAATATTTTGTTATAGTAAACATTGTAAAAAATCGTTATCAAAGTCATCAATTAATAGTTGTATTAGTATATACTTGGCTCGGACTAAACATAAACATTTTGTTGTTATTATTTGAGAAATGCAAAACAATCAAAGCGGAGCGTTATTATGAATTTCCCGCCAAGTTCGTTAGATGATCATAATTAATGTAATAATTAATAATCAGTAACGGCTTTGTCCATAGATTAATTGTTTTAATCCTCCTTTTCATCCGAATGCGAACTTGAGGCTGTTCTCCTGGCCGTCCACTTTTCACTAGGGGTCGCCTGGAGCGCGGGTGGGATAGGCGGCCCTCTTTCGTAGTCCTCCTCTTCGTCTGAAGGTGATCTTGCGGCTGTTCTCGTGGCCGTCTCTCCTCTCTAAGCGTCGCCAGAAGCGCGGGTGGGATGGGCGGCCCTCTTTCGTAGTCCTCTTCGTCTGAAGGTGATCTTGCGGCTGTTCTCGTGGCCGTCTCTCCTCTTTCTGGGCGTCGCCAGGATTGCGGATGTGATAGAATGGGCGGATCTCTTACTGAATACCCCGGCACAGATTTTGACTTGTTCTTTTTCTTTCCTCTCACTGGAACATACTGCTGTCTCTCCTAGTCTTCCCCCGAATTCTTCTTAATCATTGGCGGCGGTGTTGGTTATAACCAACGGCTCTATTGCCAGGTCAGGATGGCAAGTCTAGTGTTTTCACGAGTTCATAAAGTTGACAAAACACCAATGACCATATTCTTTGTCTTTCTGTATCCTTCTCATGCCAGTTGCGGTTTTGGTGGTCAAGGCTGCTTTTTTGCATTCGGAGACATTTTTTAAAAATAGGCAGTCAAAGACTGCATGTGACTCAAGGTATAATGCATAAGAAACGTAAAGAGTAGAGACTTTAGTGTAGGTCTTAGCATAGTGAATTGTTTCTGAAGAAGTTAGAATTTACAGTGTAAGCATAAAAAACAGAAAGATGTGAAAAATTAGGTTGTGTGGCTAAACACCATAAAAATGTTCAATTTTGCAAAATATAAACATTTTATTTCCACTTCAATATAAATATATAACGTGAAGACAATTTTTGTGGCTTTTCAAAAATATTGATATAGTTATAATATGACATCGCCGCAGATTTTAGTACTGACTTGTTCTTAATGGTACTCCGAAGATTCGCAGCACTCGACGGTTATCCAGCAAAACTATTTTCAAACAACGGTTCTCAACTTGTCGACGCAAATATAGAGCTACAAGAAATCACCAAAAATGGGATTGGGAAAAGCTGAGAAACTATGGTATCAATAATAATTTTGAATGAAGATTTACGTCCGCCGATGCTCCCCGGCAAAATGGAGTAACAGAATTACTCATCCGTTCTGTTAAGAGTTAAGAGGTCCCTTAATGCTTCCATGAACATATTATGACATTCTCTGAACTGCAAACGGTTTTATTTGAAACAGCCAACCTTCTGAACGAACGACCAATCGGGAGACACCCAACGTCCCTGGATGATGGTTGTTATCTATGTCCAAGTGACCTTTTACTTGGACGCTCTACATCTCGTATACCTCGTATATAGAGGACCATTTGATGAAAATGCAAGCCCGAAAAAACGCTTCAGTTTCAAACAAACTATTGTCAACGCGTCTTGTGGAATAAATGGACAACAAACTATTTCCCAAGCCTTATTTTACGGAAGAAATAGAATACGTCGCACAGAAACGTTAAAGTAGGCGATATTGTGCTCATTCAGGACTCGAACGCTGTACGCAGCCAATGGAAACTTGGTAAGTATAACGCCATAATGCAAATTTATTTTAGTACTAGTCAGACGACTCGCAAGAAACTTCAACACGCCACTGGGTAAGAAACTTTGAAATGATATAACTTCGAGTCTTTTATGTAACTAATTCAGATTTCTCATAACAGACTTTGAACGTTAACTCTCCCACTCCGGTGAATTTTATGGAAAATAAATGGAGATGTTTAAAACCGTGGTTCAATTGTATTCGAGTCCGTGCTAGCGCTACAACTAACATGAACCTAATTCAGCCGAACCTATTGTTTTGGAAATAGGTACATGAACGTTGTGACGTTTGCTGCGAATTGGTTCAAGATTCAAGATTCAAGTGGGCATACGTCGAAACAAAACTTGAACAGAATAAGATAAATACATTATAAAAAAAGAGAAAGAAAATTGATTCAAATTCGAACCTTTGCACAAAATCTGCAAATGCACCCTCCAAAAAGCCGGAAACCCCCTTAAAGAGCATGCGCTTTACGTACCGACCTACAACTCCTCAAACTGCTATTCGATGTTATTATGCTGGTCTTGTTTTGAAGGCACAAAATATACGTGCCTAAAATGCGAGTTGCCGGTGTGCAACAAATGTACTATACTTGAGTATGACGAGACAAAATTAGGCTGGGAAGCGGGACAAAGAGTTGGGTACTCCGATTAGTGTAGCAAACAAGACAGAGGAGAGACCCAAAGGTAAGCCGCTCAGGCCTTAAGGGCATACCACAGATATTAATAGCTATCAGAAATAAGGAAATTTAACAACATAGTACTGTTTGGTAATCACTACATTTCCCTTGCAACGACTAGCAGTATTTATCGTACGCTTGACCCGAGCGTACGCACGAGAAAATGTAAGCATATTCCCGTGCTCTTTTGTTCTGGGACAATAATGAAATCTTAACAGTTACCGGTAATGAGTATTTAAGTGTAGGCTTTATTTTTCATTTTCAGTTTGAGAAAAAATGACAAAAGATCCAGCGATGAGGGACAAGGTTCTGTCCTTGAACTCGAAGCTTCGCCCGCGAAGAAAAGAAAGCGTGGACCGAAAGGAATCTGGGCCGAGAGAATGGTAGACGATTTGGTCGACACTGTCTGTTCCAAAAAAAGATCTGGCGACAAGTTTGATTATGTAAATGTGGCGCAATTGCGCAACAATTTTTGTGACGAAAGGCCTTATGGGGCCTCTCGTCACTATGCCATCGGTTTGAGTGAGTGAAAGAAAGAGTTGTAAACAATAGAATTTCACTTGAAGCAGGCGTTCCTAGCGGTCATTCATCGAACACGTGATCGTCGTCGTAGATGTCGCTGGCGAAGAGGGATCGGATTGATTTCGGATTACGACGTTGTTTTGAATTATAGTCCACGAGCAAAAAATGATTGGAGTCAAACATGTGCTTTCTCTTCGCACTTCTCGTTTGATTTCACGAGCTCTTGTGAAGGTGAGTTGATTTAATACTTCTTTTACAATGTATTCTATCCCTTTTGTGTTTAGTACTAGGCACAACCTTTTATGCATTTGTCATGTTGGTATTTCTAAAGAATATTTCAGATTTTGGGGTGCTTTATGTGGTTTGTTTGCCAACAAAAGCTCGATTGCATCGCTTGCCTTATTACACAAGACCAGTCCTTATGGCCGTATGGTGTCCTTCAATTCCCTTCGGGGAACCAATAAACCCAGAAATGGGGCTCAAAATCTCCTTCGGGAGAGCATAGAATTCCTTCGGGAAGCAAACAAACCCAGAAATGGGGCTTAAAATGTGCTTCGGCACACTGAATATTCCCTTCGGGGAACTAGTAATCACAGCAATGTGATCTTAACTGTGCTTCGGCACACTGAAAATTTCCTTCGGGAAACTAATAATCACAGCAATGTGACTGAAAGGCACTATAATGGCAAATATTGTGGAAACCAATTTGTGAACAAAAGTATTTTCGGGATACCTGTGTACATGTTGCTGTATTTGTCGGATAAAACAGGGCAAACAAATCACATTTTTAGCACTGTATATAATGATCGAAGTAATCTTGTTGACGAATTCACCTCAAAAACTAGTAATAACAGTATAACAAATGCATTTGAGAAAACTATGCCTAGTATTGAAAACAAACATGATAATAATAAACATGCATCTTGTCCATCTATCAAGATCTCCAAGTGTATAGAAAATCATAGACATTCTCGAATATGTTCAAAGCAACTAAATCACAAATGTAGAGATAGAGAACCATCTAGAATATCCCTAAAAAAAGTTATGAGATTGCTCAGATATAGAAAGTTAAGAAAAAGACACAAAAAGATGATTATTAAGGGCACACCCGTTTCATCTGTTTTTTACAGAATTGCTACAAACTATAACTATTGGAAATTGAAATACATTAACAGACTTAATAGTTTCTATAGCTCCTTTTTTAGAGCAACTTGTAAAACATCAGTGAGGTATAATGGATGTAAACAAACTCTTTTATTGTCTGGGGACATTGAATTGAATCCTGGTCCTGTAACTGATAATAATAATATTGAAGATATATGTTTATATAGTAATGGTGACTTTACGTTAAGATACCGAATGCTTCGACATGGTTTAACACCACTAGATGTTGGTGGAGGAGGTGATTGCTTTTTCAAATCAGTATCACATCAGCTATATGGTAATTCAAATAAACATGCAGAAATTAGAGCTTTAGGAGTGAGATATTTAAAGGACAATCCTGAACGATTTATTGAAAGTATCATAGATTCATCTTGGTCACAGTATTTAACTAATATGTCTCTACAAGGAACATGGGCCAATCATATTATAATACAGGCTGTTGCTGATGCAATGAGTTTAAAGATTCATATTATAGAATCAGATTCAAATATTAGGGAAGTCACATTAGTTGAGCCAGCAAATACAATAATAAATAATATTAGAACAATATACATAGGACATATTGGTCAAGTGCACTACGTATCAACATGTTCTGTTTCACATCAACAAAGTTCGAACAATATTGACAGGGAAAATACAATTTCGAGTCGTCCAGAAAAAAGAAAGCAAGCAAGTACAAGCAAAAGTTCTAATTCAAATGAAACAAAAAAGCAAGACAGGGCTACCTACATTAGGCAATACATGAAGGAATACAGGCAATCCAAACAAAATAATACTTCACCAGAAAAAAAATCAAAGAGAAATGAATACCAAAGAAATTATAGAGAAATGAATGCATCACCAGAAAAGAAATTAAAGTGTAATGAATACCTAAGAAAATATAGAGAAATTAATTCATCACCAGAAAAGAAATTAAAGTGTAATGAATACCTAAGAAAATATAGAGAAATGAATGCATCACCAGAAAAAAAATCAAAGAGAAATGAATACCAAAGAAAAAATAGAGAAATGAATGCATCACCGGAAAAGAAATCAAAGCGTAATGAATACCAAAGAAAATATAGAGCTAACTCATCCATTGAATTTGCAATAAAGCGGTTCCATGAAATAGTAAACCAAGGCCCTCTGTATATTTGTATATGTTGTGATCAACTATGGTATAAACATAGTGTAAGTAGTACTACAATCAAATCCTGATGTTGTGAAATATCTATCAAATAAGATAAGTGTTGGTAACAAAGAATGGGTTTGTAGAACATGCTCTAATTATTTGCCAAAAAATAAAGTCCCACCATGTGCTGTAGCGAATGGTATAGCATTTCCAGATAAACCAGATTTCTTTGATCTCAATGAACTAGAATGTAGATTATTAGCTCCAAGAATTGCATTTCAAAAATTAATGCAGGCACCTAGGGGGAGACAGCTTAAGATACATGGAAATATTGTTAATGTACCTGCTGATGTAACTAATACAGTTAATATATTACCACGATTGCAAAATCAAACTGCTACAATTAAAGTTAATTTAAAGCGGATGCTGAAATATAAGAGTTCTGCACTGTCACTAAATGTAAGACCATATAAAGTACTTCAAGCAGCAAATTGGCTTATAACACATAGTAGTTTATATAGAGATGAAGGTATAGTACTGAATAATGACTGGATCAATCATACAACAGAGCTGATAATGATGAAATTAATGAGAAGGTACAGTCAGATACAATAGATGAAACTGATGACAATGATATTGATTCTGAAGGGCTAGACCAAAATGAATCACATGAAGATGAAGCAGAAACAATTGCTGGTGTTACTGATACTATGTTTACAGCAACTGACTTTTTAGAAGATAATGAAAGGCAAAACATATTAAATATTGCTCCAGGTGAAGGGAATAGACCATTAAGTGTTTTTAGAGACAAATATTGTGAAGAGTTAGCATACCCTGGAATATTTCTTGGACAACCACGAATTGACAATAAACAAAGATTAGTCGATATTAACTATAGTGATATATGTAAATCAGAGTTGAGACGGTCTGACAGACGAGCTGCAGTGTGCATTGAAAATATATTTTACAAAACAAAAAAGTTGCAAATGAAAATTCTCTTAGGAAAATCACATATAGCTCTGAGAAAATGTAAGGGAAACAACAAAAATATTACTGCTGGACAACTTAAACAGCAAGGATCAATAGACAGATTGATTCGTCATGATGATGGATACAAATTTTTAAATGCACTGAGAGGTTCACCTCCATACTTTGAAAAAGCTGAAAAAGATCTGTTTGCAATGATTAGGCAGTTAGGTCCTGCTACACTATTTTGTAGTTTCTCATCAGCTGAAACACAATGGATGCACCTACTTAGAATACTTGGTCAGCTTGTAGACAATAAGGAATACACTGATGAACAAATAGACAATTTTAATTGGGATGACAGGTGTCGCTTAATTCAGAGTGACCCTGTGACATGTGCAAGACACTTTGATTATCAAGTTAATCAATTTTTAACAAACTTCTTGTTCAGTTCTGCTCAACCTTTAGGTAAAATATCTGACTGGTTTTACCGTGTAGAATATCAGCAAAGAGGGTCTCCTCATATACATATGCTGATGTGGCTTGAAGATGCACCACAATTTCAAATAGATAGTGATGAAGATGTCACATCATTTATTGATAAGATAATAACTTGCCAAAAGCCAGTATACAATGCTGATTTACTAGTCTTGGTTAATAGACAGGTACATAGACATTCGCATACATGCCGTAAAAATACAAGTAGCAAATGTAGATTTAACTATCCACAGCCACCAATGAAGCAAACTATGATAATATATCCTCTAGATGAGGATACACCCGAAAAGGAAATAAAAATATATAGAGATAATTGGAAGGCAATTCAAGTGTATCTAGATGAAAGCAAAGAAGGTGAAGATATTACATTTGACCAGTTACTCGTGAACCTTAATATCACTAAACAAAACTATTTACTTGCTGTAAGTTCATCGATTAACACACCTACTGTGTTTCTGAAAAGAAATCCCAATGAATTACGCATAAATAATTACAACCCTGATTGTCTCTCTGCATGGAGAGCTAACATGGATATACAGTTTGTCTTAGATGTCTATGCATGTGCTGTGTACATAGTGAATTATATATCAAAAGTCCAGAAAGGCATGAGTGAACTTTTAAGAGAGGCATGTACTGAAGCTAGGCAAGGTAATAAAACAATAAAACAACAAGTAAGGGATATTGGAAGTAAGTTCCTCAATAATGTTGAGATAAGTGCACAAGAAGCAGTGTACATTGTGTTACAGCTTCCAATGAGAAAATCATCTAGACTGATAATATTTATAAATACATCACCACCTAATGAAAGAGTTGACCTATTAAAACCAATGGATAATATTAATGAAATGGATGATGACTCTGAAGAAATCTATACCAGTGGTTTACTCAAAAGATATTCAAAGCGCCCTCTAAAACTAGAAAATATCACACTTGCAGACTGGGCAGCATGGTATGATTGTGCTGGAAAGCCTTATGTAAAACAAACTAATCAAGTTGATGTTGATGGTCTTCCGTTAGAGAATTTTGTTGATGATAATCTAAATGATGATGATGATACAAAAGCTCAGAAAACACCACGTAGCAAAACTAAAAAACGAGCAAAGGCTAGGATAATTAGAAGTGTGTGGTTTAATAAGGAAGCTGAGCCGGAAAAACATTATCGTGAACTTCTAATGCTATTTACTCCATGGCGAAATGAAGAAACTGATATTCTTGGTACATTTTCATCTTATGAAGAACGCTATATGTTACTTGCCAATGTCATCAATGAACAAATGAAACAATATGCAGTTTGCAATGGGGACTTTAATGAAATACAACAAGACATGAATAGATTAGAGGATAGATTTGATGAGATAGCGCCTTGTACTCAAAATCTTGAACAACAAGACCGAGCTGAAGGTGATCAAGACTTACATCCTGACTTCACTGGAAACTATAATCTATCAGATGATTTAGGAATACCATCAGTTGATAATACTGAAACACTTATTATGAATGAACTGCCAGATGATGAATATAGATGTATGGTACAGACGTTGAATAAAGAGCAAAAAGAATTTTTCTATCATGTACTACATTTAATAAAAACTTCTGGTGAGGCATTTTACTGCTTTCTAAGTGGTGGTTGTTAATACTATGTTTAATGTCCAATTCAATAATAGACTTAAAGACATCAAAGGCAGCTCGCTACCATTTGGCGGTGTTAGTATTGTTGCTATAGGAGATTTGTTTCAATTACAACCTGTAATGGATGGTTATATATTTAAAGACATGGATAATGATGAATATGGTGTTCTTGCACCTAATGTATGGCAAGAACTTTTCAAAATGTTTGAACTTAAAGAAATCATGCGACAGAGGGAAAGCAAAGACTTTGCTGAATTATTGAATAGATTAAGAGAGGGAAATCATACTAAAGAGGATATAATCAAATTAAACGAAGGAATTCTTAACCACACTAGTGCTCAGTATCCCAAAGATGCACCTCATTTATTTATTCAAAATGCTAAAGTCAATGACTTCAACTATAAAGCTCATAATGCTCTTCAGGGTCCAAAATACTCTATTAAAGCACATGACACTGTCATTGGAACAGATTCGGAAGAACTTAGAGACAAAATATTAAAGCAAATACCTAAAGATCCTAGAAAAACAAAACAACTGCATTCTGTTTTGCATTTGGCAATTGGTGAAAGAACAGAGATATCACTAAACACTAGAAATGATGATGGTATGACCAATGGTGCTGGTAGTGTCATAAAATTTATGCAAATACATAAAACAGACAAACCATCAGGTATTATATGGGTACAGTTTGATCATGCTGATGTTGGTCAAAAAACCAGGCATGATAATAGACAGCTATATGTCAATGATATTGAACCAACATGGACACCAATCAAACCTATTAGCACTCAATTTGCTGTAGGTAGAACAAGATCTGTACACGTGATGAGAAAACAATTTCCACTTAGACCTGCTGCTGCTAAAACAATACATAGATCACAGGGTGATACTGAAAGTAGAATTGTAGTAAATTTTGAAACCAAAAGAGCCATTCCTCATATACATTATGTAGGATTAAGTAGAGTAACAACTATAGATGGTCTATATATAACTGACTTATGTAAAAGCAAAATAGCTGTTAATACTGACGTCCAAACTGAAATGCATCGATTAAGAACTGAAGGAAAACTGTCACTTTCTGTTAGTCCCATATATGAAGCACCTCAAGCTAGTATTAAAATCTGTTTTCTCAATGCAAGATCATTGCACAAGCATAAAGATGACATACGTCATGACTTAAATTACTCAAGCACTGATGTAAATATTTTTTCAGAAACAAGATTTTTTCAGCATGAAAATGATGATTTATATCTATTAGATGATAAAAACTATACATTGTTCAGAAATGATGGTACACCAAGACAAAATGTAAGGCCATATGGAGGTACAGCAGTGTATAGCCGTCTTGACTATTACCCAGGATATCCATTTTGTAGTAATATACATGGTGTAGAAATAACTATTTTGAGGTTTATGATCATACCTCATATTACAATAGTGGGAGTATACAGCTCACCAACAGTATCAATAACAGAATTATGTAATGCTATGAAAGAGACACTAGACTCTACCAACACAAATTAACATTTTTATTGGTGATTTCAATGTGAACTGGTTCAGTGAATCACGCCGTGCATCACTTTATAACTTTTTTATAACACAAAATTGTTATAGACAGCTAGTTTCATGTAGTACAACAGACAGTAAAACCTGTATTGACCACATCTACACTAATTTACCTGAAGTGCAAACAAGCTTTCAGATTTTGGAGACATATTTTTCTGATCATAAAGCCATTTGTGTATTGATAAACAGCTTCATTAACTAAAGGCAAAAATTGATAATGGAGTCTATAAATACAGTGCAAACAACTAGAGGGTTTTGTTCATAGCCTAAGTCCTGTTAAGCATGCGAAAAAAAAACAGAAAACCATACTTTGACTGTCTTGTCCAAACTGGAGAAGCTGAAAAGGTCCGTGCCGTGTGCTATGACCCACAGCTAAGAAAAAATCTCCTTGAACCATACCAAAATAAATCACCAATAAAAATCACAGCCACCAAAAGAATGGCTAGCACCAGTACCTATGAAGAGTTCAGAATGACGAAAAAATCAAAGATAACATCAGCAGCGCCAGAATTCTCATATAACTCCCAAGTTGTCTCATCTATTGTGACGGTGCAAGAAGCGTTATCAGCGCCAGAATACAAGGCAGTTGACATTGTTGCTAAGGTGGTAACAAAGAATCACGAAAATCAATTGATCATTAAACAAGGTCAACAGCTAAAGAAATCAGACTGTATCATTGGTGATGAGCATAGCACAATAAAACTCACTCTCTGGGAAGACCTCATTGACAGAGTAGAATGTGGAAAAACGTACACATTTAAGAATGATAGAATCAGAGTATTTGATGACGTTAAATATCTATCTACAAATACTTCAACATCAATTGAACCAGCTGATCGACAAATCCATGACATAAACTTAACATCTGAGCAATTTGCTGAAAATATTATCGGTGCCAATGTGAAAGCAGCAAACTCTTGTGTTGTATGCAACACCACGCTAAATCAAGATGATAGTGAAGATGACATGATAACATGTCCCCTGCCAACTTGCCAAACAACTATGCTCTTTTCAGAATGCCAAACAAAACTGGTTTGCAACTTAACTGTCAAGAAAACTGATGGCAAAATGCAGATGTACACATGCTTTAATGATGGCCTGCAAAGTTTTCTCATCTCCATCAACAAAGGCGACACTAGAATAGATGACTTATCACCTAAAGAACTGAACAAGCTTTTCTTAACTGCTGGAACTAAGCAACTTATTGTGGATAATTCAACCTCTGTCATTCATCAGGTTCTCTTTTAGACCTCAAAACACGTCGAAGGTATAAACACTACAGAAAAACATTAATTTGCATATTTTGAGTTTTTGTTGAACTACAGGCATAATGTCTGATATTCTCTGCTTTTCTTATATAATACAGAGAAATTCATTCAAAAAAGTTAAATTTAGAGTTCGTTTAGTTGTAAAACTGGGACCAGTATTATTGTTCTTGTTCATATTGTATCTAGATGACTGTGTACAATGGTCTTGCTGATATTCAACTCATATTGATCATATTGTATAAGCCAAAATCTAGTTATTGGTCAACCAAGACCATCCATGATATATTGTTTCTAATAAACAAACATTTCACAAATTATATTACAAAATAGAGTGAAAGTACAGACAAATATTATTTTAAAGGGATTTTATTGAATATATTTTTATATAAGATGTTACTGTCCAAATATATCGCTCTTGTTTCCAAACAGTTGAAAATTACACCATAGGCTTTTAAGAATGTTCTTCTTTTGACTTGGTCTCTTGCTTTTAAAGGCCCGAAGAGATCTATATCAGTACTGTACAACGGAGGTGCAGGCTTTAGACGTTCCTCAGGAAGTTTGCCCATTTCTTGATGAATGATTTTCTTGTCAAGTATTTTACAAATTATACATTTGAGTTTGATCCCTTTGACGTTTCAGTAGTCTTGGTATCCAATACTTGGTTCTTATTTTTGACGATGTCGTTAGAACTTCGTGATGACCTCCGTGATAACCTTTTATGTACATGTTCGGCGTATAGACGTGGATGATCGTAGGGTAGAAGAATCAATTCTTTATCGTCTTAACCCATTTCCAACCATTGATTTCCACACCCACTTACAACATTTATACCGTTTTCTTTCAAGACAGGAAATAGAAGTTTATAGTGCCCACATTCTATGTCCTTCAGCATCTGTTGCTGGCAGTGTCCTGTCCATATTAATTCTGGTTCTTTAATGTCTTCTGATTTCAGATGTTTGGTGGCATTTTTAAGAGATATCTTCGGGTTTTTTTTATAAAGATTAAGAATCCTTCATGTTACCCGTAGTAGCTTACTGTAGTTTGAGTATTTGTGAATATTTATTAGTTCTGCCAGTGTGTCTTCGTTAGCTGTCTGAACCGTTGCTAATGCAGATATTTTTAGCTGTTCGGGTAGCTTTTGCTCTGTGAATGTACGGGAGATGGGCTATATGTTTTGAGTTTGCATGAGAAATGTTGGACCGTTTTGCCAAACACTTTCAGCTTCAATATAACATGTTTTCTTTTACCTCTCGTTAAGTAATCAGCTATGTATATCGATACAACGCTGAAAACAAATTTGAGGACCAATAAATATGTGTGTTATTACTTGCATTCTTTGTTGTGCGAGGTGATTTAAAAAAAAAACACGTATTTGAGTGATTATTTGAATGGATTATAACTAGTCTTGCGTAATCTTTGTGTCCAAAGAATTCGTAACATAGATCAAAACAACAAGCTGAGTGGTTTTAAATTTTCCTCACCTCAGCTTGGGAAAGTTCTTGATAGGCATCGTTTTTTATCAATGCTTGTTCCTCTACAAACGCATAAAAACGGCTTGCGATCTCGGAATGTTTTTCATGGTGCTTCCACGTGACCGGCAGCGCACACAGGAATCCCAAAGCTTCTCAAACACAATGCAAAAAAAAAAAGAGAAAGAGCAACCAATCAAAAAATCTGATTCCTTATTTTAACATGCAATCGCAGTTTTTACTGTGTCGCTTGCACCAACATTTCACATTTTCCATTTTCTTGAAGGTCTATTTCCAAATAGATACTAGCCCATCGGAAATGCGGTAGTTTCTTGGTGTTACGGAGCACCAGCACCAAAAACGCATTGGAACAAAAGCCAAAAACAAAGATCTTAGAACGAGATAATGAAGTAGGCCTTGGGCACCAAAAACAAAGCTCCCCTTAACACCAAGGAATACCCAAAAATGCCTTCTGTTTTGCCAACTCCTTTCCATGAGCTCTGCCCACATGTCCACCACACTTGTACACTCTTCTCTTCTCAATTCCAAATACCTTCTCCACTGACTTAGCCGCCGTCGAATCTCCATCCTGCCACACAACCTCTATCTCGCAACCTTCATCCTATGTCCCCTCAATGGATTTTGATGTCCCTTGAAATAATTCATCTTCCTCTTCTTCCTTGGACTTCCTCATACATTTATGTCCAAACCATAGCAATCCTCCTGTCATATAATTTTTGATAACGAAACTCCCATTGTTGCTGAAATGCCCTCTCGTATGCCACACACCATCTGAAGTCACAACCGCTCTCTCCCAACTGCCAAGCTTGCCGTCCTCAATCACTTTTATCCTCTCCTTTTCCTTCTCACACATGCCAATCACTATCTCCTCTGGCACCGGATGCATCAACTTTATTACGTCATAGTACCGACTTTTAGACACTGCCGCAATCCCAAGGTACTGATTTAGTGTTGTCCTATGATATCAGTAAACCATAAAAAGCCATTGTTGTTACAGTCCCCCACCTGACTAATAGTCTGTAAAATTCGATGAATTGGCAGAACACGGGTGATTGTCATGGTGGCTTTGTCCTACTTTAACATGACAGACACATGATACCTTCAACCATGTATTTAAAATAAGATGTACATTTGTTTCCATCCAGTCATATCCCTATTGATAATCTTATTATTGTAATTGTAAAAACTGAATTTTCTTTGTAAAAATTGTATCCTGTACTTACGTGTTGCCGGTAGTTTTCGCACAACGTAAACAACGATGTCACACATACATCAGAGAAGGGAAAAATCGACAGTTTTCAGATTACAGAAGCTATCAGAAAACTGACAGAGATTTAATAAGAGAAACGGCAAGTAGCGTCTGGAATCATGCTTTTATTTTTTAAATTTTGAGCAAAAGTACCCGGCCGAGAAATGAGTGTAGCCGGCGATTCTGGCCGCCTGCCGGCCTGTTTTGACAAGGCTGGTTGTGATGAGGCATTCGTTAACAGGTCAAGCAATAAATGACATATTAAAACTCATGTGGCTCCACTGTATGTAATTAGACGAATCTTTACGTTCGCTTAATATGTTGAAAAAGTTCTTTCGTCAATGCAATCTTTTCACACCTCCAATATTCCACTGGTACTGCACATACTGCTACATGCTTGTTGCAGACAAAAGTGAAAAAATTTTGCCGTAACACATTTTGTAATCGAGACCTTTCAAAATCTGGGAATATTTCATTTTTTATCAAAGTTCAGGATTCTTCGATCTTCTACAATATAGATTTCAAAAAAAATCTGATTCTACTAGCGTTAGTGACATTTATGACGGCAGACTCTACAAGGAACTCTCTACAAATGCGACGGATCCTCTATCACATCCCACTAATATCTCTTTTACTTGGAATACTGATAGCATACCGGTTTTCAAATCTTCTTCGTTTTCACTGTGGCCTTTGTACCTTGTAGTAAATGAACTACCTCCTAAGAAACGATTTGCAAAAGAAAACTGTATTCTTGCTGGACTTTGGTTTGGACCGTGAAAACCTGCAATGTGGAGTTATTTAAAAGCCATTCCATTCAACCTTTAGTGAACTCGAAACAAATGGCGTTCAAGTCAAAAGCCCTGAAACAAGCATGGAATTTAATGTACGTGCCTTTTTGCTATGTGGCACTTGCACTTGCAAAAGCATGTGTTTGTAATACAGTACAATACAACGGTAAATTTGGTTGTCCGAAATGCTATCAACCGGGCTGCACTGTTAAGACAGGCTCAAAGGGCGGTGGGCACGCCCATGCATTCCTTTTTCAAAGAGGTGACCCCACTGGTCCGATGAGAACGAAAGAACAGAATCTCTTAGAAGCCCGAGAGGCTTTAAGAAGTGGTAAACCTGTACAAGGAACAAAAGGGCCGTCTTGGCTCGCTGGTTTACAACACTTCGATATCAAACGGGGCACATCCATAGATTACATGCACTGTGTTCTCCAGGGAATAACAAAAAGCCTTCTCAATCTCTGGTTTTCTTCGTCCTATAAATCTGAAGCGTTTAACATTTGTGATCGAGTTAAAATGGCTGATGCGCGTTTGTCACAAATAAGACCACCAAATGACATCACACGTTACCCGCGGAAGATAGAAAATGAAAGGCAGTACTGGAAAGCTTCAGAGTTGGGATCATTTCTTCAGCATCCACCAGAGTTGGGATCATTTCTTCAGCATCCACCAGGATTTCTCCCAGAAGAAAATTACAAACATTTTGTTTTATTTAGCGAAGCCATATTTATTCTACTCTGTGAAAATATCGCGCACGCTCAAATCAATCATGCTGAAAAACTATTGCAGCATTTTTGTTTGATGTTTTCCTCTCTATATCCTGCATCCAAGGAAACGATCAACATCCACTCGCTGGTTAACATCTGCGATGACGTGCGTGATCTTGGCCCGTTATGGACACATTCTTGTTTTCCTTTTGAAAACTACAACGGTAACTTAAGCTTTTTCACGGAACCCAGAGCATAGAATTGCAGATTGTGTCAGCTGTTGTAACGACACAGACCTTGCCGATTTTATCTAGAGATCTATCTCCCGGAACAAAAGAGTACGAGTTCTATAAAGCTCTTACTGACCCTACGTTTGCTAACAAGCAACAGGAAATTGAAACGAATATTTTTGCCCTTGGATGTCCCAAAAATGAGAAACTAACAACAGCGCAATTTAATGCACTAGGGCGTTATTTAGGGCATCCTCCTATCGGAGACAACATTTTGTGCTTTAATAGAGCTCGGATAGGCGGATCTGTTTATCATTCAATTTCGTACAAAAAGGCCAAAGCGAGGAATAACTATACTGTCACATTTTGTGACCCATATCCGGGCTCTATTCAGGCTGGTCAGAGCAGCTGCTTTTTTCAGTATCGACATCCATGTAATCTAGTGCTTGCACTCCTCGTTGTCCAACCGCAAATTTTGCCTTGTTGTATTTTTTTAGAATTGGTTTCTAATTTTCACTTTGTTAGAGATAGTTTAACTAACGCGACGGCTAAATAGCTCGCTGCTGTAAAGCCACTGGCTGTGAATGACAAAGGCCGAACTGGTAAGGTCGTCCCAATTTCAGCAATACGGGAGAAACTATTATTTATGCACTTTCAAGGGGACGATCTTGCATTTATTGCACAGTTTCCAAATAAAATAGAATCAGACTAAGAAATTATACCGAACTGATTTCGCGCAAACGGGGAGGTAATGCTTAAACATTTTGGTGTAGTATAAAAGCGGCAAATCAATTAGGCTAACACTCGTCAAATTGTCAGATTAGCACTCATTGAAACCTGTCGAGATTTACGCTACTCAGACAGGGCTTCTGGAATTCCGCGAATTCCGGGAATCTTTGCTAAATTACGCGGAAAATCAATCATTACGCACTAAATAACGCGGAATTTTGCAATACATTTTTCTTAAAAAAACAACATTTTGCAGGATTCTTTACTGAATTACGCGCTAAATTATCAACTGTTACGCCCAAACTACATTTTGTACCGAAAGAAAGCACGAAATAACTTGAAAAGGTTAATTTTTTGCGCGACAATATTTAAGGCGAGTTTTCATTGGCTTCTAGCCACCAGCCAATTAAAAAAGGTATTTTATTATTAGTCCTAGGCCTTCGCGGTTTAGCAAAGAACGCCTAGTCATTTTATTTGTTTTCGAAATTCAGTTAGAAATATCGCACTCTTACGAAGAATATATCTCTTTTTTTACGAGAAATAAAGGTAAAAACCCTAAAAGAACACATCAGCTGTGCACTAAAATGTTTTGTCTCTATAAAGTTAGCCAAATTACGCGATATTTCGCGGAAATTTGTGGTTTACGCGGATTACGCGGAGAAAGCCAAATTACGCGTAATTCCAGAAGCCCTGCTCAGATAGCGTGAGTACGATACTTGATATAGCAAAATATAACGCAAACACTTGAGCGCTTGAACAGTTTCCCTCGCAGTCGTGAGAGACTCGATACTGCTGGCGTGGCAATCATTTCAGAAAGAAAATACAATACAAAGAAAGCCCGGATAACGGATATATCTTCTTCCTTTGATTTCACGGAGACGCTTTCTTGGCGGACTATACTGGCGGAAAATTTTCTATTTCCAAATGATGTAAATAGTAAGTACTCAGATAATGTAATCCCTCAAGCTACGACGTTGAAAATTAAAAGCAATGCATTGAAGATTTTTCTGCCTTGTGATCTGATGCGAGTGCAATCTTAAATAGTAAGTACTCGGATAATGTAATCCCTCAAGCTACGACGTTGAAAATTAAAAGCAATGCATTGAAGATTTTTCTGCCTTGTGATCTGATGCGAGTGCAATCTCCATGTGATATCTCAACCATAGCTTATATATTTCCCTTTGAAGCGATTGGAGCTGTTTGAAGCGTTTTTGCAGCAGTACGTACTTAAAAGGTGCTAATAGGCCGCTTCAAAAAGACGTTAAAATTACTTCATTTCGCTCCAACCGCTTTGAAGCGGAATAGAAGCGTGCTGCGAAGTAGCTTCCACTGCTTAATAGCTGCTAAAGCCCTTCATTTTGGCTGCATTTACGCTGCGAAGTGCTTTTGCAGCGCTTTTACGGCGCTTTGAAGCGCTTCTCGTTTCGTTTGGGAGGTTCTTATATGTGGTTCTTAACTGTATGATGAAATAATGTACTCAGAATTTTTTCAAATATGTTGGAGTGCTTTTTATCCACCCTTAGCAAAGTTACATTCTAGTGCACAAGAAAGAAGGTTAATAAAGATATTTTTCCAATATTTTAATTGCTTACTTTAAAACTTACACAAGAGAAAGAAAATGATAAAGCCCTATCTTTTCCTCCTTTAATTACTTTACTTAACTTGCAAAGTAATTTGGACAGTACAGGCAGGGAATGAGTACTTTTACCTCAAATCCACTATGATAGTGTGATTTGCTGATATACTTATTAATACATAGGAATTTGATATGTATTTGTTTATTGTTTTTAATTTTGAAGAGAATAAAATAGCACCAAGTTTTCTGTAAAGGAGGGAATACCTAGGACACCTTTTAATAAAAATTTCAGTATTTATAGAACATTCAATCTTTATATGTTTTACATATGGTGCCATTTTTGTGGGTGGTGGAATATGATGCATAATGAAAGTGCAGGGAAGGGGGGTTTTAAACAAGTTTATGCTAAAAAAGTCATGCTGGCTCCGCTTTTAGGAAGTGTTCGAGTAGAACTCAGGTTTAAACGCCACGCAGGCGGCTTCGAACTCGCGGCCGAAAAACGGTTATTCCACGCTCCGTAGGTTGGCGGCCCTCCTCGTTTTCGCGGCCCCACCGCTATTTGCCCCAAAAAGTCGTGTACGCGCAAGTCCTTGGGCTTGCACGCGCCCGGCCTACGCCCTGATTATTCATGAACGCGAAACACCTGCAGCCCTAATTATTATTCATGCACGCGAAACACCTGCGGCCCTAATTGATTATTCGTGTACGCGAAATCTATTTTGCCTACATTAGCTTTCGCCGATTGTTTATGTACGTGAAATCGTTTTGGCCTACATTAGCTTTTGCCGTTTGTTTATGTACGTGAAATCGTTTTGGCCTACTTTAGCAATCGCCCCGTTCGCGAAACCGATTTGGCCTACATTAGCAATCGCCAAAAGCTCATGTACGTGAAATCGATTCGGCCTACATTAGCGATCGCCGATTGTTTATGTACGTGAAACATTATACGCTCGATATTTAGAGACGGGGCTGGGGGGCTCGGAAGGGCGATTCGCGTCTCCCACTAATTTCTCTGAAACCCCCCAGTCCCCCCCCCCCCGGGAGCAAACTTGGAAATAGGAAATTTACCATTGCTATTACCCTCTTTTTGCAATTAAAAAAATTGAAAATGACAGTCTGCAGTGATCTTGTGCCTCCTTAACATTACATTTAAGCACAAATAAATACGGTCTATCTGCCATGTTTTTCTTTTATGTCAAACCTTAGTTTTCGAGGTTCTGTATTGGTCGCAAATCTCTTGACCACCAAGATTGCAACCAATTGGCATCAGGCGATGATTCCCTGTCATTGCAGCTTTGTAGAATGTGATGCTGAAAAAAGTTTTATCACTCAAGTCAAGTTTTATTAACCATTACAATATGTTAAACAATATGTAATTAATATATTTATTGAAATTGTATGCAATATCTGGGAAATTTCTTAGGATGAGTGAAACCATGGAACATACTCTAACATACCTGTCAACTCTCCCGGTTTTTTAAAGTGATGCGAAAATAAAGTGTCTCGAAAATTGGGATGAGCAAAAATTAAGTGAGTACACAAAAAGCCTTTGGGTGAAATATTATGTTGATAAGCTTTATGGAAACACCTTGTCTATTTAGTACATATAGTATTGGAACGAGTTGGGTATATATACCTTATTACACTTAATTTTTGGCGACGTCAAAATTTCGCGATTTTGAGATGACGATATTTCGCAACACTTTATTTTCGCGATTTTCCTATTTCCGTAAAAGCCATATCACTTTATTTTCAGCAAAACAAGTGGAAAATTAAAATGTGCTTAATCATCAAAACTGAAACAATTTGTAACAATATGATGCGTGGGCTAAATTGAGCACACTCATGTTTTTGCTACAGTTTTGATGATTAAAGCACATTTTAATTCAATTTGTTTTGATTTTATTGTCCCAAAATCGCGAAAATAAAGTGACCTGTTTTTTTTTTACGAAAATAGCGAAATCGCGAAATATCGCCGTATCAAAATAGCGAAATGTTGACTTTAGAAGCACACTGGCATACACACATTGGCACCAGTCGGGCCAAGACGGGACGCTAGCACAGTCTATTACCCGTGCAGTTCGGCAACCATGGACAGCTGTTTCGTCCTTATTAGAACTCGTCAGCATGGCATAGCCGGTTTGCCTCAGTTAAACTTCATCAGCAAAAAAACTGCAGGGCGACTTCGACTCGAACGAAGTGCTTTAAACCACAGCTTAGATCCATGTGGGATCTAGAGCTGCGACCGGGCTAGCGTGATGCCAATTGTGCGGATCACGCATGCGACCTTTGCTAGTCTAAAACTCCGTCGGATAGCCAAACTATCCTTGCGAGTATGTATACATAAATGTGAACTTTAGAAGCACACTAGCATACACACATTGGCACCAGCCGGGCCAAGACGGGACGCTAGCACAGTCTATTACCCGTGCAGTTCGGCAACCATGGACAGCTGTTTCGTCCTTATTAGAACTCGTCAGCATGGCATAGCCGGTTTGCCTCAGTTAAACTTCATCTGCAAAAAAACTGCAGGGCGACTTCGACTCGAACGAAGTGCTTTCAACCACAGCTTAGATCCATGTGGGATCTAGAGCTGCGACCGGGCTAGCGTGATACCAATTGTGCGGATCACGCATGCGACCTTTGCTAGTCTAAAACTCCGTCGGATAGCCAAACTATCCTTGCGAGTATGTATACATAAATGTGAACTTTAGAAGCAAACTAGCATACACACATTGGCACCAGCCGGGCCAAGACGGGACGCTAGCACAGTCTATTACCCGTGCAGTTCGGCAACCATGGACAGCTGTTTCGTCCTTATTAGGACTCGTCAGCATGGCATAGCCGGTTTGCCTCAGTTAAACTTCATCGGCAAAAAAACTGCAGGGCGACTTCGACCCGAACGAAGAGCTTTAAAACCACAGCTTAGATCCATGTGGGATCTAGAGCTGCGACCGGGCTAGCGTGATGCCAATTGTGCGGATCACGCATGCGACCTTACGTCGCGAAAATTAAGTGTAATAAGGTAAAGAGCGTTTCACCGGTTTATGAAAACCGCTCTAAAATTATACATTAGAGAGATAAGGTTGACAAAAATGATATTTTCTCAAAATGATGCAAAAAGAATGGGTTCGTAGCAAAAAAAATATCGCAGACATAACGCACCCCAAACGTCGAATGGCCATTAATATATGGTGGAGCCTAGTCATTTAAACAAAATATCTTATATGTGGGCGAGCACGCAAAAAGATTCCCATCGCGTTTGAAAAGGAGTGCCACAGAGAATTGTAAAAAAATATGACGTGTTGGTTTTTATGTGTGAGTGTGTGTAGGGGGGGGGGGGTGGTTGAGGGAAGGCAACTGATATGGCAAACATTTGAAGAAAGAGCTAACAACTCTAGGGGGGATCTAAATCATAATAAAATTATCGTAAGTATTATAGGGACCGAGATGGAACAAATTGGTCTTAAAGGGTAATTCAATGTAATTTATCGGGATGCTAGATTTACCTCTGTGTGTCCCTAACCCATGGCAACTCGCGACGAATTAGGTCCAGTACTGTAGACCAAGAGGCATCTGATGGAAACTTAACCTTAGCGGTGACTGCCGGAACCGACGGTGGCCGATCTCTGTCTTCGTCCTCCAGCCAAACAAATGTGCGAGAAGGTTGATTTCCTCTTCTCCTGGCCCTCGAAACACGTGGAGTAGGGGACCTCGAGGATGGATTGAACATTGGCCCCGCCGCCCTAACGGGACTGGGGTGACTTGCTAAAAGGTTACCCAATGATTGATTCAATCGTTCATATGCTTCGTCATCGGACATTTTCTCTCTCGCCGTTGCCTCTATCTATCCTTCGAACTCTACAGTAATTCTACAGTAAAATGATCTATCTTATCTTTGGGAAAGCACACACTGTGAATGATTACGTCAACAAGCTATGATAACATATTTCCCACGCCGGTGGTGGGAAAAGTAAACAGCGGCACTGCTACACAGGAGCGGTTTATTGTCCATCTTTTTAAATTTCCTGTTTAGTTAAAGCCGCATTGTCACCAGTTTACTTCCAGTAGATTACTTAACAATCTCCGATGATTTTTAACGGAAAATGCGAAAAACATTTCAAAATATTAAACAGGCCATCCGCTCTAAATTATCAGTCACGTCCTCAAAGAAACTTCCAGTAGACACACTGCTTTCAATATCTCGGATTCTAATAGATTCTTTTGACGGTTGAGGTTTCTGTCGGACCTCCGGAAGTAAACTGGTGACAATGCGGCTTTAACACCTCCTATATGTCAAAGCATCACATTTCTAGTGCGACCCCTCGATTGAGAAATCGGAAAAAAAACTTTTCCAAACAGCAAAACACCAAAGGCGCTGTGTATAAAATCTAGGACAAAAATGTTTTCATTGTCAAACATTTTGGAAATTGTTCACTATAGATTTCAGAAGAAATCTTTAAGAGTGACCCTTGCTATTTATTTACGATTTTAGTGTGATTACATGGTGGGTGATTGCACCACTACAAATCTCCCCTTCAACTCAGAGCGTTGATTTAGGGCGTAGTTTTCTCAAGCCGGTTAGTTTGATTTATCACGTTAATTAATAAATGGTGGAATGTCATGAATTTGACACGCACCGTGTTTATGAGCGTCGGGTTTTCGCATGTAAAATGCAAAACAGTGGGCGGGTGTTTTGAAGTTTAGCCTTTATTTCTTCATCGTGGATCCTACTTACACTTTCTGTTCAAACAAGGTAAACAACTCGAATAAAAGAAATTAACAAAACAAGAGGAGTAACCAAAGAAAAATACAATCACAGAACCTAATTAGTAACAGAATATGAAATATGTTCAATAATCATTTTAATTTTTTAAGGTCTTTTGAGGACCCTCGACATATGTTTCAAGATCCTTTAGAGACCGTCTTTTGCCGAACATCTGGCCTTCCTTGATAAGAAGACCATCTGCTGTGAAGATCTGATCCCTATTTTCGTCCGCGTCATCGAGCAAGATAAGCCTACGGATAAATAAAACAGATAATAGTTTTTTTCCGGTTAAAAAAAAACTAGGAATCGTTTGCAAACACCTATATACTTCCTGTGCTTTTTACCTGATGTTGACATTAAGAGGGGCCACGGAGGACTGGAGCTGTGCATAAAGTTTGTATGGCTTCACAAACAGCACCAGCCTCCATTTCTCCCCGGCTTCACTCCTGTATGTCGGGCTTGTGAGGGGTTGTCCCGCCCTTGCTGAGGCCGCTTTCTCTTTAAACGCCTCTGTGCACCAGAGAAAAGTCTCTACCCTCAGAGGCAATTTTTCTACGCTTGGGGTGCTCTGCATAAAAAAAAGGAAGATTAAGTTTATTTTATCAAACAATAATGGGCAACTTAGAATGAATGCTCAAAGATACAGCGCACTGTGCGGGCAGGTTTTCGTGGCCAAAGAAAGTAAGCGCTGGATCCGCGAGCATGCATAGAAAGCGGGCCATCAATCACGACAAATGGTTTACCTTTTTAGCAATGGCGTGAGCTAGGCGTTTAGCATACGTCCGGTACAGCTCAACGTGGCCCGACGCATAGCTGACTCTATGGCGTAACATCTGTTCCTTGTTGCCATGAAAATGACAGCCAGGAACACCACAGGTTCGACTGCGCTCCTCGCAGTTGGTTAAGTGCAAATTCAATCCATCTCTACAAGATTAAAAAAAGCATGATTCAGCAGAGTTAGTTAAAAATTTCATACGTCCGAATATGCATTGTATGTTCTAGTTCCACACCGGAAAAATATGAAAATTAGCCAGTGTATACCTGTGGTATGTACTCAAGATACCTTAGCATATAAAATAAATACCTTTTCACGTTCTCCGTGCAAAGCACACACTGGACCATGCGCTGAAAACACTCATATTGGGAGTGCCTCTCTAGTAGCGCACGTGGTATCCGCTTTTGGCACTCTGCACATTCCGTCATTTTTTGTGGGCACACTAGTAAATGAGAACTTAGTGCCGACCTTTTCACCTTAACGTTGCAGCTTGGGTCCGTACACTCTGTCTCTCTCTCTCTGGGCAGAGATGGTCAAGTACAAGCCCAAGCTCCCCATTGAATGGACAGCGCTTGCACTTCCCTTGCAAGCGCCTTATTATCCTTTTGAGGGAGATGTTCTCCTTCAACTCCGCCGTTGCGCCAAATTCTTCGCGGCATTCTGGACACTTTCTGTTGACCCTCTCGGCACAAGAACTGCAGCATGAATGTCCGCAATTGGGCATTACCACCGGCACCAGCATAACAGTGCCACTAAAAAGAAGGAGGTGAATAGTCCGTTAACCTTCCATAAAAATAAATAGAGTCAATAAGTTGGTTTGAAATCTGACTTACCACACATTACAGATAAAGTCATCTGGGGCATCTCCGGTTATAATATACATAGTAGAATCCATCGTTTTGATCGTAATTGTCTAAGGGCCAAACCGCACTAGTTCTTTTAGCTGTTTGTTCAGGGACAGTGTAGCGTGTAAGTGTCGGCCCATAAGTGTAGCGTGTAAGTGTCGGCCGCATAAGTGTCGGCCCATTATGACGTATTAGATGATTTTGACATCTAGGCTCTGACGTCTATGTAAAACACTGGGCAGGCAGTAGCTGGATTATTGCCATTGGCCGAGTGTTTAACAAAGTATAAGCTTGACAAAATAGAAATGATACCACCTTTTCAGTCCGTCTTCGCTCTACTCATCCTGCTTTCTTGCCTCTTCAAAACAGGTAAGGTAGCGATTCTCAACTAGTAGTATCTTATTTATTTTACCAAGCCATTTAAGAAAAAATACGCTGTCAACCTCACGTGGCCCTCGTCAGAGGTCAGTGTATGGTTTTTGAGCTCTCTGTCTTTGTGCTAGACAACCGTAAACTTGACGAGAAAACTCCTTTAAAAATCTGTGGGTCTGTCTGCTCACGCGGCGGCAAATCTGCCGATTCTACATTTGATTCGTCCGTTTTGCAAGATCGAATTCGCTGGCGATCGCCGGCGATTGAATTCCTATGAACATACGAGGTACATACAAGCGAGGTTTTCAGACCTTTCGAGCATTTGGTCGGGAACACCTTAAAATCTATAGCACTCAGATTTCAAGGTGTTCTCTTCCAGAGACAACGTATAAAATATAGTGACTTCTGCTGATCTTTTTCGTACAACAAGATCTTCCGCTGTCGGTCTCCTTATTTGGTGATACTTTCGCGCTAATTCGAACGTTTACCGCGAGGGGACTGGAGAGTGGCGCTCAAAATTGTGTCTTCAGGACTTGACAATTATATTCAGTAATGAAAATAATGATTTATGTCATAAGAGTGGTTTTCAAAAACCAATGAAATACTATTTAGGTTATTTGGTACTGTAATACACTGTCTTTCTCTTTTTTCTGGCTTGACTATTGGGATTTCGAAAACCACTCTATTAGTGTCAAATACTATAAGTTTTTTGTAATTGTCTTGCTTTCCACTACCATGTTATTTAAAACCATTTAATTTGATTATTTACAAGGTCATTGTGACCCCGAAGCAATCGAACGGTTCGTTGAGACAGCGCATCAAAAGTATGTCGGGAGCATAAATACATTAGCGGACAAATTGGCATCACCAAGCAAGTTGTCAAATCAGTTTGTGTCAATGCAAGCAATTTTGTCAAATAGTAAGCGCCTGCGATGGTTTTTGACTGTGACAAAACCATGTAGTCAAAAACTTATCAGCATTGGAGGCAAAGGTGAGTGAAGCGGCTGCTCGTTTGAGTGCTATTATCCCTCTGGCGCACGATACATCACTTCCTCCGTTATCAATGTCCAGGACTGGACAGGTGGGACGACCGCAGTTCATCATACCAAAAGAGCAGCTGGAGGTGATGAGAGGATACAGGCTGTCATGGATGGACATTGCTAGAGCTCTAGGTGAGTACATATAAGAGAAAGGAAGATATTTTAAACTAATACTGAGGGAACGGGGCACGATGCTGTCTCTTTATAATTTCAATTGTTGCTAATATTGGGGGGGGAGGGAGTGGGGAGCACTTGCCCCATGTCCCACCCCGTGCTACAGCCCTGATTTCTAATCAATACATCATACATTTTAATCTCTATATTTTAATGCAAAAGGTGTTTCCATATCAACTCTTTGGAGGCTTCGTAACAAATACGACATTGACATTGGCAAGAAAAGGAAAGCTAGAACAGTGTCCGAGCAGGAGCTGGAGGGGATTATCCTTGAATTGCAACAAACTTCTCCAAACATTGGAATAAGGATGATAGAGGGGGAAATCATATCACGAGGACTCTACGCTGCTAGATCTAACATAGCTAACAAGCTGGTGGAGATGGACCCCGTAGGACGGGTGCTGCAATGGAGCAGACAGAATCCCAGAACGAAATACCACGTACCAGGTACACGCTTATTTTAACAAATCATACAGGCTGGCTTGCAGGCTCTTATACTATTGTCAATTATCAAGTTTATTTTCAAATATTTGCTCGGAGGGAGCGCAATCTTTTTCGAGAGCCCCTCTACTGAAACATGTTCGTCCCGTCCTCCGAGCATTGACTTTCTATTAGAAACTTCTAGTATTAGACCTTTGATTTACCCGATGAATGCATTGGGCCTGCAGTAGTCAATATTTTGTAGATTCATCGCCCCCTCAAATACTACGTGGTTTTACTGTAAGCATACACTGTTCTACCTGATAAGGTAAAATCAGTTTACCTTGATAATTTGTAAACCTCTTTTTTTTTCGTGGACTTCATTTGTTATGACAGTTATGGATATATAGATTTAAATATCAATAGGAACAAATAAAGAGCTTGGGCTACCTGTGATTCAACGAAGTCAAGTTATAAATGACGACGACTTGCGCGAGAGCTTGCGAAAACGGGAGCGGAGCTATCCCTTTTAAAGTTCGCGCGTTCGTGTTTAACGGATGCTCTTTTTCACAGGGCCTAATAGTTTGTGGCATCTTGATGGCAATCACAAGCTTATACGGTAAACTATGGCCTACTCGTCTTTAAATCTCTATAGTTACAGTTGTACTTCTAGTCATACCGACAAAAAGCAATGTCAGGGGAGGGCGTACGTGCCTTTAAGACATCAAAGAATGTTGCCTCCTTTCAAGGGATGCTTCAAAGCTTCTCTTGCAAGGACGCAACTAACACGATGACTACAACTGGACGACGGAATTTAATGGACCAACTTGCGAATCCTCATGCACCTGTTGCTGTAACCCCTCGGCCAGCAAGTGATGTTGTTACCGCAAATCAAAGACCAGGAACAAGACTCCAATGTTTAAAAATTTGACTATCATGTATATATAGAGTTAATTATAGTATTTTTACAATTTTTACAAAGAAAATTCAGTTTTTACAATTACAATAATAAGATTATCAATAGGGATATGACTGGATGGAAACAAATGTACATCTTGTTTAAAATACATGGTTGAAGGTATCATGTGTCTGTCATGTTAAAGTAGGACAAAGCCACCATGACAATCACCCGTGTTCTGCCAATTCATCGAATTTTACAGACTATTAGTCAGGTGGGGGACTTTAACAACAATGGCTTTTTATGGTTTACTGATATCATAGGACAACACTGCCGCAATCCCAAGGTACTGATTTAGTGTCTAATAGTCGGTACTATGACGTAATAAAGTTGATGCATCCGGTGCCAGAGGAGATAGTGATTGGCATGTGTGAGAAGGAAAAGGAGAGGATAAAAGTGATTGAGGACGGCAAGCTTGGCAGTTGGGAGAGAGCGGTTGTGACTTCAGATGGTGTGTGGCATAAATGTATGAGGGGTTCCAAGGAAGAAGAGGAAGATGAATTATTTCAAGGGACATCAAAATCCATTGAGTGGACATAGGATGAAGGTTGCGAGATAGAACAACGCTCTATAAAACAATCCTAGACTCTTCGGCCGTCTGGAATGAAGGCTCTAGTTGCCCTAGATGCAAATCCGAATTTTATCTAGTGCACGACTGTACTTCTCGTCCAAAACTGACGGGGGAGGAGAACAAAGGAGAGAAGAAAGCGAGTGCAGGACAGTCTTCATCAAAGGATCAAAGCAAGTACGCCAAATTGTTCCACAATTCCGTCGAAGGCTGCAAGCTTTTCTAGCGGCGAAATTGTCAACAAGGGAAAGGCTGCAAGCAAGCACCAATGTAAAGCTTGCAGGGTTGATCACGCTCTGGCCGATCGTAAACACAACACCAGAGCTTGAATCCCCTTTCGACAAGATGACTTGGAAAGCAATATTACATGACTGTACGACGCAAAAACTATGGACTCGCTACTTTACGATATAAATCATGTCGTTCGCATTGGTTATAACAGCACTTGCATCTTTGGTAATCATCGCCCGGCCTTGTTTGGTAGTGTGTTTAAAGATCTGTGTTTTGCGAAACATTCTCATAAGTTGGAGTCCGAAACTGTCGCTCAATAACCTTTATATATGCTGTCACTACAGCTATCACCGTGTGGGCACTGGAACTATAATCCAGGACGATTATACTACATTAGAATACTTGTCAGTCGTCAACATCACCACCACGGGTGCGAGTAGATGTCCACATATCTTGCAGGTCGATCAATTCCTGGCGCGGGTTCCCACCGCCAGAGTACTGGTTCCCACCGCCAGAGTGAAAGCAGCAGATTATTTCACGAAAGGATTAGCACTGAACACTCATCGCACTTATTCAACAGCACAGAAACAATATCTGGACTTCTGTGGGAGCTTGTTACATGCTATCCCAGGCGAAGAGTTATTCTATTTTCTACAAGTCTAGCAAAGTATTTAAGTATATTTGTGTGGAGTTCGAGCTTCACATGTTAGAGACTGGGCAGAGTCATCATGGCGGTTGGCAGCTTTGTTTAAAGCTCCACCACCTCCCTCGATCTTTTTGCGGCAATTTTGAAAAATGTTTAGGTCAAAAGCTCTTAAAGCCCAGAGATGGAAAAGCCAGCCCAGGCATCAAATTCACCTTCTAGCGAACAAGTGACAGAGAATGTCGACCATTCTCGAACTTATCACACTCCTCGCTAAAAAAAAGGATGGTCCACACTGATTTAAACGTGATGAGACAAGAAGTTCATGCAACACTTGAAGAGATGAAGAGCACGATCAATTACTTACAATAATCTTTAACCAAAGCGTGGCAGGACATTGAGGACCTGAAAAAAGAAGCCGACCACAAGTGAATCGACGCTTTGGAGGCGCAATTACGAGATGAGAAAGAACAATGTATTCTTCTCGAAGCCTACACAAGAAGAGAAAATCTAACTTCAAAACATCCCGGAACAAATAAGGAGAGGACTGTGTTAAACTGGTCAGAATTGTGCTTACTAAACTTGGCTTCAAGGAGGTGAATACAACTAGTTTCCATGCAGTACATAGATTTAGGAAAGCTAAAAAACACCGGCGAGCGCCCTCGCCCGATAATAGCGCGGTTCTTGTCTAGACAACAACAGGGACATGGCTTTCAAGAGAAAAAGAGCTTAAGTAACTCTCTGATCTTTCCTAGCGCTTATATTACACAGGACTATCCGAGGTATATACAAAAGGAGAGGGCCGTACTTATAGTAGCTATGAACATAGCACGGAAAAAAGGGCGAAGCCACAGGTGCAGAAAATGAAGTCACAAGTGCAGGGAAGTAAAATATGAAATGTCTTGAATCTTAATTTAACTGCTAAGATGAAGTTGATATGTTATTCTAGACCGCAGTTAGAGAGAGAGAGCACTTTTATCCAACAAAACAAAAACTTCCAGTCACGTTTGATCTACTCTGTTGCATGCACAGATTTATCAATCACAAACATTACGGTATCGTTCAGTGGGCACCGATAACTACGGCTCACTTCTTACTTTTGCAGGGTAGTGAGTTTACTGTCACGGAACCATCCAGTACTCCACTTTGCATCAGTGATGTAGAATTAAAACAGACTTCAGACAATCAGGAATACCTGGCCCTTACAATCAAAGACCGATCAGAAGGGTAGTGGATCGTTTTGCACACAGGACATTCAAAACATTCGGTCTGTGCGGTGTGTACGATGAAAGCAAATCTACGCACCCAACACGTGCGCAAGAACACTTGCTATCTATTTACATTTTCGTCTGGAGTAGCGCTGACGCATAAGGACATTACGAACTTTGTTTCCGTTATTCTACGTCTATTGGACATTAATCTCCAACACTTTTAGTGGTCACAGTTTCTGTATCGGTGGGGCCTCTGTAGTCGGGCTTAAAGATTACGAAGTTGATAGGACCCTGGTCTTCAGACTGTTTTATTCGCTCGCTAGTAGGCGTGTCTTTACAGATAGTTCAACAGATTTCTAGCACACATTCCACACCTTATCAATATGCCTCTTCCTTTACATCATCTGATTTTGAATATTTGGGTCACTCTTTGGGCAGTTGATTGTATCAAATATACAGTATTAAAAAGCTCATGAGAGCTCGCTCATGAGTGGTCCAAACACAAGGCTCTCAGTATTTATTGAGTAGATATGTACAGGCAAGCATTCTTCGCTTGGCTAGCTCTAGCCTTGGTGTCTTGCGTTTCTTTAATCGCCTACTATCTAATGAACACCTCCCCCAAGCGTACAAGTTTGTAATAAACGCCCCTCTCTAATAAACGTCCCCCCCCCCCGCCTTATTAAACACCTCCTACCCTCCCTTCCAGCATAAAAACAAACGGCATAGTCATTTCGGTAATCTAATCAAATTTAAATTAATCTGAGTTTGGCTTCTACTGGGTGAGACTTAAGACGTGGGTAGGAAATGCTTGCTAATGTAACGTGATCATGACTGAGCACTTGGGTTTGTTATATTTTCATAGTTTGTAAAGAATGCCCCTCTCTAATGAACGCTTCCTATCTATTGAACGCCCCGGGATAATTTACAAATTCACTGGACGTCAGCTTTGAGCGAGTTTTAGTCAAACACGGCTGTCATACCAAAATATTCTTCTCTTGGTAATTGTCCGTTTTCCAATAATCGCCTTGCAAAGGAAGAGCGAGTAATTCATTGCTACTGACAAGAGAAACTTAAAACCTCAGCAAGCAACTTCGCCGTTAGAATTACTGCCTCTACTGGACTCATGACAAACCCCATGCCTCGATTTTTGTCCCAAATGTGAATTCATAGTTCGAATGCACGTCCTGGGATAGCTCATGCGTAAAGCTCTGGGGACGCATTGATACGCGATCACCCACCCAAAAATGCTGAAAACAAGAATTGAAAGAGGGAAAAGTATAGTATTTGTTACATACATATCAAATAGTTTTAAATTTGTTGCGCACAAATTTCTAAACCAAATATGGCAACCCTCAACAAGAGAAACGGGCTCATCTCGACATGTAGACACAAACGCAAATACATTCACAGTTGTGAAAGGTTTAACTGAGGAGTGGATCAACGAAACAAGCCTGGATGAACTGAGTCACTCACTGCTAAAACCGACAAAGTCGAGCACTATTTTGGCTCAAGGTGAACACATCTACCTAAATATCTTACTAGAATATCTTTTTCTATGATGGTTGAAACGATTCAAGTCAAAAACTACGCTCAAGGAAAGGGTAGCCTAACCATACATTCTAACCATACAGTCTTTTTTTTATTTATTTATTATTTTTTTTGCTCGTTTTAAGAAATGAGCACCATAGAGGCCTGGTCATCATCTCCCTCCCAACGGAATTACTCTATCAATCGAGGAGTGTCAAACAATCGAATTATGACCAACGAGAATACAGGGGCGTTTTTTTAAAGTTTGAGAAAGCCTAATGCACTCAAAATGTTAACGTCAAAGCTTTCTTTAGAAAAAAAATAACTGCATCATAGGTGAGCGTTATAAAACAAACCGTCAAAAAGTACAACTTGTTCGTGAGTATTTCATTTGCTTACGATGTCAACCAGCGAAGAAGCAAACATCAGACTGGACGTGGAGAAGGCCTCGAAAATAAAGCAAAGCGATGAAAGTAATGAAAAAGTATGGAGAGGCTAGGAGGAGGAGCTTTCAAAATTTATCTGAAACTTTATCTAAATCTTAAAAGATAAAAATTTCTCTTGACTTGGCTGGCCATTTTATCCATGCTTATTCGTTTTGTGGAAAGCTGTATATGTTACTGATAACTACAGTTCGAGTTGATTGCTTCGTATCTGCATCTATTGATATGTAGATAAAGCCTTCAAAATTGTTTGAGATAAAAGTAAAGTTTTCAACGGATGAGTAAATTGGGAAATGCATGAAAATACTCTGGAAGACACGAAAAAGAAAAATAGGAGAAACATTGGCAGTGGCGCACCCTGCCACTAAAATAAAGTAGGGAGCATGTTCCACGGTCATTGCCACCTAAAATGAGGACCACGTCTACTATCACACAGCCAGATAACAGAATATTGAACTGGGAGCAGTTAACAACTGTTGATCTACGTTTTTCTATTGCGGAATCATTGCCATCTTTACTGCATAGCGAAGAAGATCGAGCTCTCCGTTCAATGAAACTGGTGGAAATCAATGTTTGTTGACTTTGATTACAGTTTCACTGGGAAGTGTTTTCCCTAGAGGCTGCCCTTGCACAAGCTGATCTGTTGTGATACTTAAAAACCCCATAAAAAGAGGTTTAAACTGAATCAATTGCAATTTACAGCCTTGCTTTTCTATGAAAGATGTAGCGAAGCATGAAAACACTAAACGTAAAAGCAAAGTTTCTATAGAAGGGAGTTTCTTAATTTCTTCCAAGTAACACGTTAGCTGAATGCAAAGATTACCTCCAAGTATCCAAAGAACCAACAAATCATGCAGGAAAAAAAAGCATCGGATAATAGCCGAATTATTAAGGCAATTGGTCAAAAATTATCTATTGATGTTCATAAGTCTTACATCTGTATAAATTGCAGAGGTAAAATATCAGTAAAAGAAGGGTCTGACAGTCAGTTTTTAGTTTGCACGCAGTGTATAAGAAATGTTAATCGAAAAAAAAAAAACAGTCTTCTCTGTCAGCAAATCTCGGTATTGAAGAGGAAGATTTTAGCTAGTGAGTGCTTGCAAGGCGATTACGAGTTACTGGAGGGACTTCTGGCTGTGTAACACGTAAGAAATGACCGAAACAACAACTGCATGATACAACTTGAATAACGAAACGAATGCTCTACAAGAGAACAGCAAAAATGTAAAGAAAGAGTGCTTGAGCTGCAGAGATACAGCAAAAGTTCAATCAACGGTTCTTTAATATTCCAGAAGAAAAAGATGAAATCGGTATCACAAAGTTGGAGAACATATTGTCTAGTTATCTTGGTCTCGAGGCGACTTTGGAGAATGCGCGCACACAACCAGGAAAATCGCTAGAAATCAGCCAAACCGGCCAATTTTTGCTCAATTTGTCTATCGACTTAAAGTTAGGCTTGTCTCGAGAAGGAAAAAGACAGGAGGTCAAACACAGGAGTATCTGATTTAATAAATAGCTACTCCAAGAGAAAATGAAACAGGCTTATGTTGCTGGTGAGAGACCTCATTTTCATAAGGGTCACTTGTATTGATGGATTATTTGTGGGATGAGCAAGCTTTTATTCATTATGAGTATTTTGATCAATCATTCCCACGGTGAGTAATAATAAAGTCGAGTGACCCTGACAAAAATTTGTAAGCCTTCAATGATCATGGCTATTTCACTCCCGCTG
Source organism: Nematostella vectensis (assembly GCF_932526225.1). Classification (NCBI taxonomy): domain Eukaryota; kingdom Metazoa; phylum Cnidaria; class Anthozoa; order Actiniaria; family Edwardsiidae; genus Nematostella; species Nematostella vectensis. Next base: position 2,002,629 of record NC_064045.1, read on the forward strand.
AGAATTGTGATCGGTTCTCCGTATCAATCTTAAAAGTATTGATGCTCACTTGAACGATTTGATTGTTTTACTATCGAGAATTGTTGTATAAAGAAAAATACACTTCCCATTTTTACCAGGCACGACAGGCCTGTTTAGAGACAGCTTTATTTTTCTCTTTCCAGGTGCAATTGTACGCAATATCAGCATTTTCGTACATGGCGGCATGCGCATGGCATGGGATTTCATTATGTTAGTTTAATGAGCATTCACTTGAACGTCACAACATACAATACTTCTCTGTTATGCAGAGGTTGCACCTTTTAGATCTATTGTTGTATGCGGGGGCACGTGCCAGGACGCTCCAATAGGGATCGAGTAGGGTATTTTAGCGTCTTTAAGCGCCCAAATGCGTTTTCTTAATGTTTTTTCTTAATGCTGTTGCTTCTTTCTTTCCTTTGTTATTGAAAGACGCCTAGTGGTTGTTATATATGGTTTTAACACTATCAGCGATGGGTCCCACATACGTGCCAACGCTACCTTCGAGTTTTGAAATGGCCCGTCTAAGACCGGTTTATAATGCGCACATATTTTAATAGCAAGGTTATGCATTTACGAATAGCTAATTGCAAGAGTATTTTGATAAATTTACCCCCGATGTTGTTTTTACGTTTCTGCTGAACGGGGGGGGGGGGGGGGGGGTTGTACCATGTAATGTTCCTTTGCCTTTTCTTCTTTGATTTGCTGGTTGCCCGTTGGTCAGGGAGAACTCCAATTGGTGCTGGTATCCGCTTTTCTCTAGTGCTTCTTGGTATGCCCTTGCTGCTTTGTCGAATTCCTGGCCATAGGGAATCTCACTAAGGCGCCTGTTGATTGCCAAGGGTATATTCTTGATATTTGAGAGGCGCGTTGTTGCTATCACAATGGACGTACAGGGGTGTGAGATTGAGGGTTACATCTACAAAATTTACGACTTTTTTGTTGGCCTCAATACTTATTTTTAGGCGTTGGCGGAGAAGACCGCCAAGACAAATCTGTTGGACATACTGAGATGTTGTAGCCCTTGAATAAAAGCCCTAAATAAAAGAATGATCAGTGGGCCCAAATGAATGAAAATCGAAGGAAAAAAAATTTATTTACCGTTCAGCGTTGTTTTCACCGTTGTGACAAGCACCGTGATATAATTCAACGACTTTTCAGGCGATTTTATTCTATTTTCACCTTTTGGAAGCTACAGCCTTTATCCCAAAGGTGGTATAGATCCAAACAATGAGAAAGAAAGCTCAGATGTCGGTCTTCACGGCATGAATGGACTGTTTGGTGTGAAAACTCCAAGGTATGTAGAGAACAAACTTTTGATGTAAAATAATGTATGATGATTTGATGGAAATATTGCATTTACAAAGAAGCTACAGTATCTTAAAGAGACTCTTTTAGGTATTTCCCTTGTTATTTATTCTTTTGTTTGTTTGTTCGATATAAATAAGCTTTGTATTTCTTGGCTATCTGTGGCGCTTGTCGGATCAAAGTGCTCGTCGCCTATTATCAACTTCTAAGACCTGTTTTTTTTACTTCAGTAAGAAAATTCTTGACAAAGAACCTTTCCCAATAATAATCACCGTTCTAGAGGATGAAAAACGCAGCTTTCACAGTCAACAGCCTACAGAAAAATGACCGGTGTGACATCTAAGGACATTATAAATATGTTGTTCTTTGATAAGATCAAAAGTGTAATACGCTTTGGTGGTGTTCGCCGACATTCCAACATACATTGTCCTCGAAAACACCCATGAAAAGGCGCTTTCCATCATTTGGCTAGGGTGACCTTACACTTGCGCTTGTAAGGTGGCCGAAATTGAGCCTTTAGAAGTTTGTTTTGTTAAGACCTAGACTTCTAGAAAGGGATCTGGCCGATCGATTTCGTATTTCTGTTTCAACTACATCTAAAATTTTCAGGACCTGAATTTTCTTTTTGAAGAAAGAACTGTCGGTGTTGTGTACTGTATGGCCCCAAAAAGAACAGCTAAAGCATTACACGCCTGGTAAATTTAAGGAACTCTATCCAGAACTTGTTGCCATCATTGATTGCACAGAAATCAACATGGAATCTCCCGCAAGTTTGACAAAAAGTTATTCGTCCTACAAATCCACACCACCATGAAGTCTCTTGTTGCTATTACACCAAATAAAGCTGCGCCCGTGAGCTATACAGTTGGGCTCTTAGTGATCCAGATATTTTCGTCAAAATCAGGATCCCTCATTTATAGAGCGCCTAATCAATAGTTGCCCTAGGCGCTTTATAATTATATAATGAACGATTATTTGAAGGTTTCTGGTTCGTACGATTCATACGGAATTCATACCATTTTCAGCCAATAGGAGAGCCAGCTCGCATTACGTCATTACATCACGCCGTTGAAAATTCCTCATTCATTCTCTAACACCACTTCCCTGCTCTTATCTAAGCTTTAACATGGCTCCCAAAATGAGAAGCAGTAATGTTCTGTGTTATATTGAGAGTGCGGGACTCTCTGAGGATCTCAGCGAGTTTGAGAGTGAGAACGTATCGGCAGGGTCTCGCTTGGCCACCAAGAATGAAATGCTCAAGACTATCACTCATTATTCTTACACATGCACTGAGAAAAGAGGTGGTATAAAAAGGAGGTAACAGTTTTTAAAATGTCTGTATTCACTGTATTATCGATGGTAAGCATGCCCAAGGTGAGTGAGAGTTGAAAAACAAACGGGCACGAGAGGAAGAAACTTAAAAGAACCTAGGTTGCCTCGATGCTTTGTCGAAAAATTGCAAATAGCCGAATATCACATCATTAAGTTTGTTTTGTTTACAAACAAGAAGTACTGTAATACCCAAATTCAAATTTTAAAGTGTTTTTCTTTTCATTTCCTTGGTTTATTTTCCCAAGCTTCTAACAATGGATAGCCCGCCTATGTGCAATAAAAATTACTTCAATTTATTAATGCAATGTTGAATTTGAATTTTATTCTTCCAAAAGGGGTGTGGCTAAGCCTTTTTATATAGTGGTGGTCCTTGTTCAAGGAACATATTACTTTTCAAATGATTAAGGCTTTTTGAAATATCCAGTTCCCCAAATGGATCTATTCACACATCTTTTGTGTTTGTGTTGATTTTATATAATTTGAACCATAATAATTTTAAATATTGTAATTGCAAAAATTTACTCATTTGTTTTTATATTTTAGAATACTTAGGCGAACCGAAGGGCACCAAAATTGGCAGTCTTGCCTGCAAGGGTCTGGCGCCACCTTCCATAAAAGGAATGGAAGCAGCATTAAGGTATTAATATTAATATTTTTAATATTGAAATGTTAATGTTTTTCCAGGTTTTTATTTTATTTATTTACTATATATTTTCATAATTGGCTCTTCCAACAGAGATGGACGGGCAATTTTTTTTGTCATTTTTAAATTTTAAGCCCTGATTATATTTCATATAAACTCGTACAACATGTTTATAATGCTTTACACAATTCAAAGATTGCAAAACACTCACTACTCTTTTCTATTTTGTGTGCATAAAGTAGATATCTAACTCTCCCTTGCTGTACCTCTTGATATTGTGATATTTTCTGATACTGTGATTCTTGTTTATATCCAATGCTTATTCGAAAACAAAATAGAATATATTTTTCCTATTTACTTGCTTAATTGAATTATCACATATTAGATAAATTATAGATGTCTTCACTTTTTCTCTAAACATAATATTGCATATAGTATCATATCTAGTAGCTAATAATTTTGAGATTAATTATTTTAATGACATATTTTAGTCTAGTTTGATGGTACAGTGATTTTTAATGTGAGATATTTTACTCTAGTTTGATGGTTTAGTGACATCCATATTGATTAACTACACTTGATTAAGACACTTTGCAATAATATAATTGGTTAATGACTCTGTCATACAGATTCTGGATGCCGAAGTTTGGGCATGTTGGCCCATACAGTGAGCAAGTTAAAAGGGATCATGATGGGAAAATTATAGACATCATCCCAAAAGGGAACCCTATGGAGGATGCTGGTAAGTGTCTGTTATGATGATTATACCAGTACAAGAAACAGATTTTTGGACTGGCTTGTACTTGTAGCATAGCTGTCAACTCTCGCGCATTAGGCGGGAGTCTCAAGATTTATTTCTATCACGGAGGGTACAAGATGCAGGTTGCAGGTCGGCTGCAGGTTGAGTACAAAATGCAGGTCGGGTGATTACATTTTTTTTTTTTGCTTTATCTATTTCATACAAACTTAGGCTCACGTGACGCGTTCAAATATTGAATACTTAGATTCTCGTTTATTACTAAGCAATTATGTGACCTTGGGAATAAATAATATCTTTCCAGTATCAAGGTTTTATTTCTATCATTTTCTTTAAAGGTGTCAAGACATTGACACGTTCGCTAAATAAAAGGAAACGCCGACCTTCTAGAAAAGACATGAGGGCCGGCATGAAGCCCTATGAGGCAAAGAAGGCGCCACCATTCTCTCTTGAGGATATGCTCAAGATGAGAGAATACTGTTTGAAGACAGTTGAGGTAAACAATTTAATTACCATCACAAAAAAGTGCATTAGAAATAAACAGGTAATATCACATATAGGTCCATTCTACAAACATGACAGACACAATAGATTCTGTAGTCGAATATTCCATAATATTCCAGGGGTCCATCAGAGAGGACGACGGCGTCTAGTAGATTCTAGGATAATCTCCGATACTATCACAAAATCAAGGGTCCATCAGATGGAAGAAGCAGGAACTAAATAGACATCTGTCTAATAGCATATTAGAGGAAAACAATGATAATATCCTAATCTCAATAAACAGTTGAAGCTCTCGTAAGCGACCACCTTGGGAACTGATAATTGTAGTTGTTAACAGAGCTGGTCTCTTACGAGAGATTGCTCTCATAAGCAACCACTGGGCGCCAAAAACTTGAACAATAGGTGTTGGTCTCTTACGGGAGCTTAATTAAAATCTAAAAGTTATCGTGATAACAACAACGCTGTAATATTTTGGTTTATTGCTTCATTTTCAAACTAGGTATTTTACTTATCATGAGAGTGAGTTGTTTTACTTAATAGCAATTAATTCTACGCAAAGTTGCTCATTATGCTCGTTTATATCGACGACTTTTCGTCATGAGAATATCGCATGGGTCTTTTGTTAGCCGATTTCTAAAGCATGCAACAAACAAGTGGATGGCTATTGTAACTGGATGAAGGATAAATCGTGGAGCTGGCAATGGACTAGAGATTCCTTGTATTTATACATTTTCTGGAGACAAAGAAACGTCAATCCCATGGTTGAAATTGAAGTTAGAAAATTGTAATTATAAAATTCTTTAATAGTTGCCTACTGGAAAGGCAGCTTTTATGAAACATTACAACATTACAAATTTGGAAAATATTTTGCTATTTTTATTATACTCAGTACTTTCTAAAAGAGGATCTACCATATATCTTTGAAATGTTTCCTTTCATTGGAAATATATGTTCATCTTGACCATTTGGCAACGTAATGTCTGCATTATAGACATCTTTAAAAAACGCTCTAATAAAGTTGTTTGTTTGTGTTCACAGGGATTTAAAGGAATGTGGCTTTGGTCGATTGTTACGTTTTCGTTTGGCCTTTTTTTAAGAGGGGAGGAGCCTTTGCGGCTTAAGGTCAAGCACATCAAGCTCCCGCCCAACTTTGACAGTGAGTTATTTTACTTATTATGTTACTACTCTTTCCATTGCAACAGCATTTTGGATCCTTTACATTAGTTGGTTCTCGCATAATAGTTGTAAACAGACATCATCTTAGGGCTGTAATACAATTACTAGTCACTAACAGGCATGCTTGCTCTGCTGAAAGGTACAGAGAAAAGACAATATTATTGCATTTTCTGGGATTGTGTGGAACAATCTTTTGCCTTGGACTACTTTGGTTCATTTTATTTAATTGGTTTCCTATAATTATTCTGCCTAATTTTTTGGCTTAGTGGTATTTGAGCATTTATACTTCTGTCTTGCACTGTTATTCAATCAAATAAATGCAGAATCTGAGATTTGAAACTTATTCATTCAATTACAATGTATCTAATGTGAGTAATTTCAAATATCTTGGAGTATTCATATCTTCCGACTTGACATGGTCAGAGCATGTTGAATATTTATCTGGCAAAATCAACCAAAGACTCGGTCTTCTAAGGCGCATTAAGCATTTATTGCCTTTTAGAGCTAGACTTCTTTATTATAATAGTCTAGTTCTGCCCCTTTTCGAATATGCAGATTTAGTTTGGGGCGATAAGCATAATGTCACTATCATGTCAAATTTACAAATCCTCCAGAACAAGGCTGCAAAAATAATACTTGATAGACCACTGTACTCGTCGGCAACAGACGCTTTAGTCAAACTTAAGTGGTTACCTCTAGAAAAGAGGCGTTTTCTTAGAAGATGTGTATATGTCTTTAAATGTTTAAATGGTCTCGTAGAGCATGAAATGGATCTGTTAAAACTCGAAGATCAACATAATTATAATACCAGAAACAAATGTAATATTAGGCTCCCTAGTGTGAAAAGAAACTGGGGCAAACAAAGAACTGAGTACCATGCAGTCAAGGATTTTAACTCACTTAGCCAGGACATTAAGAGATGCACAAATATTTGTACTTTTAAACGCAGTATTTCTCAATTTTTAACCTAGGTATTTTTTATCATAGTATTTTTTAATGTAACGATATATCAACTATATATATTTTTTTTCTCTTAATTTTTTTTCCATATATTTTTTATAGATTATTGTTATTATTTATAAGTCGAGGTCCTTTTTGAAAATCATTTTAAATGAAAAAGCTCTCCTCAATAAAGATTATTATTATTATTATATATTATATTCATTATATCATAATAATGCCATTGTAATGGCATTATGGCAATTCATGGCAAATTTCATCTAAAAGTAGTAAAAAATTACACTGCCTACTTGGAACAACTTCATTAGAATTTGAAAGCTCCTATTCATAGCCTGGCACTACCTATATGTCTGTTCATTCAAAAGGATCCCTATATCCTTTTGAAAATTGAGTGAGGTGTAGAGTTGACTGAACACATGTCTTACTACTATTACTATCACTGTAAATCAGCAATAAAATCTAAAGTCATGGTAAATTATCAAATGTCACATTATTTTCAATCCTTAGATTTAGCTTATTCCATCTATATTTTTTTTAATCAGCTTCCTCTTTTTGTTTTAGTCAACTCTGGCCAAATTCCCTCCCGCATTCAGATAAAGCTGCCATGGTCAAAGGCTGACATGTAAACCCCTGAGGGGCAGTGGCTACACATCTATGGGGGTGTAGAATGGAGATGTCAGGCGTTTCCTCCCTCCACTACCCTAGGTGTTCACCTTGGGCAAGTGATATCCCACCTCTAGCCTCCCATTGCCCTAGGTTGCAAGATAGCGTCAGATAAAAACTTGGCGACAATGAGCCCTTGGCAAGGGTGATACCCCGATCTATTGATCGTTAATACCGCATTGAATTATGCGGGGGGACCAAGAAGCCCTTATCTATACAAGAGCAAGTAAAAAACAAAAGAACAATACTTTCATTTGAACATATCTATATTGATTAGGTATTCCAACCTCCATCATCTCACATACCCTTATCGACTTAACCTGCCTTTCACCACTTTACCTGCCTCCAACTGGCTAGCCTGTACTTCAGTGACTTACCCATTCCTCGTTAATTTACACTCATTAGCTTCCATTCTGTAACAGTCTTAACTTCCCTAACTGGCTACCTTCAAGAATGGAAGGAAAACCTTACAAACCATCCTTAATCAAAAAAATGGACAACAAAACCATGCATGGAAGTAAAACCATGGAATTGAAACCATTCAAACAAAAAGACAGTCATTCAAACCATCAAAGGAAAACCATTGCAGTGTTTGCCTTGGGCAAGTGATAAGACACCACTAGCCTCCCTTTTCTCTTTTCTAAGAACAAAAACCCTTACTGCCAATACCACCCTCGGCATTTCTGGGTTGCCCCACAGGTAAATAGAGGTACTTTAATGTTGTTGCCTCATTCTTATCCGACTCCAAAGTCAGGGCCATTTCTCATGCCTATAGCCTAAGAACTGAAATTGATATGTATTTTGCATTTTGAATATCCCTTGTTTGGTTATCTTTTCTAGGTTTCTTACCAATTTTACACAACTCGTTCTATTTGCACCATTACCAAAAACCCAATGATTATTCTTTTCATTGAATCCAATTAATTCTTTTCATTCTTTTCAGTGAATCCAAAGTAAAGGTGAACAATACTGATGGGAAAATGCACCTGGAGATTGTTTAAATTTTTCACTGCATCTTATGCAGGTGCTTGTACTCAGCACATCCTTTTCCAATGCTTTATGCTTGTGGCAGTTGGCTGTCAAATATGGAGTAGAATATTGGACATCCCTTTACAGATATATTTTCTTATTCTGCTGTGCTGTCTTGTTGAAATAAATTTGATCCAGGATCTTTTTAATTTGTGTCTGAGAATTGAGTTATTTTTAGCATATCTCCACCACTCCTCCGGCACCAGGGAGGAGTCGTGAAGATGTGCGAGGGGGACTCCGATAACAAATTGGGTGTGGTTCAAGGAAATTTTAAAGGCCAAAACACCCCCTTCGAATAGCAATTGGTCGAATTTTATTCCCTAAGAGATAACAGAATTAAAAAAAAGGTTAATTACTCCCTTAGGAATAGCAGTTGGTCGAATTTTATACCCTAAGAGATATCGGCTCCTGAACTCTTCCAAACCAAATTTACCCAGTTTTCCTAAAGCTAATAAGGCGCGCAAAGAACATTTTATGTTTTTTCTATAGGCTGAAATAGGTACATAACTTCTCACTCTCCAAGGAAACCTTTAAAGTAAGGTTTGGACATGCATTATAACAATACACATACCTGCAATTTTGACAAACTCCTTCTTCTGAACCTCATCCCTTTGAACAGCTGCCGTAAGTGTAAGCTTACTCCGTTTTCTCTTTCTAGTCTGTAGTCACCATTAACATTGTTTCCAAGTATTAAACCTCTTAACAAGATTTCCTTGTGTTCCTTAGCTGTTTAGTAGTTTTCACTAGTTGTTTTCACGGTCATCAAGGTCTGAATACTTGTCATGTTTTCCCCGCCAATTTTACTGTCGTTCACCACGCGACACTGCAACTCAAAACTCGAAAATGTGACAGGAGAGCAACATCAAACCCGCGGTTTTGATTGGTTTCTTTGGGATTTGACATGATGTGACCAATGACGGTGACGGGTGACGGTTTGTTATTGGGTCGTTTTCAGACAGTGTATCCAGACTATATTGCAACTGTAGTAGAATGTCTCAGTTCTACTAACAGCGATTCTCAGTGTAACGCGATGTGCAGGCGATGGCAAAGTAGCCAAGCGTCATTTTGCAGTCGTCAGATCTATGACAGTAAATGCTCGCTTTCAAAAATTCATCCCGAGTTAAACTCGAGGCTGGAAATGTTCCATGTTGAATGAAAAATGTAAAGGATTTTTTTTTGCATCGAGCTCGCACTGTTCGTACCGTTACTGGGTTTTTGTTTTGTATACCTTTACAGAGACCACAAGGAATGGAGTTCTCATATCGTTTTACCGGGTCAAAGTCAAAGACATTTTCACTGCGCTCATCGTCTCTCATAGAGCACTTGCTGAAAACACAATCACTTCCAAATGCGGAACTAGTAAAACTGCATGGTCTCCTGTTCATTGCTGTGAAGTTGCGCAATGCTGTTGCATTGTACTAGAGTATGGAAATATCTCACATTGATATAAAGGTTTGGACAGTGGGCTATGCGATTCCCTCCCACACAGAGAAGCTTGACCAAAATCTTGGTCATAGCATAGGGTTAAATTCAATGCAGGAGAGAAGCAAACCACATTAAACTTGGAAGTTATGTCAACAACACCTGCAATGTCTTCTGTGGTTACGAGAGATGGATCCCTACCATGCCCCTGCTATAAATCACCGGAGGGAAATCTTCAATATTTTTATTTAAACTAATCCATTTTAAAAATACAATCATATCAGTTTGTAAATAAATGTATGGCTGTGTTAAACCCCAGTTTTTATCATGTCTTATTCATTTTTGAGAGAGCTGGAGCAAAATATTGCTGCCTAGTTAATACCAACTACATTTGTAACGCTGTACTCTTTTGACAGACTCGCCTTATAGAACTCTGCCGCTAGCATCAATGCCCGTGAGTCCAGTGAGTAGATAGCCTGTCTCAGGGAAGTTCATTGTCACCTTTACCGAATTGCGAAGAAATATTTACGAACATTTAAAACTCAAACGAGTTACGAGAGTTTTCTTGTTTCGGAAACATGTTTAATGCATAATTATTTACTTCAAAATACATCGTTACATACCTATATTTCAGTCAATATCTCGGTTTCTGTTACATACCGATTGCTACAACTCAGCAACATGACGGTTCATTTGTCGAATACTCAAGACAACTTAAAATTTGTACAGTCCCAGGTAATAAAAGCGCCGATCCTTTGAATTTACTGTTTCGGTAACATCCCCGCTGTCTTGACTTGTGTTTATCGAAGCACAGTTATCAAATTACAAGCGCAAAGAAACCATTCGCGAACCCAAACAAAGCCAGATTTCCGCTGCTGTTCGTCTTCAAAAGCGTGCTAGACGACTGCATTACCTTCCCTAGTTATATGCGGGGTGTTTTGATGAATTTTAATGGCTCTAATAAAAAAATCATGCCATCAATGGGTCTGACTAAGCAGCGTTGCGTTACATTTGATGTCGCAACAATAGTTTCAAACATAGCGTGGCCTGAAAAAGAGCGAAACAAAAGCGTTTAAAAATGGATAACAAAAAGATAATTACCCCGAATTCTAATGCAGAAAAGATGAGGAAATGAAGAGAACAGAAGATGGCAAAAAAAGCGATCGTCAGACAAAAAAAATTACGAACAACATCATGAGCATAAAATCGCCAAAATTAAAGAGCACAGAAAATCAAAGACCGGCCAGACGCATGTAACACGGAGCCAGAGGTCGCGACGACAATACCTAAAGACGATGGCTAAAAAACAACATAAAGAAAAACAAGAAGTCGATACTTAGGAGAGAAGAACAAAAATACGGAAACAAACAATGGAAACAGTTAGACGTTTTAAAGAAAAGAAAAGAGAAGAATTACAACAAGGCCTATTCTACACATCCCGAGGAAACTAACTCCGCCTTCAAAAGTAGAATGGCAAAGGCTCGCGCGCTAAAGAAATCTTTCAAAGCCCTTCCCAAAACACCTGAAAAAAGGCTGAACTTCTCAAGAGGATTTCCCCCAGTCCGCGCACGAGAAAAATCCTGATTAAAAAGGGGATTGTGAAAACTCCAGAGAAAGAGACAGTAGCGCTCAAAGCACTTGCTGCAGATATCGCAGAAGGCGCAAATCAAGTAAAAAATAAAGCTGCAAAAGATACTAGAGCCCGTTACTCAGCACTAAAAAGTTTAGGTTTCGGAGAAAATGTAAGGAAGTGTAAGGCAAAAAAATCGCTTTCTAAGCTAGTAAATATCAGTCGCCGAAGTGTGAGTAAAGCTGTTAAGGAAAGGAAAAAAAATTTATCGGGGGAGAGAAAGAGCTGGCTGTACCTGGAAAGAAAAACGAGAAGCGATTCCATTAGCCAAGAAACCAAGCAGTTGGTCTTCAACTACTGGGCATATGACGCCAGCCGTCCAACTGGAGACAAAAAAAGATTTGGCAAGAAAACGAGTCGGAAAGAAAACATATATAGAGCATGCAAACCACGCTCTTGAAAAAACGCAAACGGAAGCATACCTGGACTTCAAAGCGCAGCACCCTGATGTCAGAATCAAGCAGCACAAGTTTGAGAGTTTAAAGCCGTTTTACATTAGGGCTGCTACAGAAAAAGACAGGAGGTCATGTCTGTGCAGGAAGCATGTCGAAACAAAGATCGTCTTGAAGGACTGAATGAAGTTCCTCAAATTCTTGTGCAAAAAACAAGGTGTCGCCGACATACAGATTCCCTCCAACCTTACAGAAGCGGCCAACTTAACTTTGTGCCAGAAGGCAGACAGCCTCGACTATCACAATTTGAAATGCGGTAGTGCGGCCAGTGTGGGGTTCACCAGATGGAATTTCTACCACAGGAGCTTTCAGATGACACAGAAGAACAGGTCATCTGGAAGCACTACGAGTATGTGGCGACAGGGAAGTTTCTTTCAAATGGCCAAGAAAAAAAAGGAAAATCGCTTTGGTGACAAAGCAAACCAAACCAAAAGAGTTATTCTCTTATTTTCAAAATCTTCTTCAAGAATATCCATACTATTCATTCATGGCAAGATGGCAGCGTGACCAAATGGACAATCTTATTGAGAATCTGCCTCTTTATGATATCCCGTGTGTCCATGACTACTCGGAGGATATAGCTGCAGAGAGCAGGATGAGCTACAGTATTTTGATGTAGCAAAAGTCTCTCTCCACATAACAATTTTGTACAGGCATGCAGTGGAACCCGTAGACGGCAAGGTCAGCACTGAAGACGAGCCATGCATCATCAAGGAGCACTTTTTTGTGATCTCGGACGACGATATACAGGACTACCATTCTGTCCACAAACCTCAGGAGCACATTAAAGATTACCTTGAAGACCAGTTGAGACTAAAGATTAACAAGCTTCATGAGTTTACAGACGGATGTGCTGAGCAGTATAAGTCTCGTCATTGCGTTGGCGATTTGTCTTGCTGTCTTGCCGACTATGATTCCAAATACAGCGCAGCTTCTTTGAAACTTCACATGCGAAGGGTGAACAGGATGCTGCTGGATCTTATGTCAAGCAGAAGGTCAGCCAAGCAGTGCTAACGAAGACTGCCCTTATCCGGAATGGTAAGGACATGAAGGAATACCTTGAACAGAACTTTGCCTCACCATCAGCTTCCACTTTCGCTTCTCGAACGAATGCTGTGGGGATGATGCGCAGAGTGTTCTTTTATGCCCGTCCCAACACTTGGCGAAAAAGCAGTCAACCGAAAGCGGCAAGGTAGGACCTTCAAAGAGCTCAAGGGAATTAGAAAGCTCCACTGTGTGAAGACTACGTCCAAGCAGGGAAGAGTCTATGTCAGAGATAGATCCTGTTACTGCATAGGCTGCATCACAGGGGATAAGGAAACATGTTGTAACAAAGAGTGGATAGATGAGTGGAGGGAGATGAAGCTTGAGAGGGAGTCTTCTGTTGCTATAAGACAAGCTGTAGATGATACAGAAGCTACACTACTTGACACTGCTGTGAGAATTGCAGACATGGCTGCAGTAGGTAGCGTAGTTGCAGTTGCAGCAGGCGATGACCCTAACTACGAGTATTATCTACTCAAAGTGACCATTGATGGCGTGATGACTATGGCTGCAGCTTTCCAAGAGGATCTGCTGTCTTAAAAGGCCATTTCTTTATCAGGGATAATATCATTGATATGACTTACAAGTTAGACCTGAAAAAGACTGCATTAGTACTAGCTAAATAAACCAAAAAGAGTACTCTACTAGTATATGAATTGACAAAAAGAGTTTCAAAATAATAGTCGGTTTGTGTAGGGGAGGTCCCCCAGCTCATGTTTTCGAGTAACCAGCTAAACATTTTAAATGATTGTGTAAGTTACTGACATTAAACCCAAAAATTTGATATTTTTCAAGGAGCTTTCTTAATATAATGAAGAACATCCAAAACTGTGATGAGAACCATTTGCTTATGGGCGCAAACTGCCAAGACACTCCCCCTCCAGTTGCGCCGTCTCTGCTGCCAAGCACCTGGTGTAGGTTTTTATGAAGGAAGTTATTGACCGTGACCGTTCTCTGAAAAAGTGGTCTAACCCAAGAAATAGCTGACCATTTAATCGCGGGCGCAGACGTGTTGTGAGATTCAAAATGGCGGACGACGAAGCTCCGATTCGTGCAAGAAAAAGGGTTTCAAATCCTGAAGGATGGGTCAGGAAGTAGAGAAAGACGGATAGGAATCAAGGTAAAGAGTATTTCACCTAAACCAAAGTAGGTGAACAGCGAAAAGTCGAAGCAAAACGGACCGGAGGCGATTGTCACTGCCCACCCAAATGTTTTGATAAAGTGAGTAAAGAGGGTCGCTTGAGCATTTTCAGTAGTTTTTGGCAAATGGGCGATTGGAATGCCCAAAATTCCTACCTTTGTGGCTCCATAGAAACCACTGAAGTGCAAAAAAGGTATAGCAAGAATGATAACTCCGGTCGAAACTTCACAAGGCATTATTATTTAAATTTCGATGGTGTTTCCATCAGAGTGTGCAAGAAAGTCTTCCTTGCCATTCACGGTGTACCTTATGGCCGAGTCTCTCGTGCTGTGATAAAGTTGCAGGAAAAAGGGACCCCAGAGTCAGATAAACGGGGGAAGCACGAGCCTGCTAACAAAATTCCCGAGGAAAACATTAGGTTGTTTAAATCTCATATAGAGAGCATGCCAGCTGAAGTCAGCCATTACTGTCGAAAAGACAACCCAAACTGGCGATATCTTTCAGCTGATTTGGACATCAGAAAAAATGTATGAGCTGTACGTGGAAAAATGTGAAGATGACGACAAAACTCCAGTGAAGGAAACTGTATAGAAAAATTTTCAATACGGAATACAACTTGGCTTTTGGAAGCCCCAAGACTGATACTGATAGAAACTGATGAGGTTAAGTTGCGGCAGCTCAAGGTTCAGCAGGAGCTCCATCACCGTAAAAGCCCAGTCAGATTACAACACACTTCAAGCTGATATTGAGCTTGCCAAGAATGATTCCAATGTGTCGATGATAACATTCGCCTTGCAGCAGGTGTTACCAACTCCACGCTTGACCACAAATATGTCATTTTACAAAAGACAGCTTTCCGTTTATAACCTTGGAATTCTTGAGTCGTCAACCGGGAAGGGATATATCCACATCTGGCCTAAAAGTGATGGTGGCCAAGGCTCAGAGGATGTTGCTAGTTGCATCTTCAAGTTTTTTTAAATGAAGAAAAGCCAGATGATGCAAAGCATGTAATTGCTTTCTCTGATACATGTGGTGGACAGAACAGAAATTTTAATATCGCGCCCATTAGGCTGTATTGTATTAGTATTGGAAAAGCTGAGCTGATTGACCACAAATTGATGTATAGTAAAAACACTCATTTCTCCCGAATGATCGTGAATATGGGAGTATTGAGCAGAAGAAGGTGAAAGTGGGAATGATTTATGTACCTCAAGACTGGCATAATCTTTTCAGGGCTGCTCGCAGGCAGAATCCATTTGTTGTAAGAGTAATGAAACGTGGTGACTTCAAGTCATTTAGTCCAGTGAGATCCCAGCTTGTCAACAGAAAGACCAACACTGCTGGTGACAAGGTTGGCTGGCTGAAAATCCATTGGATGAGGTTTACAGCTGACCATCCTGGTGAGATGCTCTATAAGCATTCCCTGAGTGAAATTGAGCCATGGAAGACAGTCAGTTTCAAGAAACTGATCAGGGACAGACCATCGGCAATTAAGCAAGTTCCACTTCCTTTGTTATACAGTGAGACCCGTGCCATCACAAAGGCAAAGTATGAGGACCTGATGTCACTCCTGGCTTACATCCCGCCTGTTCATCATGGTTTCTATCAAGAACTCAAGCCAAGTACGAGTGTACCTCGTAATGAGAATGACGGTAGTGATATTGATGATGATGAATGAATTGTATACCAGATTTACATATTGTTTCAGCCACATTCATGCATTAATAAAAATTGTGTTCATCACATGTGTCTGTGTCATGATATCTGTCGTGCAAGAATGTTCAACTTATGTACCAATGTACCAACTTATTGGTACAATTCACTGACAGCGATGCGCTGTCTGCCATTTTTAATCACAGAATACGTGGAGTTTCACTGCTCAATTAAGCATTCCAGGAGAATGTAATGGGTACAAAGAATAAGTTTTATCCCTCTTTATCAAAGGAGCCATAACTTTACCATACAACTTTAACACCTGAACACTGAATTGGTAATAATAGGCGTCAACAAGATACCGAGTTGGCAAGTAACTTGTCGCCATCAAATTTATAAAATTAATTACCACAGAATATCTGCCTGTACCTCTGAACATTGTAAAAGTGCCTCAGGTGACATACATACTCATATAAACTCCATGAGTTTTTTGGAAACCCAAAACTTTGATCCCATTTTTCTAAAAAAAAAACTACAGAAAGTGGGTTATACCACTCTGTCACATTTTCTATTTCGGGGTTGGAAGCAAAGTGATAAATTAATTACCCCAGAATGTCTGTATGTACCTCTGAACACTGCAAAGGTGTCTTAGGTGACATATAATTGCTTACACAGACTCCATGATTTTTTTTTGGAAACCCAAAACTTTGAACCCCATTTTTTCAAAAACTACAAAATGTGGGTAAGACCACTCTGTTTCTAACCCCCTCAAATAATGTGAAGGTTACATTAAAGTTCAAACTTGTTCCTTCTGATCAGCACTGGGTGGCAATCATGTCAGGTGAACTCAGTAATGCTGCACATAACTTTTCATCATTTGCTGATGTTAATCAAAAGTCAAAGACAAAGATTGGTGGCTCAATTGGAGATGGTCAAGAGGCAACGTGGAAGCCTTGAGACTGTAACACCAGGCTTGAAAGTGCTAGAAAAGTAGATAACTTCAGAAAAACTACCCAATGGACCAAAGGAGAAGTGATGTTAAAAACCCATCTCAGAAATCACGACAAGAGTTTGTACTTCCTTCAGGCAATTATGTCAATCTATTTAAAGCAGAGCCCCTAATAACACTAAATATGCATGGCAGCATTGGTTCCATCAGATAGTCTATTGCTCTACAGTAAACGGACAATACCCAGCTCAAGCGTGCAACAGCATTGTGTGACTTGTCAAGCACAGCGGTTTTGGTGCCATTGAGTGTTTGAAGGGAACCCTCCAATGCAGTCGCCTTAACAACGCTATCAAGAGATGGTTTTCTGAGAAGAGACCACAAGGAATGGAGTTCTCATATCGTTTCACCGGGTCAGAGTCAAAGAAATTTTCACTGAGCTCATCGTCTCTCATAGAGCACTTGCTGAAAACACAATCACTTCCAAATGCGGAACTAGTAAAACTGCATGGTCTCCTGTTCATTGCAGTGAAGTTGCGCAATGCTGTTGCATTGTACTAGAGTATGGAAATATCTCACATTGATATAAAGGTTTGGACAGTGGGCTATGCGATTCCCTACCACACAGAGAAGCTTTACCAAAATCTTAATTATAGCATAGGGTTAAATTAAATGCAAGGTAGAGAATCAAATCACATTAAACTTGGAAGTTATCAACAACAACACCGTACACATATCCTGTACTTTGAGGTAAGTTTGCAAATTTTGATATAAATAGGCTATGTTACACAAATGTACATGGTGATTGTGCTACAGGTCCTTGTTGCCTCTTCATTGAGTTTGTACATATTTTTACCGAAGAAAGATTTTTTAGATTAGGAGATATTTATTATTTATTATTATGACTACATTTTGATAAATATACGTTAGCCTAGCTATTCAATCAATTTTTATTATAAATTTTATATAGTTTTCTTATACCATACTGTAGTTATTATAAGACGTTTGTTAATATTATCACATATTTCAGTCGTACGACTGCTAGGTGAATATCGTATCAAATATTATTTGTTAAATATGGTGTCATCTAGCCAAATGGCAAGTGCTTCTTAAAGCAAAAGAAAGCGATCTAGCTTGTTACAAAGAGGCCACGAACGCCAAGCACCAGAAGACCACCACAAGATACCTTCAGATATAAAAGCTCTCGGGAAAATATGGATGGATAAAAAGGCTACATATGCTTGATAACATACCAAAAGCTGATAAAATTACTAAAAGAATTAGAGAATTGGATACCACTGAAAAAATTATTATCATCATATAAATTATTATCATTATAAATTATTATTATCATTAACTAGTAAATGTAAATTATCCTCTTGCATGTGTTTGCCCATCGAACATTTACAGTAGCCAACGACTGCTTAAGGAAATTTTCTTGAAATAGTTCTACAACCCAGAATTTTTTAAAACTTGGCATAAACAATATTGAAGTTAAGGGCTTTCAAAATACGTAATAAAAAATGGGGGTAGCCACCTCGTTTTCTCAACAGAGGGGCGTAGAGTTGGCGTGGTTTTACTGATTGCGCGAGAAAAAATACCAACCCTTTAGTTTTCAAAAAGAGTGCCTATAGTCTTTAGAAAATTAAATTCTGTTTGTCGAGCTGCCAAAATCCGATCTCCTAAACAATAACCCGTAGTAGCTAATGTTCAAAACAAATGACATTTTAAGAGATTCCACTTAAAGACATTATTTTCGCCACTATTTATACGGTAAAAAGCGCCATTTTGAAGTATTTTTACGGCTTTTAAGAGAAAATAATAAAACTTCTACAACCCAACTTTTTTTCTTCTTTCAGTATATCATTTTTCCGTATATATTTAACTATTTCAGCAAATAAAAAATGGGGGTAACCGACTTCGTTTTTCTGCCAAAGCGATTTTAAGTAAAAAACGCGTGCCTTTTGCTTTGTTTTCTTGTACAACTGTGGCGCGCACGCGCACTTAAAGTCCATATAACCTTTCAGAGTTGATAGACTTTGTCAATTCTTTATATTTTCATCTTCCAAATGGTATGTGGTTCGTATGGACCCTATAAAACACGCGTTCGCGCGAATAACTCAAATCTGCAATATTGGGGTATTTTGGTCAACCTTCGGAAAAAAGGTCGTGAACTGAAAGGCCCGGGTCCAGTAATTTGTGACGTAGATCGAGATGTCAACCAAATTACATGAGAAAACATAATGCCCACGCTAAACCGGTTCCCGTCTTTATGTCTATTTAGTTAATTGCTGAAGAACACTGTGTTGTTACAACTTTTACCGTCATCTTTATATCTTAACCTGGTAGTCAAATGATTATTTAACTTCAGGGAACAAATCTGCAAAATTTAGCAGACATTTTTTAGTCTTCCAATTGTTTTTGCATTGTGCGCGCGCTCTGCATTCGCAATCAAGAATGGCGACATTCTCACGGGCGTGCGCTGTTTTTGAAACCTACAACAAAACAATATTTTCTTTTTTCGCATACAATTCACGACTTTACATTATTCTTCGCTTAATTGTGGGTAGCATTGCAATAGAAAACAATTTGCCAATATTTTGTGGTACTGCCGTTATTTTTAACGGATTTAAGGAAAATAAGTTGTTTCAGATTTTCCCGCCAAAACTTGGAATTATTCACTTGATTCAATCTCCTTTCGCGCGGCCAGAAAAATTTTCAAAGATCTGTAGCAAATTCAAATTTCAATCAAATTCAATTCCCTTTTCACAATTTGAAAGTTTATCTATGCTTTGTTTTGGCTAGATTGATATATGTGAAAGGTTTTAAGAACTTTAATACCGGAAAATCCGAACAAACAGCGTGCACCACTATGCGCAGAAGGGGTGCGCAGTGCAATTCAAGGGAATTACCATAACGACTGACTAAATAAAAGTCAATCATTTAAAAAAGAAGCATTCATAACAAATTCAAAAAAGCCATTTTAGATAGCTCACATAAAAAATCACATCACTCAAAACAAATTATAATCTACAAATATAAATGTTACATATTCCATTTAGTGATTATTATGGATTTTGGAAATCACAGTATGATATATACAAAATTTGTGCAATTCAACATTAAAGTTGGTAAGGTACGAAAACCCCCCCAAAAAAAAGTTAGTAGTGGAAAAATGGAGGAATTACCATTAGCATCCTATACTGTGGAGATTGTGTAGTAGGTTAAAAATAAAGATGGCCAACGGTGCTTGTTTTTTTTTTTCAAGGGGAAAGCAGGCATTGATGCATAGAATAATGGCTCAAGGTCTCCAGATAGGATAGGGCATATCACCAGTTGATTAAAATTGATCCAATTCTTCGTGTAAAAACAGAATAGTCATTAAAAATATTGTGTTCCATCTCTTTTAATTTCAATTGAAAATGATGCAATTGGTTAAAAAGACAAGTTATAAGGGTTCAACAGCTTGATTCACACAATCCCAAATCTATCATTTTATTAATTGCTAATGCTACTTTGTACAGAGTAGAAATAACAACGACAGATGTGAACTCTTGTGAAAAAAAAAATGATAGAACAGTACTGAACAAGGTTTTTTCTACCTATTTTCTTCGGTTAAAGACACTTTTTTTATCAGAAAGACTGCTGTACAGTTTGGGCTCAAAACTAACCATGATCCTCTTTGATACAAATCAAAGAACGTTTAAATTTTCGAGCGATACAAGAAAGAATAGAGTAGCAGATCAGGGAGAGGGTTTAGGGGGGTAACCCCCCCTCCTCCTTTGAGCTGCCAGAAAGCCATATGTTACAGAAAAATTACCCCTCCCTTGTCATGCAGCCAAACCCCCACTTCAGCGGAAAGCTAGATCCGCCCCTGCAATATGTCCGAAAGCAACGACAATTGGCTTGAGAGAAAACAATCAAGAACAAAAATTGATGATAGTGACAATAGCATAATGCAATTTAGTAATTTATCATGAATCGCGCCTAATTTGCAAACTTTATCATGGGTCACAGGCTTACCAACCTCTCAGTTAGTCCCAGTGCAAGCTCAAATATTTTCATGATTGATCACCTCCTGTAATTGTCCTATAATTGTCGTATATCCTAGAGTAAAAGTCACAACTAAGTCTTATTGTTTTGTGGTGTATTTATTCAGAATAAGCGGTATTTCTAACGCTTGAGCAGTTGTGGGATTCAATGTTACTTGATGCCTCTAAAAAGAAGTAAAGGCAGGCAGGCTTTTGAGACATGCGATCAGATCACGCGACCAGAATTAAAGTACGAGTAAAATCTCGAAAATCGCCCACGACAGTGCGGTAGAATATAAATGTCTCCATGTCCCCAGTGAGTTTTGGAACCCAATTTCTTTTAGGAATTTCCTAAGATTTCCTAAGTTTGATCTAAAGGTGTTAACAAAATATGATTAAACTTCCTAAAAATTCCTAGGATTTCCTAGTATAAGCAGTAGACCAGAAAATCAGAATAATTGGGATTAGGAAATCTTAGGAATTCTTAAAAAGAAGATTTGAAGCATTCTAAAATATTTAGGAACTCGTAGGAAATTCTAAGGAAATCCTAAACGAACATTTTTATCACAAGAACAGGCCTCAGCATACTTTTGTAAGTTATACTACAACAATAAGAAACGTAATCAAAGACAGGCATTGGACTCGAACACGAGTTTTATGAGGTGTACTTTTTTTCAGAATTAGTACTACATTGAAAAGAAAAATACGAAGGGTGATAATTGTTTTAAAATCTTAGATCTGATTTCGACATAATATATATTGTTTCTAATAGAAATGCTTCTTGAGATTATAAGAAAAGAAGTCCTGCTTTGCAGATAGAAGACCGTAAATTGAAAATGTACCGGGCGTCCTTTGCTTTAGTGGCCGAGAGGGGCTTGGGCCCAAGGCGCAAAACCATAACGGTCGAACGAACGCCATTATCATAACCTCCAAACAAATAGCCGTTTACTCCCGTCTTTTCTACGCGAAATTCACCTATTTTAAGAACTTGATGAGCAGAACATGGATTGCAGTGGTTTGCAAGGTTAGTGTGCAATGGGCTTTATAATGTAATAGGATCAATTCTTGACTTTCACCCACGTGACACCGCACTTGACAACGGTTGCTATCCGCCATTACTGTGCCCCTCAAGCGTAAACAAACAGAGATATATAGTACTTTTACTCAATATGGTTCATTGTATAGTGGTTGGATGTGCTTCTAAAAGCGGAAAAAGTCGTGTTAGCTTTCATACAATACCCAAGATTGTATCAAATCAAGGAGAAGAGCACGAAGAACTCACTAGAGAGAGAAGAAGGCGCTGGATTTCAGCAATAAGTCGAGGCGATACAGAGACGAAGAGAATCCTCGACAGTGAACGAGTATGTGGGTTACATTTTGTGACTGGAAAAGCAGCAGCCTCTTGGGATAGATATCACATCGACTGGGTGCCAACTCTAAACCTTGGAAAGCCACAAGCGAAGCAGCCTACAGTCGATAAAC
Source organism: Nematostella vectensis (assembly GCF_932526225.1). NCBI lineage: Eukaryota > Metazoa > Cnidaria > Anthozoa > Actiniaria > Edwardsiidae > Nematostella > Nematostella vectensis. Next base: position 2,024,820 of record NC_064045.1, read on the forward strand.
AAAAAGAAGAAGCGAGTTTGAAGGCTGAAAGGGCCAAGGAGCGCAGGAAGAGAAGCATCGAGCGTCAACAAATCGAAGCAGCTAAGAAGAGAAAAGAGCTGGAACAAACTGGTCTGACTGTGCAAAACATAGATTTTGCTATTGCTAGCACATCTACTGAAGATGTTTCAGGCCTAGACGCTCATTCTGACGAAGCTTGTGGCAGTACAAGTTATGAATATTTTGACAGCGACGAGACAGAGAAGGGAATTCAAACAGTCGTCCACGAAATGATTGATCGTTCCACTTCAACGGAGGACTTTGAAGTAGTTTCTGAAGGCAGGAGAAATAGAGGAATGCAGACTCAAGAAATCAATTATTTGTTTAAGAACTCTGTATATCAAGCTCCAGATAAAGACTTCTTCCAATCTCCAGATAAAGTTCGTTTTTACACTGGATTGTCTTCGTTTGATATACTAATGGTAGTGTTTGAACATGTAAGCCCGTACGTATCACGACGATCAGATTTAACCAGCTTGAACAGCTTTCAAGAATTTATCATTGTTTTGATGAAGTTACGGTTAAATGTACCATTTCAAGACTTCGCATACCGTTTTGAGGTGTCCTTAACAAGTGTGTCAAGGATATTCACCTCATGGATACATGCAATGGACTCGAGGCTGTCTTGCTTCATTCATTGGCCTGCAAGGGAACAGCTGTGGAAAACTATGCCAATGTGTTTTCAGTACACCTTTGGTCGTAAGGTTACTGTAATAATTGATTGTTTCGAAGTTTTTATTGAGAAACCAACAAACCTTATGGCCAGAGCTCAGACCTTTTCTTCATATAAGAACCACAACACTGTTAAGATTTTGATTGGAATCACACCCCAAGGCACTATCTCATTTGTTTCTGAGGCTTGGGGAGGAAGAACATCAGATAAATTTCTGACTGAGAACTGTGGAATCCTAGAAAAATTGATACCAGGAGATACTATAATGGCAGATAGAGGATTTACAATTTCTGAGAGTGTTGGTTTGAAGCAAGGAAAGCTAGTGATTCCTGCATTCACCAAAGGAAAAGCTCAGCTGCACCCAGTAGATGTAGAGCGTTCAAGAGGCATAGCGAATGTGAGGATCCATGTGGAGCGAGTGATAGGTCTACTACGAAGGAAATATACTATATTAGAAGGAACACTCCCCACTAAATTCTTGAGTTGTGACCAGAACGGTCCCACAGAAAACCAGGTACCCATAATAGACCGTATTCTAAGAGTTTGTTCAGCCCTTGTAAATTTTTGCCCATCAATAGTACCATTTGATTAGCTAGTTTAAATGAATTTTTATTGTTTTCTAAGACAATACCCTGGTGGAAATCTTTCCCAGAATCCTAGTAGATATTGGATCTTTAATCATCCTATCAAGATCCTGTGGGACTCTAAGACTTTGGTAAATCCTAATCCTGGACAGAATCCTGTTTGGGATCCCTATAGAATCTTACAGGATCCTGGAAAATATTTTCACAAGGGGAGTGCAAGAATTATGTACTAGACTAAAGATCAACCACTTACCTCTGGCCAAAATACCTAAATCCATTTTTGGACTACTTGATTACTTTCAGCATATACATTGTTGCTATTGTAAATAATTATTGATATTTATTAATAGAGTGGTTTTCATTAACCTATTAATACATTCTGAGGTAATATACCTTAGATCCATTTGTGTTCTTTTATTTGTACAGCTACTCACCATACTTTATATCAAAGGTTAATGTAAATCATTCTAACTAAAGCAATAGCACTGAAACTGTGAAACAAGGACTAACTAAAAAGTACAAATAGTACTAATTAAGCAATAGAAAACAAAGGATTTTGCTACTATTTGTCTCTATAGTTAATAGTAGACATATTTTAGTTATTTCATGGTTTAAGTGTTATCGCGCTATTGGACAAAATTATTTAGCTGCTTATCAGGTGATCTAAAACAGCAAAGATACATGTTATGTTAACAAAAAGTTTTTTTTGTAAACAAGTGTTAATCATTTAAAAATCTATGATGTAAATGCATGTCTAAGTTGGCAAATAACAAACTCATAGTGACTGGTTTTAAACTAAAAAGCAACAACAAGATTGTTGAATTTTTGAATCAAATATTATTTATATATCTAAAGTCATCTTGCACATTGTCAATATAATATTAAGAACAGGAACAAAATAATTTCAATATTTAGCAAAATTATTTCAAAACATGACAATATTGCTTAATTTCATGTCTCTGGTAAATTCTATGGCAAATTATTGTAAATTTTATGTATCATTGTGAATGATTTTACATTATTTTACACCAATGGACATGCAAATATGTTTTGTTATTTACAAAATTCAGTGATTTTTACTGCATTTAGATTGAAAACAATTTAACTGCAAAATAAAAAGGATTAAATATTGCAGAATAGTGCTAATTAAGGATAGTAAACAACAGATCGCACTATTTAGTATTACTAGACAGGTTTTGTGGATAGCTCAATGGCTGCATTGTTTGCACTCTAATTACAAAATTTATCAAGAAATTAGAAGGATGGAAACATGCTAATTGTCTCATCTTTGAGACATGATAATAAGTGTGAGCGCATTTTGGGAATGTCAAAAGTAAAGTGACTTGGATTAGTAGCAAAAGCTAAACATGTGGCAAATGCAATAGAAAAAACCCCACAGTCACTACCATTGCTCTGTTGCTGGACGGGTACAAAATCTAAACTAATCAAACTTCCACCTAGGAGGTCATTGGTTTGTTCCTCTATTTCTTGACTTATAACATCATGATATAAACTATCATACAGGTGAACATATCCAGGTGGACAGCCCAGTGAGCTAACACAGACCCAGTGATCACTTCTAGTGTGTAGAATCTGAATAAATTCACTAGACACTACATCAAAGTTTCTGACTCTTCCAAGAGTTGGTCGTTGTAAGCCCTCAATTGCTGGGTTAACTTCTTTTATCAGGACTTGAGCATATTGGATAATGTCACTAGTAAGCCATCCAGCAGGATCACTAATGATGTCATAATCTGCATTGTTTAAATTAGCCAGAATAGCATACTTGTTAACAGAACCAGAACTAGTTGACACTTTTGTAATTTCTATTTCATCTTCACTATCATTATCATCATCATCTGATAAGTTTGATGTTGTTGCAGGTGATTTAGGATTTGTAATAGGTGTTGTAGAAGTAGAAGTGGTAGGTTTATCACAAGGCATTGTGTTGCCCTTTTTTCCTCGGCAGATATTACATAGCCATGTTGTCTTGGAATTGTTAGGCATTCTTTTCAACCCCAAGCATTTCAGATGGAAGAAATTTCCATTGCTGCAGTTTACATTGTGGCACTCAATGAGTCTATCAGTCATGGTTGCCTTTTCATTACAGATACAAATTGTAGTTTTTAACATAGCAGCCTGGTTTACCTGAGATGGTGCAACTTTAGCCTTTGCCCGTTTTTTGAGCTGTGGTAGTTTACAGCAGTGAGGGCAGTACCATTGCTTTGGCATTTTCACATTATGTAAAGAAAGGCATTTAGTATGGAATTGTCCATATGGACAGTCAGCATTGGTACAGGATACAATGTCATCATTAGGCTGTCCCCTACAAAAACATATGACATTATCAATGAGTTTGCTTTCAGGTAGATCACACCGTCTGGTGTACCATCTTCCAAGCATTTCTGGAAGAATGCAAATTCTCCAAAATGTTTCGATCTTTTTCATAACACCGCTTGAGTGGGATGGGTCAGGGTTGATTCGATCACATAAAACATGTGAGTTCCCATCAGAATCAATGGCAAAAACAACAAAGTCACAATACTTTCGATCAGGCAATGTAAATAGCTGCTGCTGTACCTGATAGTAATAGTTGTGGGATTTCTTTAACTTTAATACTCCATTCACATTTTCGAGGCAAGAGCTTGCTTTCAGGCTGTATTCGTTGAAGTTACCATTTGTGTCGGAAATGGGGCATTTAACTTCCCCGCAGCCCAATCCACAGCAGTCACACGATATTAGAAAATCTGGTGTAGCATGTATAAAAGAAAAGTCTTTGTTTATGAAAAGTCCACATCTTTTAATTTGAAAGTTGGTGTGTAGCGATTTCATGTGGTGTTCATAACTTTTGATAGCTTGTTCCTCGTATTTACAACCATGTTTGGTTGCCTTGTTGTTTATTTTAAATAGATGCGGATAGCAGATAGACTGAATTAGATTTTGAGAAGGCTGTGCAAGATTTCCATGGAACACAGCACCACAGACAGAGGCTCCAATTCTGCCACGATGCCTAAAAAATCCTGGACTTTTAGCTTGAGTGCGCGTGTCCTGTTCGACGATGTCAATCTCTTCGTCTGAAATGTTTATCTTAATTTCTAAACATTTCCGTAAAAGTTCGGGGTATTTCAGATCTAAATTACTTGATTCTTAAAGATCTGTTAAAACTGGAATGTTTCTGCTTTTTGAAATAAATTGATTGGCATATGGGTCGATCAAACTTAATATTGAAGCTTTTGTTTCACACTGATTCAGCTTTTTGTAAAACTCCGACACATCCTCCGCTGAAACGCTAGGGGTCGTGATCTTGTTCGTTGCGTCTCCAACAGTTCGAGATTGAGAATATTCATTAAAAGATTCAATGTTATCGTCAAGTTTTTCTTTTAACTTTTTAGCAGAAGAAAAATCGATTTCTTTTGCCCTAGCATAGGTCACATTACTTACATAAGTTGGAAGGAGCCATGAGCATTTTACTTGCGTACAAGCCAGCTTTCCGTTGATTCGAGTCCAGCATTCGATATAAAATAAGACACTGGCAATGTGTGAACACGATTCCGCTAGTCCTGCCTTACAGCCCAGGCAATGAGCGGAGAAAATTCTTCCATCCTTTCCTGTAATGAGCCAGATATCGACGAGAGGATCATTCATTCGTTGAGAATGGCGAACTTTGGCTACGACTACATACTTGTCAGAAACAATTCTTCCCTTCACGGACGCTACAAACCCAGAAACCACTTGGTTGTATGCTTCAAGACTTTTATAGTTCTTGAACTGGTCGTTAGTATAATGACTTGTTTCCAAAACCAAGAAACTAAACAAGTCCGACTGCTCTATTGGCGGTAAACACTCAGGATTCAGTTCTTCATCGGGAATAGTAGCTGGATCGATGCCGATTTTCTGGATGTAATGATTCTTTATATTACCCTCTAGTGATGTAGCATATTTCGACAATACTGGTACTGACATTTGCGGGTCTAAACAAGCACTTTTTGACGAGAAAATTAGAAAACACTACAGAAATGACATTACTTTACATACATTTCCTTACTGCTGAGGGGCACAGTAATGGCGGACATGGTAATTGGATATGGCTGTGACGTCACGTGAAAGTTACCTATAATAAATGTGATTTCTGCGATCAACTTTAGCATATAATCATCGTATGTGAGCGGACTTTTCGAACTAGATGTGTTTTGTGATTCTTTTCTTCTTAACACTACTACCTTCTTATGTGTTTCTCTTAATATCTTTGCAGGACATTATGATGGAGATAGCAAAATGTGCCCGAGTTGCAAAGCCAGAAAAGAAAGAAATTTGAGGTACAAGGAACGTATCAATGCGTGAATAGCAAGAATCGAATAAAAACTTTTCAAACTGATACACAAATTCACTGCTTACATATAAAGTTTCTATGCTTTATAAACTGTTGCTTGAAGCACAAAATTGGCTAACTTAGCTTAGTGAAAACCTAGTAATCAGTCTTGCACCTAAAAATTTGTCCAGGTATTTGTTTCGAATATCCAATATTACTGTAAGTGGTTCTTGTCCAGATAAGTTATTATTTTTAATATTCTGATCACAGTAAAACCCTGCAAATGAAGAACCTAGTTATCTTTTCATGCTTTAGGCTTCTAGCTTCTTATCTGAATATACAAAGTTATAAACTATGACTATACAAAGATGCCTATTATAATGTAGCTAGAATACTTTTTTCCTATGCCATTTTGCTTCCATTTTGTTTTATACTGAGGCACTAGGGTTGTTTGAATGAGGTTAGATTATTTTAAACATAAAACTATCCAAACCGGACCCACATATATTAGTTGTGCTGGAATACATGGGACTGGTTTTCTAAGTCCAAGATTTTGCACAAATAGACAATAGTCTTGTTTATGTAAGTTCTAATGTATGTTTGTATTTACAATTAACCTGCAAGAAAATGTGATGCACCTACAGTAAACTTTGAATAAAAAGAATGTTTTCATTGTATGTGGTTTAGTGTTTATCATTTCCTCTATATTGCTCTATTCTATATTGCAATCCTAGCAAAATCCTAGGAATTCTTAGGCTTTACAAGCAATTTTCTTCCTAGGAATTCCTAAGAAAATCTTAAGAATTTCCTAGGAATTCCTAGGAAAATCTTAGGAAACTCTTGTTTGTTTTGTCCCAATTTACCGTGAAATTTCACACCTCATTCCTAGGTTTTTCTTAGGATTTCCTAGGAATTCCTAGGATTAAAATCCTAGGATATCCTAGGATATTCCTAGGTTATCCTAGGATTTTCCTAGTCCACCTCGCACAGGTTTGCTGATCTCTCTCTCTTGTGTGGTATTTTGAGCGTTTTGTTGAGAGGGGTGATTCTGCTTTTTTCCTTGTTCAATTTGAAATTTGTCAAAGAACCTGAGCTATTATTTTGCTAAAGAGTAGTTGCTATCACCTTAGTTGGATGCCCTGTGTGCGCTAGGGTCTTGAGGGCACAAGCCACTGTGGCTAATTTTAAGCCAAAGGAATTAGCCAAACTGATGGGGAATTAGCGACAACCGAAAGCTATAGCGAACAATTGAATCAAAATGCCTTATTGTTCTTTTTAATTTTGCAACATATAAGCCCCACGAAATCCCATCCCTACAAACTTTAACCTTTTCATTTTGTTTGTTTGTTTTTTTAAGACCAAGACGAAGATGATTTAGAACTTATTATTTTAACTTTTGTCTTACAGCTTCGATGTATGTAAATATGTTAGAAAATAGCATCAAGCACAATATGATTTCTACATTTTTGTTTTGTTCTAACGTGTAATCAAATTGTCGGAGAAATGCGTTTTTGAAATTTTTGCGAAATTGAAAATGATTTTGCACCCAAATCATGAATTTCGCAAAATATGCCGACCTTTTTTCTTGCGAAAAAGTGCCCGCGAAATTTAGTACCAATATGACAACCAATAGTAACTGGAGATTGTCAAGAATTATCCTCTTCGTGAAAATATTATGCTACCCGGAACTCGGAAACGCCGCAAATTAAGAGAGTTCATTCTCCGGCTTGTGTTAAATATTTTAATGAATATTCTGTTTTAAACTCTAAAACAATGGGTTAGTGATCAACCAAGACAGTGGCTGCAAAGAAAAGGAAGTCTTGTAATGGCGCTATGGAAAATGTGCCAAATTCCCCGAACACATCTATAATATAGAGTTTACCTTTGCGTAAAGGGGGAACCAGTGTTGTTATTTCACTTCTTCTGGTAAGCTTATACAACCTTAAGAATAACTTTCCGGGCTGCTTGGGCTTTTTGGAAATTAAATTGAATGACCGACCAATCTTTCAGCTCGAGCATTTTACTTCTCTGTGAGAACTAAACACAATACAATACTCACAGTTCAATGGTTCTGCGTACAAATACTGATCTTGCTCAGAGTGATCGTGCTTTGTGCAAGTGTCGTGTGGACATACAGCCAAGTTCTCCCCGTGAATACCAAAGTTTAGCGGACATCCCCAACACTTTGTGGAGCAAACGCGTCTTTCTCGGCGAGAGAAGAAACACGAAACCGCGGGAAAACAGGGACTTATGGGTAGACCAAGACCCCCTCGGACACAGGAAGACCAACTGTGTGAGATATTATTTGCTTGGGGGACTAGGAAAGTAACGGGGTTACCCATCAGGAAAGACATTTGGGAAAATTTACAAGATACAACAAAAATGTAAATACAAAATGAAAATATATGATAAAAAAAATTTTGGAAAGAAACATGAAAATAAGAATAAATAAAATAAAATACACCAAAAACTGGTATTCGACTCTGCCAAATTTTCGTAGACTTTTTAAGGGCCCTGAAAAAGCTGTATTAAAGACGAAAATTTGGCAAAGTCGAATACCAGTTTTTGGTGTATTGTGTTTTAAAATGAAATAAGAGAATAATAAAAAGATTAGAATAAGGGACAACAAAACTAAAACAGTGATGTCAAATTAACAAACATAAAATTAAAGTAAAATTGTTTAGAAAGCTGCCTTTTCTTAAATACATTAACTGAAGTGGATTCCAGAGTGGCAGTTGACAGGTTATTCCAATCTTTTCCCGTCTTGCAGAAGAACGAGTTTCTATACGCCTCGGTGTTTGGGCTGAGTTTAATAAATTTATTTATATGATGTCTTCTAAGTTGGCGTTTACGTTTAGTAATATAGAAAGGAACCTCAAGCGCAATGTCACCATGGCATTTCTCTTTCTTTGTTGGAGTGAGAGCCATTCAAGCTCGCTCAGTAGGTTGGTCATTGTACCTGGAGATCGTTCCCAGCAATGTTTTTCAAAACGCGCGGCTCTGCGTTGACCGCCCTCAAATTGTTTTACGTGCTTGTCCAGCCAAGGATCCCATATTCAACTTGCGTATTCCAAATGAGCGACAAGTAATTTGTAAATGAGTGTTCTTTGATGGATTCAGGGCAATTACTAAAGTTTGTTCGTAAAAAAAAACAAACAAGCATTTGGTTAGCCTTAGAACTTATCGCTTACTATCGCTATTGTGGCTCCAGTCGAGAGTATCAGATAATTCGACTCCTAAGTATGGGGTATGGCCCATCAATCTGTAATTGTGAATGAGGACCGGATTAGTTTTACGGGTTACTCTCATGACAAAGCATTTAGAGGGATTAAAGCTCATGAGCCATTTATTTGCCCAGCTCTCAATGAAAGTGAGGTCCGATTGCAGCTGTTGAGCGTCACTTGATGATTCGATGACGCTATATAAGATTCTGAATTGAGCTTTGTTGTCGGAATTGAATGCTTTTCCTTGCGTGTTGTACATACCATAAAATCGTTTTTTTAGTGACACTTCAATTTTAAATGATACAATATCACAGTCGGGAAAGGTGTTAATAGTGTATTCACTATAAACCCAAAAGGCCTGGGCCAAAGTCCAAACTGTCCAAACTAGCAAACTCGGATAAGGTCCTCCTTGTTTATATGGGCAATCTCTCTGATGAATTGATCTCAAGAAAGTGTGTCTCATTTTGCTCTGAGCTGACCTTACAATCTGCAGGAGTGTTCAAGAAAACTATCCCGATGTCATATCTATATTCATACCTCATAAACGAAACATCATATGACAACCAAACTTGGTGTGTCATGCATGTGTCAAGGGGATGCACCAATATAGTCACGTGATTGTGACGTCATCAATGTAGATAACATTCATATCTCGTGAAAGAAACATTGTATAACAACCAAACTTGGTAGGTGTCATGTATGTGTCAAGGGCGGTGCCAAGATATGGTCACGTGATGCGTGACGTCATCGATGACGTCAGTAAAAGTAAAACCACCCTGACGTCGAAACATCGTATGACAGCTAAACTTGTTATGTGAGGGAAGGGGGTTTAACAAATTGGGCGCGTGATTTGTGAAATCGTTGAAATCGTCAAAAACAGAAATATAATAATAATATTTAAAATTTCTTAAATTATTAAGCGAGAATAAAGCAAAGATTTGGTCGTTTGGAGCTCCGCTTTTAGGGAATGCCTAAATCTATATATTAAAAAACTATGAAACATATTTGGAATACACATGCTCTAGCTCCGCCTTCAGGCAACGCCTCAACCTATATATTAACCTTATTACATGACATTTTATTAGACTTGGCTGCAGAGGCTCCGAGTTTGTGCTGTTCGGCGGTTCAGTTGAAGACGACAGAAAATTACATTAAAATGAATCTGTCTCGCTAATGTCACACACGAGACTGTAGCTCATGTTACACAAGTGGTCCATTTTTTAATCTCTAAAATCTCGACATCTATGAAATAAATAAATCACTAAATGGAAAATGCTTGTATGATTTTTATGCACTCGTTGATGCGTTGGGATTGAAGCCATTCAAGTGCAGTGAAAAATTATCGTTCATCCAATCAGAACCGGGAACGAACGAATAAGAACAGGAATAAGAATATGTTTTCAGCGAGTATTTCTCAGTATGTGTATAATAAAATGGTATGCAGTACATACTGTATGGTATACAGAATATCTCTATGCTCCCTTGTTAGCGCTTATTTCATCTCTATCTGCCCTCTCCGCAGGCATATTTTATGTCAAAATCAAGATTCCTAAACTATCATATTTTTGCCATATTTGAAAACTCGCTACAAGAAACTCAAGCATTAAAAAAATCTGATAGAGCCAAGAACAGGTCAAGAGACGGCACTTTTGCCTTATTACATTGGAAATCTTAACCACAAGATTTTGAGTCAATGTTAACAATTATGTTTACTCTTCGGGAGGCTACCGACCCAATTAGACAAGACAGGCGTGGATCCGAGACATTGTTCACGTAGGTTTAGTAAATTTTGGATGGGATTTCCCCTGTTGCACTAAACTCAACAAGAAATCATAAACATATCGTAGGACTGAAGTCGCAGCCACATCCCCCCCCCCCCCCCCCCCCACACCACGCAATAATTCTAACAAATACAGGAGTTTTATTGACTTATATTCACCAAGCTTGGATATCAGGCATTTAATTTCACAAAGCTGGAAACGTCAAGTTGCACGTCCTATTATAGAGGTTCGTCTCCCACGTGACCACTGAGGATTGCCTACACGCGAGAGCGACCCCCTGCGATGTTGAATGCTCTCTTGTCAAATTTGCTTAGCTCATTCTTCGCCTTTTCCGCCATCTTCAAGAAAGAATAATGAAGTTATCGATTAACACTTGTTGACAGGGAACGGGGGAAACATTGTGTTTTGTGGAGCCGACTTGCGCCGATGGAGTCGCAGCCTAAATGACATCACAACGTAGCAAGCGTCATTTTAAATAATGATCCCTTGGTAAATAATAATTGTCGGCGCTATCGAAAACGAAGCCCCATATTGACGCTCACTCAACAGAACGTAACCCTTATTGTAAGACTTGACATTGATTCTCATTGAACAGATCGTAATTCTCATTGTAAGACTTGACACCATGGGCATGTATAGTCCGACCTGAGGATACTGACGTGACTTTCGGTCTAGGGCTTTAAGATTTTTCACACGATAGGAAGGCAAATTATGTGAAAGGAACCCTTAGCTTTATATAAAACGTTTAAATAACCAAGGTCGGCTTCTAACTTGGGCATGTAAACAACTTTATAGTTTTCGATGATGAGGTTATTTTCGCCTTAAAAAAGGATCACAACACCGAATCTTTTGTTCCTCCCAATTCCTCCAGGGTTGCCATGGCGACTGTGGGCGGGACTAGCCCCGCAAATTACTATCTCCACGAAAGAGGGCTTATTCTGCTCTTTCTATGCTGCTAAGAACTAAGGTAAAAAAGTTACCTTTTCCCACAGATCAGCAAGACTAATAAGCTCCGTCTTCCAGTAAGTGGCCACGTCATGCTTGAGGCTGCCCAAGTACCTTGTACACGTGTGGTGGGCATCCTCCTTGGCGAAGTACCTCAAGGCGCTATCGCTGCTACTAACAGGAGCCATGCGATCGGGATAGCGATCAAGAACCTATTAGGCGAAAGTAAGTTATGAAAAGGCCATATCAAAAGATTAAGGTCAACTGAATGTCTCCTTATTTAAAGAACTTTTTTTCAGAAAAATCAAATTAACTTATAAGAACTCGGATATAGATAATCTGTTGGAATATATCAAGGATGAAAGTTCTTCTTTTCTTGATATGGATCTTTTTGGCATCTTGCACTGACGTTATGTTACCTTCCCGTCCACTCGCATGTGGTACTTGTACTTGCACGTGTTCATGGGCGCGTGTTCGTCTCCGTTAGCGCAGTTGGGCTTGACCGAGATCTGCTTCTCAGTGTTTGCTCCTACAATCAACCAGAACCCTCCCTCGTACAGTTTGTAGACATTCTTATCCATGATATACTCGTCTCTCAGCACACCGCCATTGTAATGCCTCTCAACCTAGGAATGCATAGTGTAGATTTTTTTAGTATTGGAGGTGGGGCCTCAAACAAAACAGCGGCGGATGCAGCAATTATGGGGGAGGGGGGAGGAGAGGGGATATGAACCGAGAAAGGGTGTCATCATTATGTAATAACGAATTTATTTTTATGGTTCTTAGCTTCTATGGATTACTGTTCACATTTTACCCGCGAAAAATACAGTAGAAAGTGCTTAAATGCTTAAATGTTTCTTATAATAGTTTGGTGTCGTATGTTAGAATCTCCCCCTGCCTTTGACCTCCCTCCCCACCCACGTGCTCTCTCCGTACCTGTCCATGGTAGATCCGTTCGTAAGCCCATCTCGCGTACTTGCTGTAGAACATTCCACGTTCATTCAACATATTCATGTAAAGCTTTAGACGGTTATTTTTCTCCTATAACAAGAAAGCGTTATTCAGATGGGACTTTACCACAAGGATATCTGTAAAAAAGTTATTGCATTTTTTTCACTTATCTACTGGTATTTTTTCACAATTCCAAATCAAAGGAAATCAAATAAGGAGATTTTAAGTAAACACCAGCTCATGGGATCATTGTCTCAATTAGCTTATTCGAGGCTCCATCGCGTCTGCCCTCACCTTCACCACCACCCACTCCAAAGGATTGTTATATGTACAATGGTATCATTGCTATCTTCCCCTGTTCTCACCCCAAGCGTCACTACCTTAGTATCAGGGTCGTTATTGTAATAGTTGATCAGCAGTTGAAGAGCAAAGAGATGCAAACTGGCGAAGTCCCTGAACGGAATCAAACCGGCCTCCAGCGTTTTGATATTATTCATAGAGATGTCCTTTAAGTTTTTGTTGAAATGGCATTTCAATTTCTCAAATTTGGGCCATGCCGCGTCAATGTCCATGACAGAATTTTGCAGACATTTTCGTACTGAGGGCTCAGTGGTCTCTTGCAAGCAGTTTCCAAGGTAACGCTGAAACACACAAAGTCCAGTCATTGTTTATTGAAGTGTTTCTTGATGCCAAAAAAGCCTTAAACCCTAAAACATGTAATCGGGGGACAGAGGGAAATCAATAAATAGCAGTTGACTACAAGCCGTAAATAATTAGAATTTATGTTTGATGTCTCCTACTTTCAGAGTCGCAAACTCGTTCTTGACAGTTTGTTTTTCCAGCTTGAGTACTGAACAGTCCACGTATCCCCTCATCTTTCTCAGTTTATTGTACACGTCTTCTGTCAGCTTCTCGAAAGCCTTGCCAACCTTTAAAACACAATCAAAGAAATAGAAAGAAGCACTCAATTTTGTAGGAAAGAATGACTCTAACAAAGATCTAAATGAATGGATTTAGTCTACTTTGCAAAACCCGATTTGTTTATGAATAATGGCAGTTAGGTGGCAATCGTGACAAATTAGATGAAAAAAATTAACTCTCCGATAGGCAGGGAGGGGTACACTTGGTTTCGTGTTGGTACACAATGCTATATTCTTCCGCGAAATGCATTCATTTCATTTCGGGGCTTTACCCACGAGAAAGAGAAGGCGAGGAGGAACTACTAAGGGGTTGTGAGAGGGGAACGCAGGGCGGGAGGGTGATTTTCTGATTATTCTCACCCTTTTTAAGGTGTCGTCAGATGTCGGCTTTGACAATGAAGAGTCAATATCGAAAGCTGAAGCAAATACTCCCAAACCAGCACTGAGGACCTTGCCGACTTTGGCGGCGCTCTCGGCTAGCCTGGCGACCTGAGAAAGAGCCCTTCCCGCGCCGGCGGTCTTGTCAATTATACCGGAAACGAACCCCAGAGAGTTGGTGAAACCTGCAATCGGAAGAGCCAATAATATAATATAAATGTACCATATCCGGTACTTACTCGTTACCACGGCTGCCCAAAATACATAGACAAAGTGGCGGAGGGCGGAAGGGGAGGGTTCCCTATTACCTCTTTGGGCCGCTAAAATTCCCCAAACCTATGGGAGAATCCTTGATTGGCTCCGAGAAATAAGTGCGGAATTACCAATGAACTATAAATTCTTGTAATCAGATGAAACTTTAAAAGTTCACCCGAGTTTGAAATTAAAAAAAGGGAATCATTAAAAATCTTACCTTTGCATACAGGCGATTGGATTGGTTGAATGTCTGGAACTCCTCCACCAGGTTTGTAGCCTTTATACTTGCAAGTTCCCGTATCATAACGGCGGACATCGAACTTCCGACCAGCGGTGTCACGCGTTAGAGCAGACAACACGATGAGGGCTAGTGCCAGTCCCTCGAGGCGAAGCTGAGAGAGACGCATTGTATCACAACCTGGACACTGAGAATGGAAAAGATAAATCGTGTGATCATTGATTACTTGAGAGGAGTACTATTCAGGGGCGAATCTAGTCCCCGCCCCCTTCTATTCAGTTGTTTGACAAAAAAATCTGTATAAGGAAATCCACGGAGGAACAATGAATACCACCCTTCTTGAAAAACTTGTGCGCCTCCCTCTTTGTCGAGCTGTTAGCTTGGTGTTTATTTGTTCCTTCACTCGTTTCTATCTATCCGCTGTTATGAAGGAATTGTTAATCTATGCAAAAGTCGTTTCCGACACGTCAGTTAAACATTTGCTTTCATTTTCCATTCGACATTTCACTGATTTGCTTTACGTGGATATCTTCATTGTTTGACTAGTTACGATTTAGTTACTGTTTAGCAAAACAGGTTTATATATGCCACGCTAATAGTTTAATGATTATCCTTAATCTTATCGCTGTTACATTACTTAATTTTGCATATTACTATAGTCGAACTCTTCCCTTTATCCTGCTCTTGCTATTTCTATCGAAGGAATTTATTCTTAGTCATTTATTATCTCATAGTTTATTTTCTTCCCAAAGTCAATATCCGAACTTCTATTCTTACATCATCCTTAAAACCAGTTTGAGCAGTTTGAGCTATTTCCTGACATTTGGCTTAAAATAACAAGAAATATAAGGGAATATACGGAAGAACAATAGGTCGGGGCCCCCCCTTTTCTTGACAATTTTGCTTCGGCCGCCCTTTTTTAACTTCTGGATTCTCCCTGCATTTGTACTTATACTCTAACATACTGGCCGAGTATAAAACATTTGAACAGGGCGGGCATCTCTTTAGTGACAGCTCGTGGTGGCATGTGTACGATAGAAATAATTGCAAAGTCAGCTGGCAAATTTGTGGAGTCGAACTAGTTGAGCTAGGAATATTTTTTGCGGCTCTGGAGCGGATGCTTGGAATCAAAATCGTCCCGATAGGCTATGCGGGCAATTACTATTGTGCTAAAATGCCTAGCCACTGCTGGCTGGGGAAAAAAGGAATGGTCAGATAAATGGTACTACATAAATTAATGGAAAGAGAATTACCCACATGATTAATAAACAATGATGGTTAAGGTCGTTTTATGAACACAATATAAACGATTCTGCATTTTCGGACTTATCGCACTTACCCCAACATAACATATTTTCATGCTATCTGAGCCTTAACATGTTCTTAGCATTTTGTTAGAATTTGGTGAAATCTCAGGCTGGACGTTTTTTTATAAAAATAAAAGTTCTGAACTATGTATCTTTCAACGCGAGCATTTGAAAATCTTTCAAATCTTTCAGCTTAACGTAAAGCTCGTATTACAAATAAGCACTAAGGTATTTCTTGTGGATTTTACCCCTTTGGAAAATAATTAGAAATTTTAATATTACATCCAAAATACGCATGGACACGAAAACCCACTTCTTGCTTTCTTTTATTGCGAATGATACATCCAGTGAAAATCACACAGACATAACGCTTGCGAAAAGCAAAATGACAGAAAATAAAGTTTATACTCTTTTGACGGTAATTTGGAACAGCTTTACTCCTTTACTTTGTGTATAAAAAAGGCCGGCTAAAACAGGCCGAATGACAGTACATACCCCAGTTCAGCCAAAGGAATGGAGGAGAGAGGCTCGAGTGTTCCTAACAACTTCTCGGCAGAGGAGAGACGTGGAGGATAGCCCGAAAAGTTCTTAATGCATTTGCTCTGCTCGGTTCGTTTAAATGTGTATTATTAACTCATATAATTTGAAACTTAAGCTAAATTGTCCCCGCTTGATACTTTTAAAACTTCAAGTATACATAAATTGTTGTTTGTTGGTTGGAAAATAAAAATGTTTAGCTGGCTTTACTGACTTACCTTTTCGGAGCTCTGCCTTGAGGGTAATGGAGCAGCTTTCCACTGCAAGACTTAAGTACTAGATGAACAATGCCCCATTCGACAAACAACATACAAAGAATACAGTACTACATTGTGTGGGCCTGAAGTGATTTCCCCAGGGTTTTAGGCGAAATGCGTTAACGCATAACTAGGACTGTCAATTGGTTGAATCCTCTTGTAGCTTTTTGATTAGACATTTCAAATCCTTTCACCTAGGCTAGGATGTAGATTTTGCAGTGCTAACTTCATTTCAAACGTCCACAATAACATCAACGTTTCTTCATATTTCCGTGGAAAAACTTGAGAGTATAGTTCAATGATCTTGAGAAGTCCACTCATCTGTGACTCCTTTGCAGTGAATTGTTGAAACGTATGACTGCATTCCTAAAAAGCTAATCCCTTCATTGTATTGTGGAAAATCAATAATGCCAGACAAATTCTTTTTCTATTATTATTTTGAATAAAAATATTATTAGCATATGTCCTAGAATTCCGCTAACTAACCCCACACGTAGCCCCTTTATGCTAATATAAATGTCAGGTAAAGGCCTCACCCTTTTTCAGTTTTGTTAGCAATAGTGGAGAAATGCTTTTGAAGTAAATACTCTCTAATGTCTTTGTTCTAGATTTATCCAAAACCTTTATCGTATATATCAAGATTTTCACTAGCTTTTACTAGCGATTTCTATCATCACCTGAGATAAAAATTGTGAGAAGCAATGATTTAATAAACTTCAGCAACCAGTCAAACCATTTTCAACATCTCGCTCGTTGTAAGGTACTCCAACCTTTAAAGAAGTTCGTTTTCATTATAAGCAGCATGATAGATAACATGAACGTGCACTGTAGATGTAGAGTCTAGATGTCCTGTCCTGTTAGCAAAAAGATCACTATGCAATAGTGTACTTGAAGAATGACGTGATTGTTCCCTGTCGCCGAGAACGTTGAGCAATTTTCTCCGCCACAATCGGGCTTCACAGTAACACAGAAACCATTACCTTCATTTGATGAGCAGTCATTAGCTAAAATTCGAGTTATCGGGGTTAAATTAGGCCAAGGGAAAAGAAAAACAGTCGAGTTAGCGGGGAATTCAAGTAGCCCGAGTAAAAATGACTAAAATTAGGTCCAAATCTGAGGGAAACCGGACTCAGTTCGGTTCAAGGTACGCTTGTCACGGTACAAGGACTAGCAGGGGCGTGGCCAGGGTGAAAACCAATACGGGGCTGTCCCCCCCCAGAAAATCCCGGCTACGCCCTTTATTCTAGCCTCGCTGGTTGGCTAGTGAATATGATGTCATTTAGACAGCATTCTCATTGCTTTACTTCACAAAACTATCAAAATGGCCACAAAAGCACGCGTCGCACAGTAAATCAAGTTGTACTGAGAGACGACTGTCCAAGTGGCCGAAGCATCTGACGTCTGTCTACTCTACGATGCTAATAGCAGCAAGTCTGTCTTCTCTGGTCTAGGCATATTCTGGACCAACCCTGACTTGTGCTTTGTTTCCAACTCATTGGCGATCTCGTGTAAAATATCTGTACTGGAAAAATTTCCACGATCTGGACATCTATTACAATCAGAACTGAGGTAGGGCTTCGGGAAAAGGGATGGCTCACCGCGACTTCCATGGCAACAGTGCTCGTAGAAAACGGGAAGTGAAAAAACAAGATTGCCAGCGCAACCCCATGAGGTTAGTAGGGGAATAGAAGAAGCTCGTACCTTTTAGAAATTGCAAAGGTCACGGGTAAAGGCTGTGACATTTATTATTAGAAATATAGAATTAGAAAACTGTGAAAATCTTGAAATAGAAAAAAGCCCCAATATTACTTCGGCGGTAGGCTAGCGAGGTTGGGCACGCCGCAACTTGCACATGTCCACACCGATGATGAATTAACCTAGCCCCTCGTAAATCACCGAGGCCATAGAGATACATCGTGTATGAAACCATAAATGACACAGATCACATTTTGATTTGATTTCACTGGCTTTGCACAGCATCTACACGGAGATTCAAATTGTGGACCGGGATTGAGTGTAGAGCAGTCTGAGGCAATAATAAATAGGACTTGGATGACGTTTGACGCGTTCTGGAATTAAACCAGTATGGCGACGAGTAACGGTGGCGTGACGCTTTTTAAAATATATGCAAACAGGCTTGCTGGATTTGGTTGATTGACTTGAATGGAAAACCATCAAAAGCCGATCCATTTGCTCGTAAACTTGTAGCAGAACTAAGCTTAGTACCAAGACATTTACAGAGATTTTCAGATGCATCGGGGCTCCGAAGTCGTTGAAAGAGAAGAAAATTACGGAGCCGAGTTCGCACACGTCCGACCTGGTCGCTGACCGCTAATAAAAGTCAGCGCTGACTGAAAGTCATACTGATTCATTCACCTGGTTGCTGACCGCTGATTTAAAGTCAGCGCTGACTGAAAGTCATACTGATTCATTCACCTGGTTGCTGACCGCTGATTTGAAGTCAGCGCTGACTGAAAGTCATACTGATTCATTCACCTGGTTGCTGACCGCTGATTTAAAGCCAGCGCTGACTGAAAGTCATACTGATGCATTCACCTGGTTGCTGACCGCTGATTTAAAGTCAGCGCTGACTGAAAGTCATACTGCAGACTAAAAGTCATACTGATTCATTCTTCTGCTGTATCAGAATCTAACGAAACAAATGATACCATTAACTACCCTACAACAAAAACTCGTTGAATTTGTCAAAATCAAAATAAAACGACGGGAGACTATACTCGGATAGATGGCAATGAATTTGAAGCATCTTGCGTTGCAAGGGATGGTCGCTATGGTAACCAGTGAATGGTGATATTTAAGTGAATTTTTAGGCTATTATCTTGCCTTATTATTATAACATCTCTCTCTCTCCTATTGCCTTATCAATATAACATCTCTCTCTACTCTTGCCTTATCAATATAACATCTCTATCTCCTCTTGCCTTATCATTATAACATCTCTCTCTCCTCTTGCCTTATTATTATAACATCTCTCTCTCTCCTCTTGCCTTATCATTATAACATCTCTCATTATAACAGAATCTTATTAAGACAGAGTCGAGTTTGGTGAACCATGTTTATACTCCGGTTAACGAACACGACTATATAGGAATTTTGGTTGATTCCTTAGTCCAGGAAAATTTACTTATCTTAGTTAACTTAGCTAACGGTCTAAAAGTATTTTCCAACTATAAAAATGGTTTTAAGAAATATATCCTAAATTGAAAATAACATGTTTTTCTCAAGAACGCCGCTTTTCTAGGATATGGCGCGTGATTAGATTAAGATATTTAGAAATGAACCAGTTACCGTATATGTTAGTCCTGTATAGCTTATGTTTATGATTTTGCGACGTTCATCCTATTTTCGTTTATACTTTTAGCTCTTATTTTGGCATGCGTTACGCACAGCGGACGTCGTAGCGTGACATGAACTACAAGTACAAGACTGAGCCTGCTTGTGTTGCCGTTGTTCATGACACGCTGTCACGTTTCTCTGCATCTATTAGAGGTCAAATGCTGTAAGTGATATTGGTTCGTTTTATACAAGATTAGCATCTGTCCTAATTACGACTAGCCTGCGTAGCAAGCGTTTCTTGGGAGGATATATTGACATATCCGCGAGGCCATACTCTGCTCTCGCTCTCTATGAAATCCAACAAAAACGCTTGCTACGTAAGCTAAATTGCGACCGATTCTCCAAGAACCACGTGTCTTGTATACTAGTGGTCTCCACCAATCACGTGTCTTGTATACACGTGATTTCTCCACCGATCACGTGTCTTGTATACAAGTGGTCTCTCCACAAATCACGTGTCTTGTATACCAGTGGTCTCTCCACCAATCACGTGTCTTGTATACCAGTGGTCTCTCCACCAATCACGTGTCTTGTATACAAGTGGTCTCTCCACCAATCACATGTCTTGTATACAAGTGGTTTCTCAACCAATCACGTGGTCTGCACTTAATACGATTTTGTGCTTTGCAGACAGCCTTTTTTATATATGCGAATTAGTTACTCATTATAAATAATTTTTTACTTGATTATTTCTAGTCCTTGAATATGTAACGGACCTCAATAAAAATGCTGTATATCAATGTCTTACGTCTGTCTGTTTTTCCCTGTATTTTCCATAAAAACAAGTAACGTTTTACTTTATCAACCAAAATCGGGGATTCTCGTAGAAATAGTATTGAATTCCCTCTACGCGTATTTGACCCCGCATGTTCTCTGTTCAATTCCTCAATCTCCACATGGTAGCGTTAACAAAGCTGCTACATTACGGCATCGAAGATAGCTTTAAGGATGAAGGTTAGGCTCTTAAAGGCGAGAAAGTACGGCGGGTTTAGATGGATTACGTTAAAAGAGAATTGAAAGATCAAGACTAAAATATGAATGGAATCTGATGAAATGCTTCCCTGAGAAATGTAGACTGTCTTCTATGCTAAGCTAGTTTCTTTGACTGTAATAAGATCGTCCAAGTAACACAAGATATACAACTGTCTGTAAGTAGATCGCCGCTACGTGCCACCTAGTCTGGATTCGCAGTATATAACTATAGTACACCATGACACATCCCCTTTGAGCAGAGTGGAGAGTGGAGAGATAACTATAGTACCCCATGACACATCCCCTTTAAGCAGACTGTCAGGTGTCCATAAGAGTGGAGAGATAACTATAGCACACCATGACACATACAGCCCCTTTAAGCAGACTGTCTGGTGTCCATAAGAGTGGAGAGATAACTATAGTACACCATGACACAGCCCCTTCAAGCAGACTGTCGGGTGTCCATAAGAGTGGAGAGATAACTATAGCACACCATGACACATACAGCCCCTTTAAGCAGACTGTCGGGTGTCCATAAGAGTGGAGAGATAACTATAGTACACCATGACACAGCCCCTTTAAGCAGACTGTCGGGTGTCCATAAGAGTGGAGAGATAACTATAGTACACCATGACACATACAGCCCATTTAAGCAGACTGTCTGGTGTCCATAAGAGTGGAGAGATAACTATAGTACCCCATGACACAGC
Source organism: Nematostella vectensis (assembly GCF_932526225.1). Classification (NCBI taxonomy): domain Eukaryota; kingdom Metazoa; phylum Cnidaria; class Anthozoa; order Actiniaria; family Edwardsiidae; genus Nematostella; species Nematostella vectensis. The sequence goes on from NC_064045.1 coordinate 2,046,257, forward strand.
CCCTTCAAGCAGACTGTCGGGTGTCCATAAGAGTGGAGAGATAACTATAATACACCATGACACATACAGCCCCTTTAAGCAGACTGTCTGGTGTCCATAAGAGTGGAGAGATAACTATAGTACACCATGACACAGCCCCTTCAAGCAGACTGTCGGGTGTCCATAAGAGTGGAGAGATAACTATAGTACACCATGACACATACAGCCCCTTTAAGCAGACTGTCGGGTGTCCATAAGAGTGGAGAGATAACTATAGCACACCACGACACATACAGCACCTTTAAGCAGACTGTCTGGTGTCCATAAGAGTGGAGAGATAACTATAGTACACCATGACACATCCCCTTCAAGCAGACTGTCGGGTGTCCATAAGAGTGTAGAGAACTATAGTACACCATGACACATACAGCCCCTTTAAGCAGACTGTCTGGTGTTCATAAGAGTGGAGAGATAACTATAGTACACCATGACACAGCCCCTTTAAGCAGACTGTCGGGTGTCCATAAGAGTGGAGAGATAACAACTATAGTACACCATGACACATACAGCCCATTTAAGCAGACTGTCTGGTGTCCATAAGAGTGGAGAGATAACTATAGTACCCTATGACACAGCCCCTTCAAGCAGACTGTCGGGTGTCCATAAGAGTGGAGAGATAACTATAATACACCATGACACATACAGCCCCTTTAAGCAGACTGTCGGGTGTCCATAAGAGTGGAGAGATAACTATAGCACACCATGACACATACAGCCCCTTTAAGCAGACTGTCGGGTGTCCATAAGAGTGGAGAGATAACTATAGCACACCATGACACATACAGCCCCTTTATGCAGACTGTCGGGTGTCCATAAGAGTGGAGAGATAACTATAGCACACCATGACACAGCCCCTTCAAGCAGACTGTGCCCCTTTAAGCGAGTGTGACCATTAGAGTGGATCGTGGTCACAGCCACCATCCTATGTATATGGGGCTAGTTAGCCCCAGCTCAGTTGCGCGATACTTCAGCCTGTGATTTGCTATACATCTTCACAAGAGAGAAATATAGTGGAGTCCATCTGATTTAACGTGAGATGGGGGGGGGGGGGGGGTGAGTGGGTGTGTGTGTCGGGGGATGCCTGTGCTTGTGTGGAAAGGAGGGCTAGAGGGTCACACCAATACGGTTACACAAAGGTTTTCTTAACTCAGTTGACGGGTTAAGATATCTCACCTCGCGAACTGCACGAAAACCCTGGTGGAGCTTGTCATGCGCACTAGCGCAGCATGTATTTAGAATGTAACCTTTGTAGTCATTGGCAACATTTGGTACTCTTGTCACGGTACAAGGTTAAGGTGACGCCCAAACAACTATCAGGGGCGTGGCCAGGGGGACACCCAATACTGCATCAATACTACGGGGCTTCATCCCCCCCCAGCCAAAATACTGGTAAGTAAAGAAAACATTATCACAAACGCAGGAGGATATTTTTTATGGATAGCGTTACGCGTTTGACATCTCGGCTATCCGGTAACCACACTCACTGTCACCTATGTTCCCCCGACTGTTCAAGCACTTCTAAATATATTTTACCCCATCCAAACTCCAGCTATGTCTTATTTGACGTAATCTATTATTGTGGCTTGAAGTAAGCATATCGCTATGAGGAAGCGGGCAGTTTGAGACACGATCTCCCGAGTCCACCGGTGTCAGCCGCCAATTTGTCATCCAAGTGTCAGAAAGCATCCATTTCAATCGGCTGATTTAGGGAACCTATTGCGATATTTTCTATTGAATTTGGAAGTATTAAACTTTGTTTTTAGATAGTTATGTTGACTGTTTCGAGATTTTAGCAAATTATTTCTCGTTCAATATAAAAGTGGTTTTCAAAAACCCATGGAATACTATTATAAGCATTTAAATGTTTATTTAGTACTAATACACTGTAATGTCTTTATTCTCTTTTGTTCTGGCTTGACTATTACACTTTAACATTACATTTTGTTGTACGGGATTTTGAAAACCAATCCAAATGAAAACAATAACAAAAGTATGGCTGCCAAGGGCTCTTTCAGTTCTTCGGAAATGAAGCCTTTTTGCCAGGCTCATTAGCTTAGTGGAGCTCTTGTTAATCAATTATATTTCCCACACTCTGATTGGCTAACTTCTCAAAACTGTAGTCACAGTAACCTGCGTCTTATTATATGCTGAATTATTTACTTTTATTAGTTTTTAGACCTGATTGACAACTTTAACCAATCAAGACCCCTAAAACAACTTTTTGCTGGTGAGAATTATCCGCTCACCATGTGTTTGAACTCTTATGTTTGCTTCGCTTTCTAGAATTGGCCTGACCTTGGCCAAATACTTCCTCCCATTTCACAGTCAGTATCAGCGTCTGGTGTTTTATTTTACGTATATAAACCATATATAAACCATAAGAATATTCCAAATGGTGTATAGAAGACGTCACTCAAAGACCGTATCCATGGCGACCGAGGCAGTGAATTCTTGGTGAATATTCGCCCTCGAAATTGCCCAAGAAAAGAAATAATCCCGAGACGCACGAAATCAATTAGTCAGTTTTTTGGTGATCTGGGCCCTTCGTCTTCCTCCTCATTTTCCGGGACCTTAGCCAGCGAAGTTTTCCAGCTATGAGGAGGAATGTACTTAATTTCCGGACACGAGATAGACCGTGGTCGGATTTTCGGACGTTGCACTTCCAGCCTTCGTTTCGCCTCTGGCGAGTAAGATGTACGGCGAAGCAGCTCAGGCGAGAGGCTTTTCTTGCGCTCCTCGCGATCAGCGTGATGTAGCTGAGTGGAAAACGTGTAGAGGCTATCGGTCACGTTTTGGCGGCTAGGTCCTGTTTTGCGGACGGGTCTGGGGGACTTGACGCAGTTATACCGCTGGCTTGAGTGAACATGCTCCGCGATCTTGAGGCGAAGGGCCGAGACGAGTTTCTCGAGTCTGCCGCGCTCCTTCTCGTGTCGGTCTGACAGGTGGGCGAGTCTCAACTCCACCAGGAAGCTGGACACTTCTGCAAGAGAAGCACAGCGTTTAGTGACTCAGCTGTGATGTGCGCGACATTGAGGACGTTTTAAAGGCGATCATTTAAAACATTTTTTTCTCGAAATAAGGAGAAAGAGAAGAAAGTAAAGAAATGGAGAAGGGAGGAGAAGAAAGGAAGAAAAACGAGAGAAAGAAAAAGTGGAAAAGAGAGACGAAGAAAATTTAACTCAAGCATGGGCGGATACAGGATGGGCGTGGGGGGTACATATGTAGCAGAGGGGTGTTGCAGGTGTGTGTTAGCGTGTCAGCTTATAGGGCCTCTCACCACAGGTGGCCCAGTGTGTTAGCGTGTCAGCGTATGGAGCCTCTCACCATAGGTGGCCCAGTGTGTTAGCGTGTCAGCGTATGGGGCCTCTCACCACAGGTGGCCCAGTGTGTTAGCGTGTCAGCGTATGAGGCCTCTCACCACAGGTGGCCCAGTGTGTAAGCACGTCAGCGTGTTGGGGCTCTCGCCAAAGGTGGCCCAGTGTGTTAGCACGTCAGCTTATAGGGCCTCACACCACAGGTGGCCTAGTGCGTTAGCGCGTGAGCGTACAGGGCCTCTCACCACAGGTGGCCCAGTGTGTAAGCACGTCAGCGTGTTGGGGCTCTCGCCACAGGTGGCCCAGTGTGTTAGCGCGTCAGCGTACAGGGCCTCTCACCACAGGTGGCCCAGTGTGTTAGCGTGTCAACGTATGGGGCCTCTCACCACAGGTGGCCCAGTGTGTTAGCGTGTCAGCGTATGGGGCCTCTCACCACAGTTGGCCCAGTGTGTTAGCGCGTCAGCGTATGGGGCCTCTCACCACAGTTGGCCCAGTGTGTTAGCACGTCAGCATGTTGGGGCTCTCGCCACAGGTGGCCCAGTGTGTTAGCACGTCAGCCATTAGTGTCAGACAGATTCCCGGTAGAAACATGTCATTGTTGGACGTATGTAAGCTGACCCCCTGACATGTTTTATACTTTATAACCTATATATACATATAAATGCTATTTATTACTATTTTATATAGCGGGTTGACGTAGAAAAAGGGTGTGAGAAGGGGAGGTGACCACAGATAGGATGGGGTGGAATTGGAAAGAGGTGGCCACAACAAGGGGGGGTGCATGGTAGAGGAGAAAGGTGGCGACGGACAGGGTGCGGTGAAAGGGGAGAGAGGTGGCGACGGACAGGGTGCGGTGAAAGGGGAGAGAGGTGGCCACAGACAGGGTGTGGTGTAAGGGGAGAGAGGTGGCCACAGACAGGGTGTGGTGTAAGGTGAGAGAGGTGGCCACAGACAGGGTGCGGTGTAAGGGGAGAGAGGTGGCCACAGACAGGGTGCAGTGTAAGGGGAGAGAGGTGGCCACAGACAGGGTGTGGTGTAAGGGGAGAGAGGTGGCCACAGACAGGGTGCGCTGTAAGGGGAGAGAGGTGGCCACAGACAGGGTGTGGTGAAAGGGGAGAGAGGTGGCCACAGACAGGGTGCGGTGTAAGGGGAGAGAGGTGGCCACAGACAGGGTGCGGTGTAAGGGGAGAGAGGTGGCCACAGACAGGGTGCGGTGAAAGGGGAGAGAGGTGGCCACAGACAGGGTGTGGTGAAAGGGGAGATAGGTGGCCACAGACAGGGTGTGGTGTAAGGGGAGATAGGTGGCCACAGACAGGGTGTGGTGTAAGGGGAGAGAGGTGGCCACAGACAGGGTGTGGTGAAAGGGGAGAGAGGTGGCCACAGACAGGGTGCGGTGTAAGGGGAGAGAGGTGGCCACAGACAGGGTGCTGTGAAAGGGGAGAGAGGTGGCCACAGACAGGGTGTGGTGTAAGGGGAGAGAGGTGGCCACAGACAGGGTGTGGTGAAAGGAGAGAGAGGTGGCCACAGACAGGGTGTGGTGAAAGGGGAGAGAGGTGGCCACAGACAGGGTGGGTGAAAGGGGAGAGAGGTGGCCACAGACAGGGTGTGGTGAAAGGGGAGAGAGGTGGCCACAGACAGGGTGTGGTGAAAGGGGAGAGAGGTGGCCACAGACAGGGTGTGGTGTAAGGGGAGAGAGGTGGCCACAGACAGGGTGTGGTGTAAGGGGAGAGAGGTGGCCACAGACAGGGTGCGGTGTAAGGGGAGAGAGGTGGCCACAGACAGGGTGCGGTGTAAGGGGAGAGAGGTGGCCACAGACAGGGTGCGGTGTAAGGGGAGAGAGGTGGCCACAGACAGGGTGTGGTGTAAGGGGAGAGAGATGGCCACAGACAGGGTGCGGTGTAAGGGGAGAGAGGTGGCCACAGACAGGGTGTGGTGTAAGGGGAGAGAGGTGGCCACGGACAGGGTGTGGTGAAAGGGGAGAGAGGTGGCCACAGACAGGGTGTGGTGTAAGGGGATGGCCATGTCTATTAATCAGGCATTACTCCTCTCCACAGACTGCCTTTGTTTTTTTTGTGTGTGTCTTTTTAATATCTCAGTCGGATCTCTTAGAATCGATGTGAACTTTAGAAGCACACTAGCATACACACATTGGCACCAGTCGGGCCAAGACGGGACGCTAGCACAGTCTATTACCCGTGCAGTTTTTTTTGCCGATGAAGTTTAACTGAGGCAAACCGGCTATGCCATGCTGACGAGTCCTAATAAGGACGAAACAGCTGTCCATGGTTGCCGAACTGCACGGGTAATAGACTGTGCTAGCGTCCCGTCTTGGCCCGACTGGTGCCAATGTGTGTATGTTAGTGTGCTTCTAAAGTTCACTCTTAGAATCAATGGATATCGCAAGGTCTAGGCTAAATCTGCTTCTACAGCTCTATAAGAACTTCAAGATTGGGTTTATACAATTTGCCCAGGCTTAAATATAAAAGGAAATACTTAAATCATGATGAGTCTCCTTCTAGTGATTACGCGAAGAAAGTAAGACATTCCCAGCGTTTTAGATTGTCTGGGAGGCTGATTATACCTAATTTAAAAGACTTTAGACTTTCGCGGAAACCCTTTTACTGTTATTTGAAAGCCAGCAGCACTTCCGTCAGAGATGATTGGCAACATGACTGCGAAATGGCTTCATAATGTCTCATGATCAAGAAAAAAAAAAAGAATTGTTGTTATTGTGCTTGGGTTGATGTTTTTGTCTTGCTGCTTAGCGATTTCACTGATAATTTTGTAATTTGAAAAAAGTATTTTATTTGCCAGAGGTTATTTGAGGGGATAAAAAAGATTAGATCTTTTCTTAATGAATAAGATAGTCACAGTGCTGGCTCGAAGAAAAGATTGTTTTTGACCCGAGGAAATATTCATTGTAATAATAAAAAGACCACCTAAAAGCCGTGTTTTCCCATTCAATGCGCAAATTAAACACTTAGATCTCCAGGCTTTCCTTAGAGGGGAAAGATCACGTAATACTTTGAGGGGAATAAATCTTTTATTAAAATGTGTAAGACAACACAAAACAAATTATAGGCGATCTAAAATGCAAAACAGTTCAAATTATCAAAATTTCGCGATGAGCCTATAGTGTCAAAACGCTTCTCTTGTTTACAAAACACATATAAACATTGCCGGTCACTTTGATAATATTTTGCTCAATTTCCCCTCGAATTTACTGTACAGCTATAACCTCTTCAATTGTGGGTTTAGTTTGCACGTATTTTTCTAGGTATTATCTTTTATTTGCATAGAAATACTACCAGGCTCTCGTGCTGCCGTTTTTTTTTACAACTTGTCTGATCTTTCGGTGAATAATAATGGTTGACTATAAGTTTAGCTGATACTCAAAAGATACCGCGGTTCTCTGCCACAATTAGCATTATAGAAAAAAATGGTTATGGAAGACAAAATAATTAACTTCCCTTGGTTTGCGATTCTCACTTCAGCCGAAATATGAATAACAATAATCGCCAATCGGGTGAAGCGAGCGATTCTAAGTAAATATCAATATACAGAAACGCGATGTCTTTTGCGGTTTGGAGCGAAAATTCTTTCTTTTCTATACGTTATTCCAATTGCGTGGGGGATATTTGGACCATATCAGATAGAAATCACTAAATCAGTTTCCAGTTGGAAGCAGCATATAATATCACACCGTGTTGGGCCTTACTCTATTTACATAATAGAATCCCGATCTTTCTATAGTTACCGTGTTCCGTTGCGGTGGTTATTATTGGCAAGGTTCGACTCTTCGTTTCGCTGCTCGAGCAATAAAACTTCTACTCTCACCTTTAAGACTTGAGAAGATTTCTTTGTGAAGCGATTCGTCCTCTTTCTGTGGGTCTGGGACTGGCAGGATATTCTCCGATATTACTTGGAGGCTCATGTTTAACACAACAGCTGACCATCAACTCACCGACATCTCGTATTTCCAATGTGAAGAACTCTTTATGGTGAAACTACGAATCCCTTCAAGACTCCCTTAGATAATGATAATGTTCACAGGTCAAAGTAGCGTTTCGTTTTCTCGATCGCCCTCTTATTTTGCTACTGCCAGTCCTATGTTCTGCGAATCGAAACGCACAGCCCACTGAAAGCACCGAAACGAGAGAACAGTAAAAACTGAGCTTTTCCGCTGATATGTAGCATTCAGCAAACGAGGATAGCCGTAGAGTGGAGACGACCACCAACCTGATGGCAGATCTGAGCGCTAGAAATCTTGAAATAAGCGACGAAATGAGAGCAGGGGACTCGAATTCGGATGTGTTGTGTACGTGCGCGTTGCGTTACCGCGTTACCAAGAGCAAAGAGATGGGCTATTTATGACAGCAAAATCTATATATAGCCATACTTCCCACACCCCGTGTGCTCCTGTGGAAACGATCGTTTGATTGACGGGTTTTGTAGCTGTAAAGAAAGAGCCAAGTTTCGAAGGTTTTTTTTCTCATTTATCTATTCTCTATTTTGTTGTAATGTTTTTTGTATTTATTCCTGCGTTAGGGACACGAAGATTTAGAAAATTAGGTATCATGGAAAAAGAACAGTGTTTGACAATGCTTCAAAAAGAAATGACCCAATTTCTGGCGGCCAAGGAGGGATGTCCTGCCCCTGTTTAGGCGCCTGATAATTTATCATCTTTTTTTTGTGTGTGTGTGTGTGTGCTGGGGGGATATTTGGGAAATCCCTCACTATCAAGGAAGCACAAGTAAAATCATAAAGGCCTAAAAAGGATGAATACAATAAAGCAAAGGCTTTATTGATATATTGAGCCTTAGAATATTATTGATAAAGGTATAAACAATACCTGACTAATGCCATCAATGAAATGTGCTGCGCCTTTGCAAAGTGAAACGCCCAATTACATTGTTATTCAACTGTTATTAAATTATTAACATCAATTACTACGTTATAAACTGGTGTTAGTAATGTTTGTTTTGAAAGTTCATCGCTAGAAATACTATATACATCGCGCAGCAGCTAATAGTCACGATAGGAAGAATTCTTGATAAAATCCATGAATCAACGCTCCGGTGATGAGGCTGTGAAGTTATAAAATACGGCAAACCTCGCCCTCCGTCTACAGTAAAAAGGAGGGCATTATTGGTATTTTTTAAACTCCACAGGGCAATAAAGAAAAGCACTTCTTCTAACAGCCAAGTAATTGTTACAAAATAAGAGCTTGGGTTCCCTGTGTTATTACGCTGTTAAATTTGCCCAAAGTCAAAGCAGGGAAATGAAATCTAGTGCCATGTTTTTAAGGGATACTACGCATAAATATTTAGCTCAAGGGCGCCTTTAGGCCTCTGCCTTTCAAGGGAGCGCATGACCTTGCGAATAATTTTCAAATGAAGATACGAAGTCGGAATCCTCGAGTCCTAATCCAGGTTCCCGAGCCGATCCTTACTTTGCACTATTCCCACTGCCGTGAAGATTTTGCCGTGAAAAAAAAATTGCCGTGGAGAAAAAAATTTGCCGTGAAGAAAAAAATTTGCCTTGAAGAAACTAATTTTGCCGTGAAAAAAAAAATTGCCGTGAATAAAAAAATTTGGCCGTGAAGAAATAAGGTTTGCCGATAATAAAGTTTTGCCGTGAGATAATAAAGTTTTGCTGTGAGATAATAAAGTTTTGCCGTGAGATAATAAAGTTTTGCCGTAAGATTATAAAGTTTTGCCTTGAAGAAATTTTTTTTGCCGTGCCTTTGTCTGTTTGTGGGCCACCGTAGCTTTTAATTTTGTTTGCTAACTTTATTCTCGGTGCAGGGTTCGATCCACTAACAAGGCTTTGTACTGGGTTTCTTGTGCTAATAAGCTTGGACTCTATAATGAGACTAGGAGTAACCATAGGTTAGAAATTGCGGACTAGATGATTGTAATGGCTGTTTAGGACAGTGGTTTTCCTTTCAGAAATAACAGAAGTTGCATCACAATTTGTTTCCCGTTTCTTGGTCAGATTGCGGCAAAACTGTGCTAATCGGATTCGCTTTCACTCGAGCGAGATAAAAGCGATTCAGCTGAAGTTGTGCCATTTTATAACAGCGAAATTGTTTATTAAAATTTAAAAAACAGTAACTCCAGCGTAAACCTCAAATTATCGAATCCTTGAGACAAACTCAATTAAAATAATCCTCACGACTCTCGTGGTAGTCCGTCAGGTGAACACATTGCTGCTTGCACGTGTTCTCAGATACACCCCAAGGGGATTGTGGGAACTTTTGGACGAAGGTTTTTATCAAGAGAAATCGAGATGGACTCCCGCAGTAGGTTTGCGTACACTCTTGTGCCCGCAGTTAAGGGGAAGTTCTTCTGAGCAAAACCGTCTAGCTACCGTTCTTTGTGGAAGTCCCGAAAACATGTCTCAAATATCTGGATATCTGTGTGCTATATATATGAGGAGCATTGAGGGCTCGTACAATTTTCCACAAATCAAATTCAAGCACTTTTAAGGACTTTTTCAAGGCCTTTTTGTAGAAATTCAAGGACTAGTAAAAGATAAATTCATTACAGACAATATAGGGCAGACATATTTTTCCAAGTTTTACCAAAAGCTTTTATCAAGTATACTCATGGTTTATTTTCAAAACAAAAATAGACGAGGATTGGAATCTGGGCCTGGCTACAGTTTTACTTTCGCTTGTTCTCTAGTTCTTCTTGGCTAATCTACTCCTTGGCCCTTCCCTAGTCGTCATGATATTGGGTGTAATGTTTTTTTCTTTCGACTTGCCTCATCTAGCAGAGCCTTACTCATATCTATTTTGGCAAGCCCACCGATCGCTATCACGATTGTGAACAAATTTTCTGATTTTTTTTTTCTGGCAATTCGACTCTTGCCTGACCATTAGAGAGTGTCAACAGCATCTTAACGAGCTTCCAGAGTTTTCAAATACAACTCTTCCAGGCTAGGTGCCTTAAGAAGAACGCACCCAGCCTGTCTAGCTTGTAAGGGCTGGCGAATGATCAATCCGAGAAATAGTACCAAGAGACTGAAAAAGCCGTTTTGAAAATCAGAGAAATTGAGATGCCTTAAAATATGAGAAAATCAATATATTAGAGATCATTCACTACTTCTCTTGTAGTTAAAATCTACAAAACAAAGGCTCCTGAGCTTTTTCAGCTTTCTCCACATTCTGTGTACGGAGCACCAGGAGATCGTCAACATCATCGTCGTCAACAAGTGCTCGAATTTGGCGAAGAACATTTCCTTTTACTGTACAATCTGCGTAGGATCTACAATCGTGGTCACATGACCTACAATCGTGGTCACATGACCTACAATCGTGGTCACATGACCTACAATCGTGGTCACATTGCCTTGTGACACAGGGTTCCGGTGCGATTAAAAAAGCGTGCGCGCATAATCTATTTTTGTTTGTTGAGTTGAATGCTCCTATAGAACCTATAGTTTTAAGTTATAAGGCCTTGAGTGCTGCTTTCACATACTTTATTAAACGCGCCATTTACCCCAATCCCCCCTCAGTCGCCCCCCCCCCACTTTCCGTCTCCTCCCCTCCAATGTTATTTTACGGGTTTTGTGTTCTTGCATGGATTATTGTTTTTTGAAAATTTGGACAAATTCCGAAAATGTCCCAATGATTTTTACTATGATTTTAGATGCAGATCCTGTTTCAGGCCACGGATTATACAAACTTTCTTTTGTACATCCTTACGATGTTCCTAGGACTTCGTACTACTTTTCTATACCGAAATGCCCATGCTTTCATTTCGCCTCAGTGTATCACCAGATTTTGACATCATTAGCAAGGCCAAACACCTGATCACGATAGCCACTTGTTTTGCCGCTTCAAAAACAGGGAATAGGTAGCCTAAACTACAGAACTGAGGCCAAATTCATATATAGCAATATACAGTAGCTAGCAAATAACATATAGCAATATACAGTAGCTAGCAAATAATATATAGCAATATACAGTAGCTAGCAAATAATATATACCAATATACAGTAGCTAGCAAATAACATATAGCAATATACAGTAGCTAGCAAATAACATATAGCAATATACAGTAGCTAGCAAATAACATATAGCAATATACAGTAGCTAGCAAATAACATATAGCAATATACAGTAGCTAGCAAATAATATATAGCAATATACAGTAGCTAGCAAATAACATATAGCAATATACAGTAGCTAGCAAATAATATATAGCAATATACAGTAGCTAGCAAATAATATATAGCAATATACAGTAGCTAGCAAATAATATATAGCAATATACAGTAGCTAGCAAATAATATGTAGCAATATACAGTAGCTAGCAAATAATATATAGCAATATACAGTAGCTAGCAAATAATATATAGCAATATACAGTAGCTAGCAAATGACATATAGCAATATACAATAGCTAGCAAATGACATATAGCAATATACAGTAGCTAGCAAATAATATATAGCAATATACAGTAGCTAGCAAATAATATATAGCAATATACAGTAGCTAGCAAATAATATATAGCAATATACAGTAGTTAGCAAATAACATATAGCAATATACAGTAGCTAGCAAATAATATATAGCAATATACAGTAGCTAGCAAATAACATATAGCAATATACAGTAGCTAGCAAATAATATATAGCAATATACAGTAGCTAGCAAATAACATATAGCAATATACAGTAGCTAGCAAATAATATATAGCAATATACAGTAGCTAGCAAATAACATATAGCAAAAAACAGTGGCTAGCAAATAACATATAGCAATATACAGTAGCTAGCAAATAATATATAGCAATATACAGTAGCTAGCAAATAACATATAGCAATATACAGTAGCAAGCAAATAATATATAGCAATATAAAGTAGCTAGCAAATAATACATAGCAATATACAGTAGCTAGCAAATAACATATAGCAATATACAGTAGCTAGCAAATAACATATAGCAATATACAGTAGCAAGCAAATAATATATAGCAATATAAAGTAGCTAGCAAATAATACATAGCAATATACAGTAGCTAGCAAATAATACATAGCAATATACAGTAGCTAGCAAATAACATATAGCAATATACAGTAGTTAGCAAATAATATATAGCAATATACAGTAGCTAGCAAATAATATATAGCAATATAAAGTAGCTAGCAAATAATATATAGCAATATACAGTAGTTTGCAAATAATATATAGCAATATACAGTAGCTAGCAAATAATATATAGCAATATACAGTAGCTAGCAAATAATATATAGCAATATACAGTAGCTAGCAAATAATATATAGCAATATACAGTAGCTAGCAAATAATATATAGCAATATACAGTAGCTAGCAAATAATATATAGCAATATACAGTAGCTAGCAAATAACATATAGCAATATACATTAGCTAGCAAATAATATATAGCAATAAACAGTAGCTAGCAAATAACATAGGAATATACAGTAGCTAGCAAATAATATATAGCAATATACAGTAGCTAGCAAATAACATATAGCAATATACAGTAGATAGCAAATAACATATAGCAATATACAGTAGCTAGCAAATAATATATAGCAATATACAGTAGCTAGCAAATAATATATAGCAATATACAGTAGCTAGCAAATAATATATACCAATATACAGTAGCTAGCAAATAACATATAGCAATATACAGTAGCTAGCAAATAACATATAGCAATATACAGTAGCTAGCAAATAACATATAGCAATATACAGTAGCTAGCAAATAACATATAGCAATATACAGTAGCTAGCAAATAATATATAGCAATATACAGTAGCTAGCAAATAATATATTGGGCTACAATTTGCGATGAATTATAATTCCAATAAGCTTCACTTTTGTTTCTTTAATCATATATTTTTAAGGGACTTTTAATAACTATAAGAAGTCGTAGAGTGTGAATCAGACTAATTCTCTTGGCAACCCCACTCGTAATTCAATGGTGAAAAATGCCAATGAAGGTTGTTTATTTACATCTTTGTACAATATTATGATGACCGCAGAATCCTACTAGATGACCGGCAGAATCCCACTAGATGACCGGCAGAATCCCACTAGATAACCGGCAGAATCCCACTAGATGACCGGCAGAATACCACTAGATGACCGGCAGAATCACACTAGATGACCGGCAGGAGAGGTGTCTGCATAGGCCAAACAAGCTCTGCGAGGAACCAAAGGTTTATTTCAGTACAACAGGTTGGTTTGGATCACACCGGGGGTTTATTTCAGTACAACGGGTTGGTTTGGATCACACCGACGGTTTATTTTAGTACAACAGGTTGGTTTGGATCACACCGAGGGTTTATTTCAGTACAACAGGTTGGTGTGGATCACACTGGAGGTTTATTTTAGTACAACAGGTTGGTGTGGATCACACCGAGGATTTATTTCAGTACAACAGGGTGGTGTGGATCACACCGAGGGTTTATTTCAGTACAACGGTTGGTGTGGATCACACTGGAGGTTTATTTTAGTACAACAGGTTGGTGTGGATCACACCGAGGATTTATTTCAGTACAACGGGTTGGTTTGGATCACACCGAGGGTTTATTTCAGTACAACGGGTTGGTGTGGATCACACCGAGGGTTTATTTCAGTACAACGGGTTGGTGTGGATCACACCAAGGGTTTATTTCAGTACAACGGGTTGGTGTGGATCACACCGAGGGTTTATTTCAGTACAACGGGTTGGTGTGGATCACACCGAGGGTTTATTTCAGTACAACGGGTTGGTGTGGATCACACTGGAGGTTTATTTTAGTACAACAGGTTGGTGTGGATCACACCGAGGATTTATTTCAGTACAACAGGGTGGTGTGGATCACACCGAGGGTTTATTTCAGTACAACGGGTTGGTTTGGATCACACCGAGGGTTTATTTCAGTACAACGGGTTGGTGTGGATCACACCGAGGGTTTATTTCAGTACAACGGCTGGTGTGGATCACACTGGAGGTTTATTTTAGTACAACAGGTTGGTGTGGATCACACCGAGGATTTATTTCAGTACAACAGGGTGGTGTGGATCACACCGAGGGTTTATTTCAGTACAACGGTTGGTGTGGATCACACTGGAGGTTTATTTTAGTACAACAGGTTGGTGTGGATCACACCGAGGATTTATTTCAGTACAACGGGTTGGTTTGGATCACACCGAGGGTTTATTTCAGTACAACGGGTTGGTGTGGATCACACCGAGGGTTTATTTCAGTACAACGGGTTGGTGTGGATCACACCAAGGGTTTATTTCAGTACAACGGGTTGGTGTGGATCACACCGAGGGTTTATTTCAGTACAACGGGTTGGTGTGGATCACACCGAGGGTTTATTTCAGTACAACGGGTTGGTGTGGATCACACCGGGGGTTTATTTTAGTACAACAGGTTGGTGTGGATCACACCAAGGGTTTATTTTAGTACAACGGGTTGGTGTGGATCACACCAAGGGTTTATTTCAGTACAACGGGTTGGTGTGGATCACACCAAGGGTTTATTTCAGTACAACAGGTTGGTGTGGATCACACCGAGGGTTTATTTCAGTAAAACAGGTTGGTGTGGATCATATTAAAGAATGTGGTCAATAATGTGTGAGACAAGAAGAACGTTTTACTTTGCTTATTTTTGATAGCTCATATGTGGCTTTCTCATGAAATAATATTTTCTCTCTAGCGTGACGGCGTACCGATTTCTGAGATCATTTTTGCGAGAGTTTACCACTAAAAAAGTAAGGCCCTGGCCAAACAAGGACACATAATGCCGGAAACATGTCCGCGCGCATGTTTCCTCGATGTTTCCCAGTTTGGCCACCACAGGAACATTGTTGCGCGCCACAAATTAAAATGTTTCCACAGCAAGGTAGACACATTTCATGTTTCCAAGCGCGTGTAACATGTCTCCCGATGTTTTGTGACCGTTTGGCCACTCATTCACTTTGAAACACGTCTCAAATGCGAACTCCTTTCTCACTAGACCTTCTTCATCTTTCCTCCCACCCCCTAGCATCCCTCGGCTCCCAGTTTTATTTCTCCCCTTCGCATTTGACTAGTACCTGGTCTTACCTCCTGATGGTGCTAGAATACACGTAAGGTTGCTTTACATTTCGAAGAGCTCTAAGAAATATTCCACCTTTCCATTTTGTAACTCTATATACTTGTTTTTGTCATCCCCATTCTTGCCATTCCACGCCATCATATATGTTCCACATTTTCCTCCCTTCCAGATTATCTATCCACCTAACCCCCCCCCCACCACCCACCTACCCCAGGTGCTTTGGTACGAATACCCGCCTTCAACCGAAAACATTTAGGGAACATGTTTGCCCAATGTTGCGAGCAATAGGTGTCCTTGTTCGGCCAGGGCCTAACGCTTGTCCGCTTACCGCTGTCTAACACGACGTCCACTGGTTTGTTGTAGCGCTTCAGGTATTGAGAAGGCGAGCTCAGCTCCTTATTGTTGATCAGGTACTCTATGAGATCTGAAGAAAAAAGAATCAGGTACTCTATGGGATCTGAAGAAAAAAGAATCAGGTACTCTATGAGATCTGAAAAAAAAAAGAATCAGGTACTCTATGAGATCTGAAGAGAAAAGGAATCAGGTACTCGATGAGATCTGAAGAAAAAAAAATCAGGTACTCTATCAGTTCTGAAGAAAAAAAAAGAATCAGGTACTCGATGAGATCTGAAGAAAAAAAGAATCAGGTACTCGGTGAGATCTGAAGAAAAAAAAGAATCAGGTACTCTATGAGATCTGAAGAAAAAAAGAATCAGGTACTCTATGAGATCTGAAGAAAAAAAAGAATCAGGTACTCTATGAGATCTGAAGAAAAAAAAGAATCAGGTACTCTATGAGATCTGAAGAAAAAAAGAATCAGGTACTCTATGAGATCTGAAGAAAAAAAAGAATCAGGTACTCTATGAGATCTGAAAAAAAAAAGAATCAGGTACTCTATGAGATCTGAAGAAAAAAAAAGAATCAGGTACTCGATGAGATCTGAAGAAAAAAAAGAATCAGGTACTCTATGAGATCTGAAGAAAAAAAGAATCAGGTACTCGATGAGATCTGAAGAAAAAAAAGAATCAGGTACTCGGTGAGATCTGAAGAAAAAAAAAGAATCAGGTACTCTATGGGATCTGAAGAAAAAAGAATCAGGTACTCTATGAGATCTGAAAAAAAAGAATCAGGTACTCTATGAGATCTGAAGAGAAAAGGAATCAGGTACTCGATGAGATCTGAAGAAAAAAGAATCAGGTACTCGGTGAGATCTGAAGAAAAAAAAGAATCAGGTACTCTATGAGATCTGAAGAAAAAAATAATCAGGTACTCTATGAGATCTGAAGAAAAAAAAAGAATCAGGTACTCTATGAGATCTGAAGAAAAAAGAATCAGGTACTCTATGAGATCTGAAGAAAAAAAGAATCAGGTACTGTATGAGATCTGAAGAAAAAAAAGAATCAGGTACTCTATGAGATCTGAAGAAAAAAAGAATCAGGTACTCTATGAGATCTGAAGAAAAAAAAAGAATCAGGTACTCGATGAGATCTGAAGAAAAAAAAGAATCAGGTACTCTATGAGATCTGAAGAAAAAAAGAATCAGGTACTCGATGAGATCTGAAGAAAAAAAGAATCAGGTACTCGGTGAAATCTGAAGAAAAAAAAAGAATCAGGTACTCGATGAGATCTGAAGAAAAAAAGAATCAGGTACTCGATGAGATCTGAAGAAAAAAAAAGAATCAGGTACTCTATGAGATCTGAAGAAAAAAAGAATCAGGTACTCGATGAGATCTGAAGAAAAAAAAAAGAATCAGGTACTTGATGAGATCTGAAAAAGCAAACAAATGGGGTAATAGATGTATTAAAGTATTAGAAGAAATCTGAAGAAATCTGAAAATTAAACTTTATCATTTTTTCATGCTTTTCTTTAAGTGTACATAGTTGCCTATGTCATTGCGTAAGGTAGATTTATACTCATCGAGTTGTTATCGCATTCACATACTGTTAATTGTCGGATCCTTGCTTTACGTACATAGTTTCTCAGGGAATAATCTGGTCGACCCCAAGCATCTGTTGAGTCGCATTATTAAAAGTCGGTCTGACACCGAATGACCGCAATATCAGTCCGATGAATCGGCGCGTGTAGGCCTGCCTTTAAGTTGTTTAGTACCTTGTCGTAAGAGGAGGTCGGGGGCTTTTTCTGGTAGCATGTCCATGGTTTTACTGAGACTGATCTGGGAAAAGAGAGTCAGTGTAATGTTATTCGACACGTGGATGGTGGCATCTGTAAAAACAAAGTAAAACCCTGAACCCTAGAAACATGTATGGAATGTTTGTTTCGACCAATTACTTGCGAGATATTCAAACTGTCAACTAGAAACATGTCTCAACAAGTCTCATGTCTAAATTATCGCTTCTGATTCGTCAGGAGACAATAAACATTCCACACATATTTTAGGTGTTCACGGTTGTACTGGTTGCTGTATAATGTGATGTTATGCAACATGTCCAGATACTCGTGTCATCTTGATAACAAATTAGGGGAATGGTAGCAGTAAACTAACAATACCTTTGGCAATTTGGAAAGATATTCTCCAAGCTTTAGCACAAGTGTCAATCCTTCCATGACCTAAACAGAAACATTGTAAGTTACTATTCGTTTTAAGTTGCCAACGGCCAACGTCTATTCTAAAGGACTGTTTCCCAGAAAACGCACTCCAGCACAATCAATATTTGCGCGATCTCCCTGATTCTTTCAAATACTAATGAAAAAAAGTTAATTCTAAGTAATGCTAGGTTAGATTCAAACTGATTGCAGAATAACTGAGAATAATCGAAGGTTATAGTTTGTAGAATAGCGACCAGTACAGACAAAAAGTGACAAAATACGGTTTCAAAAAGCCATGAAATGTATAACGATGTTCTGTTCTAGTTATAAATCGCTATAACAATTTAAACATATAGACATGTCTAAGGGGGGGGTTGCTTTCTTAAACTGCTACCCAATGCACACATCCCTAGGGTAGGTCCGTTTTTGGCTTCTTGGTTGTCTTGTGTTTCTAAATGTTACAGTTATTGGATGCAGTTTGGTGCTTCTGAACTTACTGCAACATCCACAGTTTCATTTGTGGTGTATTCTTGCATTCTGGCTGATGACAGGTTTAAGGCCCTAAAGCACCACTGTGAGTATAATCTATTACTTATCTGAGAAAAGTCAAGAAACCAATAAAAGATTATGCTGGCACATTGAATAAGAGGACGTATAATGTAACTGTCACATCATCAATACTGTGGAGGCCTGGTAGTCAGAGGGGCTTGAAAGAACCGTTCTACTCAACTACATGTCTGCCCAAATGAGAGAAAAGAGAACTTATTCCCCTAAATAGGTTAAACACTCAGAAGCCTAGATACAGGGATTACGAGGGACCCGATTCAGATGTGGTTTAGTTGAATGCATATATATATATACAAGGTGCCTCTGGCAGCCGGTAATACGACTCATGCCTGACTAAGGAACACAGTTTATTTTCCCCCCGTGTTTTTGCTCTGCTGTGGTACCTCTAAGTATGTTGACTGGTAACATAATGTATGCTGTGGTACCTCTTAGTATGTTGACTGGTAAGTTAATGCATCTTGACTGGTAACTTAATCTATGTCTACTTAAAGTAGATTGCCTGGTAACCTAATGTAGTAGGTTGCCTGGTAACCTAATGTAGTAGGTTGCCTGGTAACCTAATGTAGTAGGTTACCTGGTAACCTAATGTAGTAGGTTGACTGGTAATTTAATGTATCTTGACTGGTAACTTAATGTATCTTGACTGGTAACTTAATGTATGTTGACTGGTAACTTAAAGAAGATTGACTGGTTACCTACTGTATGATTGGTAACTTAATTTTGACTGATTAATAGAGTTATGTATCTGGATACAGCACAGGGTAAGTAGATATTTTGGTGTTTTCTACAGTAGCTAATAGAGGTAAATCCACTTCTGTGCCAATCGTGCCATTTTACAATCCTGCACTCAAAGAATCCATTATCATTGGCTATTTCAAGCAAAGATACTTTTAATCAAATATCACTTGTAAAATATCAGACTTCCATTGTAGATGTTTATTTTGGAGTTTTCTTGCAAATTAACCACTGTATTTTCAGTCGTAAACAATAACAAAGGAGTGGTTGATTGACATTCTTTAAAAGGATACATCTCCAGTATACACCAATATCTTTGTGCTTTGTAACATTCCACTGAAATAAAGGACTACATCAGTATGATGATTATCTATAGGATGCTCCCAATTTATCATTAGCATGACCATTATCACCACCACTACCACCACCACCAACAACTTCATCAACAATCGGCATCACTATCATTACCATCACCAACAACATCATCACAATCGCCATCATCACTACCACCAACAACATCACAATCACCACCACCACCAACAACAACATCATCACAATCGCCATCACCACTACCACCACCAACAACAACATCACAATCACCATCACCACTACCACCACCAACAACAACATCACAATCGCCACCACCACTACCACCACCACCACCAACATCACAATCGCCATCACCACTACCACCACCAACAACAACATCACAATCACCATCACCACTACCACCACCAACAACAACATCACAATCGCCACCACCACTACCACCACCACCACCAACATCACAATCGCCATCACCACTACCACCACCAACAACAACATCACAATCGCCATCACCACTACCACCACCACCAACAACATCACAATCGCCACCACCACTACCACCACCAACAACAACATCACAATCGCCATCACCACTACCACCACCACCAACAACAACATCACAATCGCCATCACCACTTCCACCACCACCACCAACATCACAATCGCCATCACCACTACCACCACCACCAACAACATCACAATCACCATCACCACTACCACCACCAACAACAACATCACAATCGCCACCACCACTACCACCACCACCACCAACATCACAATCGCCATCACCACTACCACCACCAACAACATCACAATCACCATCACCACTACCACCACCAACAACAACATCACAATCGCCACCACCACTACCACCACCACCACCAACATCACAATCGCCATCACCACTACCACCACCAACAACAACATCACAATCGCCATCACCACTTCCACCACCAACAACAACATCACAATCGCCATCACCACTACCACCACCACCAACAACATCACAATCGCCACCACCACTACCACCACCACCACCAACATCACAATCGCCATCACCACCATCATCATCACCACCACCAACAACAACAACACAATCACCACCAACAACAACAACATCACAATCGGCATCACTATCATTACCACTATCTTTACCACCATCACCATGACCATGGCCATCATTATTTTTATTGAATAAGATTTGTGCACACTACCTAATACTTTGTTCTTCTTCCACCAAGTCATTAATTACTTCGTGTAGAACATTGGCTGATGACTGACAAGAAAAAAAGGAGCTCAGTCACATAACATTAGTAACCCTGTCTTTGCTTCCTGTACTTTGTGCACAGGTGGTTACCTAGGGGGGTATACAGGGTGGTTACCTAGGGGGGTATACAGGGAGCTCCGTACCCCCTCCCCCTGGGCCGGCAAAAGGTGTACATACTATAGTTCACTATATACTATTTTCATATAATACCTATGACTGCACACTCCCTTTTTTTATATAATACCTGTGACACCCCCTTTAGCCTGGCATACGCTATGAGTAACATATTCTCATACAAATGTACCCTACTGTTTAACAGGAAGACATGACATATTCAACTTGTTGCAGCCTTCCTTCCTCCAAACATGTGCAACACCTTGCCCGTCAAAAATACCAAAATAATCTGATAAATGACCTGTATGGCTACACAGCCTGTCTGGCTGGTTGAAAACCTTTTATTAAGCACGCTGGTGTAAATCTACCAGGAAGAATCTTGAGGTTTACTGTAAGGCTTTGACCTCTTTAGGCCTGCAGGCTAAATCGTGCAGAAGGAAGACAAAGACCATCTCATGCCAGGGCTGGGGACTTTGAATGGGGCTCTTGGGTGAACAGCGAAAACATGGGGCAACAGTTGGAAAACTTTCCCAGCAAAAGAGATACTTTTCACTACTTAAAGAACAGTTGTACTTGGTACAGTACATAGGTAGTAGGAAGTACTTAGTTATTAATATACTGTAGGTACACGACGCTAGCTACATGCCTGAGTATATGGTACTGTATGAGGTAGGAGATATATAGTCATGGTAGCTTGGATAAGTACTGTACACTCCCCCCCCCTCCCACATCTGAGTTATTTTAGTATAATGTTATGCTGGCTGGGAGAATAGGTACACATCCCCCTCCCCCCAGGGGGGGTTCTTCCCATGTCAACCTGATAGGGATACCCATCGTATTTTTAGGGGTCAAAATTGGGTCTCAAGTATTTTTAGGGGGTTTCTGAGAAAACTTAGACTTTTCTCTTAGAAATGGTATTTTTGAGGCTTCTGAGGTATTTTTAGGGGAGCATTTTTAGGTGTGCAGGTATTTTTTAGGGGTATTTTTCGAATTTCCTGACAAGCAACCCTATCACTTTTACCCTGAAGAACTCCCCCGGGTCCTCCACTCTGCTTGCCCCAAACTGCCTGTCTGTCCGCTTGTCCCTAACTGTTGGTCTGTCTGCTTGCCCCTGTCTGTCTGGTTGCCCCTAGCTGTCTGTCTGTCTGCTTGCCCCTAGCTTTCTGTCTGTCTGGTTGCCCCCAGCTACCTGTCTGTCTGCTTGCCCCTAACTTTCTGTCTGTCTGCTTGCCCCTAACTTTCTGTCTGTTGCCCCAAGCTACCTGTCTGTCTGGTTGCCCCTAACTGTCTGTCTGCTTGCCCCTAGCTGTCTGTCTGTCTGCTTGCCCCTAGTTGTCTGTCTGTCTGCTTGCCCCTAGCTGCCTGTCTGTCTGGTTGCCCCTAGCTACCTGTCTGTCTGCTTGCCCCTAACTGTGTGTCTGTCTGCTTGCCCCTAGTTGTCTGTCTGTCTGGTTGCCCTAACTGCCTGTCTGTCTGGTTGCCCCTAGCTGCCTGTCTGTCTGCTTGCCCCTAGCTGCCTGTCTGTCTGGTTGCCCCTAGCTGTCTGTCTGCTTGCCCCTAGCTGTCTGTCTGTCTGCTTGCCCCTAGTTGTCTGTCTGTCTGCTTGCCCCTAGTTGTCTGTCAGTCTGCTTGCCCCTAGTTGTCTGTCTGTCTGTTTGCCCCTAGCTGTCTGTCTGTCTGGTTGCCCCTAGCTGTCTGTCTGTGTGCTTGCCCCTAGCTGTCTGTCTGTCTGGTTGCCCCTAGCTGTCTGTCTGCTTGCCCCTAGCTGTCTGTCTGTCTGCTTGCCCCTAGTTGTCTGTCTGTCTGCTTGCCCCTAGCTGTCTGTCTGTCTGCTTGCCCCTAGCTGTCTGTCTGTCTGCTTGCCCCTAGTTGTCTGTCTGTCTGCTTGCCCCTAGTTGTCTGTCTGTCTGCTTGCCCCTAGCTGTCTGTCTGCTTGCCCCTAGCTGTCTGTCTGCTTGCCCCTAGTTGTCTGTCTGTCTACTTGCCCCTAGCTGTCTGTCTGTCTACTTGCCCCTAGCTGTCTGTCTGTTTGCTTGCCCCTAGCTGTCTGTCTGCTTGCCCCTAGCTGCCTGTCTGTCTGCTTGCCCCTAGCTGTCTGTCTGTCTACTTGCCCCTAGCTGTCTGTCTGTCTACTTGCCCCTAGCTGTCTGTCTGTCTGCTTGCACCTAGCTGTCTGTCTGCTTGCCACTAGCTGTCTGTCTGTCTGCTTGCCCCAAGCTGCCTGTCTGTTTGCTTGCCCCTAGCTGTCTGTCTGTCTGGTTGCCCCTAGCTGTCTGTCTGTCTGGTTGCCCCTAGCTGTCTGTCTGTCTGCTTGCCCCTAGCTGTCTTTCTGTCTGCTTGCCCCTAGCTGTCTGTCTGTTTGCTTGCTGTCTGTATGTCTGCTTGCCCCTAGTTGTCTGTCTGTCTGCTTGCCCCTAGCTGTCTGTCTGTCTGCTTGCCCCTAGCTGTCTGTCTGTCTGCTTGCCCCTAGCTGCCTGTCTGTTTGCTTGCCCCTAGCTGTCTGTCTGTCTGCTTGCCCCTAGCTGTCTGTCTGTCTGGTTGCCCCTAGCTGTCTGTCTGTCTGCTTGCCCCTAGCTGTCTTTCTGTCTGCTTGCCCCTAGCTGTCTGTCTGTTTGCTTGCTTTCTGTCTGTCTGGTTGCCCCCAGCTACCTGTCTGTCTGCTTGCCCCTAACTTTCTGTCTGTCTGCTTGCCCCTAACTTTCTGTCTGTTGCCCCAAGCTACCTGTCTGTCTGGTTGCCCCTAACTGTCTGTCTGGTTGCCCCTAGCTGTCTGTCTGTCTGCTTGCCCTAGTTGTCTGTCTGTCTGCTTGCCCCTAGCTGCCAGTCTGTCTGGTTGCCCCTAGCTACCTGTCTGTCTGCTTGCCCCTAACTGTGTGTCTGTCTGCTTGCCCCTAGCTGTCTAACTGTCTGGTTGCCCCTAGTTGTCTGTCTGTCTGCTTGCCCCTAGTTGTCTGTCTGTCTGGTTGCCCCTAGCTGCCTGTCTGTCTGGTTGCCCCTAGCTGCCTGTCTGTCTGCTTGCCCCTAGCTGCCTGTCTGTCTGGTTGCCCCTAGCTGTCTGTCTGCTTGCCCCTAGCTGTCTGTCTGTCTGTTTGCCCCTAGTTGTCTGTCTGTCTGCTTGCTCCTAGCTGTCTGTCTGTCTGCTTGCCCCTAGCTGTCTGTCTGGTTGCCCCTAGCTGTCTGTCTGCTTGCCCCTAGCTGTCTGTCTGTCTGCTTGTCCCTAGTTGTCTGTCTGTCTGCTTGCCCCTAGCTGTCTGTCTGTCTGCTTGCCCCTAGCTGTCTGTCTGTCTGCTTGCCCCTAGTTGTCTGTCTGTCTGCTTGCCCCTAACTGTCTGTCTGCTTGCCCCTAACTGTCTGTCTGCTTGCCCCTAGCTGTCTGTATGCTTGCTCCTAGCTGTCTGTCTGGTTCCCCCTAACTGTCTGTCTGTCTACTTGCCCCTAGCTGTCTGTCTGTCTACTTGCCCCTAGCTGTCTGTCTGTCTGCTTGCCCCTAGCTGTCTGTCTGCTTGCCCCTAGCTGCCTGTCTGTCTGCTTGCCCCTAGCTGCCTGTCTGTTTGCTTGCCCCTAGCTGTCTGTCTGTCTGCTTGCCCCTAGCTGTCTGTCTGTCTGGTTGCCCCTAGCTGTCTGTCTGTCTGCTTGCCCCTAGCTGTCTGTCTGTCTGCTTGCCCCTAGCTGTCTGTCTGTCTGCTTGCCCCTAGCTGTCTGTCTGTCTACTTGCCCCTAGCTGTCTGTCTGCTTGCCCCTAGCTGTCTGTCTGTCTGCTTGCCCCTAGATTTCTTTCTGTCTGCTTGCCCCTAGCTGTCTGTCTGTCTGCTTGCCCCTAGCTGTCTGTCTGTCTGCTTGCCCCTAGCTGTCTGTCTGTCTGCTTGCCCCTAGCTGTCTGTCTGTCTGGTTGCCCCTAGCTGCCTGTCTGTCTGCTTGCCCCTAGCTGTCTGTCTGTCTGCTTGCCCCTAGCTGTCTGTCTGTCTGCTTGCCCCTAGCTGTCTGTCAGTCTGCTTGCCCCTAGCTGTCTGTCTGTCTGCTTGCCCCTAGCTGTCTGTCTGTCTGGTTGCCCCTAGCTGTCTGTCTGTCTGCTTGCCCCTAGCTGTCTGTCTGCTTGCCCCTAGCTGTCTGTCCGTTTGGTTGCCCCTAGCTGTCTGTCTGTCTGGTTGCCCCTAGCTGTCTGTCTGTCTGGTTGCCCCTAGCTGTCTGTCTGTCTGGTTGCCCCTAGCTGTCTGTCTGTCTGGTTGCCCCTAGCTGTCTGTCTGTCTGCTTGCCCCTAGCTGTCTGTCTGTCTGCTTGCCCCTAGCTGTCTGTCTGTCTGCTTGTCCCTAGCTGTCTGTCTGCTTGCCCCTAGTTGTCTGTCTGTCTGCTTGCCCCTAGTTGTCTGTCTGTCTGGTTGCCCCTAGCTGCCTGTCTGTCTGGTTGCCCCTAGCTGCCTGTCTGTCTGCTTGCCCCTAGCTGCCTGTCTGTCTGGTTGCCCCTAGCTGTCTGTCTGCTTGCCCCTAGCTGTCTGTCTGTCTGTCTGCTTGCGCCTAGTTGTCTGTCTGTCTGCTTGCCCCTAGTTGTCTGTCTGTCTGCTTGCCCCTAGTTGTCTGTCTGTCTGCTTGCCCCTAGTTGTCTGTCTGTCTGCTTGCCTCTAGCTGTCTGTCTGTCTGCTTGCCCCTAGTTGTCTGTCTGTCTGCTTGCCCCTAGCTGTCTGTCTGTCTGCTTGCCCCTAGCTGTCTGTCTGTCTGCTTGCCCCTAGTTGTCTGTCTGTCTGCTTGCCCCTAGTTGTCTGTCTGTCTGCTTGCCCCTAACTGTCTGTCTGCTTGCCCCTAGCTGTCTGTATGCTTGCTCCTAGCTGTCTGTCTGGTTGCCCCTAACTGTCTGTCTGTCTACTTGCCCCTAGCTGTCTGTCTGTCTACTTGCCCCTAGCTGTCTGTCTGTCTGCTTGCCCCCAGCTGTCTGTCTGCTTGCCCCTAGCTGCCTGTCTGTCTGCTTGCCCCTAGCTGTCTGTCTGTCTGCTTGCCCCTAGCTGTCTGTCTGTCTGCTTGCCCCTAGCTGTCTGTCTGTCTGCTTGCCCCTAGCTGCCTGTCTGTTTGCTTGCCCCTAGCTGTCTGTCTGTCTGCTTGCCCCTAGCTGTCTGTCTGTCTGGTTGCCCCTAGCTGTCTGTCTGTCTGCTTGCCCCTAGATTTCTTTCTGTCTGCTTGCCCCTAGCTGTCTGTCTGTCTGCTTGCCCCTAGCTGTCTGTCTGTCTACTTGCCCCTAGCTGTCTGTCTGCTTGCCCCTAGCTGTCTGTCTGCTTGCCCCTAGCTGTCTGTCTGCTTGCCCCTAGCTGTCTTTCTGTCTGCTTGCCCCTAGCTGTCTGTCTGTCTGCTTGCCCCTAGCTGTCTGTCTGTCTGCTTGCCCCTAGCTGTCTGTCTGTCTGCTTGCCCCTAGCTGTCTGTCTGTCTGGTTGCCCCTAGCTGCCTGTCTGTCTGCTTGCCCCTAGCTGTCTGTCTGTCTGCTTGCCCCTAGCTGTCTGTCTGTCTGCTTGCCCCTAGCTGTCTGTCTGTCTACTTGCCCCTAGCTGTCTGTCTGTCTGGTTGCCCCTAGCTGTCTGTCTGTCTGGTTGCCCCTAGCTGTCTGTCTGCTTGCCCCTAGCTGTCTGTCTGTCTGCTTGCCCCTAGTTGTCTGTCTGTCTGCTTGCCCCTAGCTGCCTGTCTGTCTGGTTGCCCCTAGCTACCTGTCTGTCTGCTTGCCCCTAACTGTGTGTCTGTCTGCTTGCCCCTAGCTGTCTGTCTGTCTGGTTGCCCCTAGTTGTCTGTCTGTCTGCTTGCCCCTAGTTGTCTGTCTGTCTGGTTGCCCCTAGCTGTCTTTCTGTCTGGTTGCCCCTAGCTGTCTGTCTGTCTGCTTGCCCCTAGCTGTCTGTCTGCTTGCCCCTAGTTGTCTGTCTGGTTGTCCCTACTGTAGCTGTAAATCTTAGTAATAAGCTCATAGTGGATAATATATAAATAAATATAGTGCATACCTCTAACACGTGTACAATATGCACAGGGTAGATTAAAAGCAAACCAGACACAGCTTCACCATTTGCAGGAGAGTTCTTAAAAAGACGCTCGTAATGTTCTGTGGACAGAAAATAATAAATCAATAGTGTAATGGTAAGGATGACACCACATGATAGAGTGCAGGGGGCAAGAGGGGATTGTCACCAACAACTGCCCCACACAATGCCAGTTACAAACAGTAGAGAGCTTTCTAACACTTGCCCCACACCATGCCAGACCAATAGTAGAGAGCTTTCTAACACTTGCCCCACACAATGCCAGTTACAAACAGTAGAGAGCTTTCTAACACTTGCCCCACAGCATGCCAGTTACAAACAGGAGAGAGCTTTCTAACACTTGCCCCACAGCATGCCAGACCAACAGTAGAGAGCTTTCTAACACTTGCCCCACACCATGCCAGTTACAAACAGGAGAGAGCTTTCTAACACTTGCCCCACAGCATGCCAGTTACAAACAGTAGAGAGCTTTCTAACACTTGCCCTACACCATGCCAGACCAACAGTAGAGAGCTTTCTAACACTTGCCCCACACCATGCCACACACAAACAGTAGAGAACTTTCTAACACTTGCCCCACACCATGCCAGACCAATAGTAGAGAGCTTTCTAACACTTGCACCACACCATGCCAGACCAACAGTAGAGAGCTTTCTAACACTTGCCCCACACCATGCCAGTTACAAACAGTAGAGAGCTTTCTAACACTTGCCCCACACCATGCCAGACCAACAGTAGAGAGCTTTCTAACACTTGCACCACACCATGCCAGACCAGCAGTAGAGAGCTTTCTAACACTTGCACCACACCATGCCAGTTACAAACAGGAGAGAGCTTTCTAACACTTGCACCACACCATGCCAGTTACAAACAGGAGAGAGCTTTCTAACACTTGCCCTACACCATGCCAGTTACAAACAGTAGAGAGCTTTCTAACACTTGCCCTACACCATGCCAGACCAACAGTAGAGAGCTTTCTAACACTTGCCCCACACCATGCCACACACAAACAGTAGAGAACTTTCTAACACTTGCCCCACACCATGCCAGACCAATAGTAGAGAGCTTTCTAACACTTGCACCACACCATGCCAGACCAACAGTAGAGAGCTTTCTAACACTTGCCCCACACCATGCCAGTTACAAACAGTAGAGAGCTTTCTAACACTTGCCCCACACCATGCCAGTTACAAACAGTAGAGAGCTTTCTAACACTTGCCCCACACCATGCCAGACCAACAGTAGAGAGCTTTCTAACACTTGCCCCACACCATGCCAGTTACAAACAGTAGAGAGCTTTCTAACACTTGCCCCACACCATGCCAGACCAACAGTAGAGAGCTTTCTAACACTTGCACCACACCATGCCAGACCAACAGTAGAGAGCTTTCTAACACTTGCCCCACACAATGCCAGTTACAAACAGGAGAGAGCTTTCTAACACTTGCACCACACCATGCCAGACACAAACAGTAGAGAGCTTTCTAACACTTGCACCACACCATGCCAGACCAACAGTAGAGAGCTTTCTAACACTTGCACCACACCATGCCAGACCAACAGTAGAGAGCTTTCTAACACTTGCACCACACCATGCCAGACACAAACAGTAGAGAGCTTTCTAACACTTGCCCCACACCATGCCAGTTACAAACAGGAGAGAGCTTTCTAATACTTGCCCCACACCATGCCAGTTACAAACAGGAGAGAGCTTTCTAATACTTGCCCCACACCATGCCAGACCAACAGTAGAGAGCTTTCTAACACTTGCCCCACAGCATGCCAGACCAACAGTAGAGAGCTTTCTAACACTTGCCCCACACCATGCCAGACACAAACAGGAGAGAGCTTTCTAACACTTGCCCCACACCATGCCAGACACAAACAGGAGAGAGCTTTCTAACACTTGCCCCACACCATGCCAGACACAAACAGTAGAGAACTTTCTAACACTTGCCCCACACCATGCCAGACCAATAGTAGAGAGCTTTCTAACACTTGCCCCACACCATGCCAGACACAAACAGTAGAGAACTTTCTAACACTTGCCCCACACCATGCCAGTTACAAACAGTAGAGAGCTTTCTAACACTTGCCCCACACAATGCCAGACCAACAGTAGAGAGCTTTCTAACACTTGCCCCACACCATGCCAGACCAACAGTAGAGAGGTTTCTAACACTTGCCCCACACCATGCCAGACCAACAGGAGAGAGCTTTCTAACACTTGCCCCACACCATGCCAGACCAACAGTAGAGAGCTTTCTAACACTTGCCCCACACCATGCCAGACCAACAGTAGAGAGCTTTCTAACACTTGCCCCACACCATGCCAGACACAAACAGTTGAGAGCTTTCTAACACTTGCCCCACACCATGCCAGACACAAACAGTAGAGAGCTTTCTAACACTTGCCCCACACCATGCCAGACCAACAGTAGAGAGCTTTCTAACACTTGCCCCACACCATGCCAGACCAACAGTAGAGAGCTTTCTAACACTTGCCCCACACCATGCCAGACCAACAGTAGAGAGCTTTCTAACACTTGCCCCACACCATGCCAGTTACAAACAGGAGAGAGCTTTCTAACACTTGCCCCACACAATGCCAGTTACAAACAGGAGAGAGCTTTCTAACACTTGCCCCACACCATGCCAGTTACAAACAGTAGAGAGCTTTCTAACACTTGCCCCACACCATGCCAGACCAACAGTAGAGAGCTTTCTAACACTTGCCCCACACAATGCCAGTTACAAACAGGAGAGAGCTTTCTAACACTTGCCCCACACCATGCCAGACCAACAGTAGAGAGCTTTCTAACACTTGCCCCACACCATGCCAGACCAACAGTAGAGAGCTTTCTAACACTTGCCCCACACCATGCCAGTTACAAACAGTAGAGAGCTTTCTAACACTTGCACCACACCATGCCAGACCAACAGTAGAGAGCTTTCTAACACTTGCCCCACACAATGCCAGTTACAAACAGGAGAGAGCTTTCTAACACTTGCCCCACACCATGCCAGTTACAAACAGTAGAGAGCTTTCTAACACTTGCCCCACACCATGCCAGTTACAAACAGTAGAGAGCTTTCTAACACTTGCCCCACACCATGCCAGACCAACAGTAGAGAACTTTCTAACACTTGCCCCACACCATGCCAGACCAACAGTAGAGAGCTTTCTAACACTTGCCCCACACCATGCCAGACACAAACAGTAGAGAGCTTTCTAACACTTGCCCCACACCATGCCAGACCAATAGTAGAGAGCTTTCTAACACTTGCCCCACACCATGCCAGACCAATAGTAGAGAGCTTTCTAACACTTGCCCCACACCATGCCAGACCAACAGTAGAGAGCTTTCTAACACTTGCCCCACACCATGCCAGACACAAACAGTAGAGAGCTTTCTAACACTTGCCCCACACCATGCCAGACACAAACAGTAGAGAGCTTTCTAACACTTGCCCCACACCATGCCAGACCAACAGTAGAGAGCTTTCTAACACTTGCCCCACACCATGCCAGACCAACAGTAGAGAGCTTTCTAACACTTGCCCCACACCATGCCAGACCAACAGTAGAGAGCTTTCTAACACTTGCCCCACACCATGCCAGTTACAAACAGGAGAGAGCTTTCTAACACTTGCCCCACACAATGCCAGTTACAAACAGGAGAGAGCTTTCTAACACTTGCCCCACACCATGCCAGTTACAAACAGTAGAGAGCTTTCTAACACTTGCCCCACACCATGCCAGACCAACAGTAGAGAGCTTTCTAACACTTGCCCCACACAATGCTAGTTACAAACAGGAGAGAGCTTTCTAACACTTGCCCCACACCATGCCAGTTACAAACAGTAGAGAGCTTTCTAACACTTGCCCCACACCATGCCAGTTACAAACAGTAGAGAGCTTTCTAACACTTGCCCCACACCATGCCAGACCAACAGTAGAGAGCTTTCTAATACTTGCCCCACACCATGCCAGTTACAAACAGTAGAGAGCTTTCTAGCACTTGCCCCACACCATGCCAGACCAACAGTAGAGAGCTTTCTAACACTTGCCCCACACCATGCCAGACCAACAGTACAGAGCTTTCTAACACTTGCCCCACACAATGCCAGTTACAAACAGTAGAGAGCTTTCTAACACTTGCCCTACACCATGCCAGACCAACAGTAGAGAGCTTTCTAACACTTGCCCTACACCATGCCAGACCAACAGTAGAGAGCTTTCTAACACTTGCCCCACACAATGCCAGTTACAAACAGTAGAGAGCTTTCTAACACTTGCACCACACCATGCCACACACAAACAGGAGAGAGCTTTCTTACACTTGCTATTTTACAAAGCTGACAGAAATTCTTTAAGACAATAACATTTCTGCATTTGCATGCAAGTCATTGAGAGGATATTCAATACCTTGAAGATTCAATAAGTTTAAGCTTACTGTTTCTTTGCCTGACTACTGTAAATAATACGTTAATGATGTTTTCGTGGCCATCATACTTTAGTTTTAGTAAAATCTCACCTCCAATGTCTCTTCTGTCGGCTACTTCAGGACGAATCTTAGAAACATACACAAGTCGATGGACAAGTTGTTTCTGAAACATTGCAGATGATCGTCAATAAATACATCCACCTTAAACACATCCAGCGATAAATTACTAGCTGTCTAGCAGCGTACAATAACCTTGTTTTGAGCTCTGTTTTTCTCGAGGACCAAATCCAATAAGGAAAGCCTTCCGCTATCGTACACACTTTCTTCCCCTCCCGGTGTAGCCGCCATTTTGGATTTTGTTTAGATAGGAGATGGTTGTCATGGCAACACGAGCAACGCTGGGTCAGCGGAAACATGGTCGAGTATGCGCACATCTCGCGAACGGACCAAATAACACACAAAAATTAATCTTCAAAATGTCGTACAGGGATTTGCGAAGTAAGTTGAGAAAAATACATCTCTCGGGATTTTTATGGAATATTTTGTGTCAATGAACCAACATAGTAGCAGCTAGCTTGCCTTGATCTCTCCTGATCGTAATTTCTGTCGGCAGATTTCACGGAAATGATGAGATCGTTGGGGTATCCAAGGCTGATATCCATGGAGAATTTTCGCTCACCAAACTTTGCTCTTGTCGCTGAAGTACTAATATGGCTAGTAAAAAGGTGGGAAACATTTTAAAACATATTTTAAGGCTATACGAAAATTTAACATATATTGCTCTGGGACCAGTGAATAACAAATGTAACTGCTGTTTATATTTCATACTATCGGGGTATAAAGTTATTATGTAATTTGAGTAAGAGTTTTACAGTTGTTGTCTCATATTCAGACTCTTTGTAAGTTGTAAACACTGGTAGCTAAAACACCTTGTCTTTAATACTGTATTCTGTGTACATTCGTTCATTTGTAGATATGATCCTAATGTGGAGTTGCCAATGGACGTCGAGACTGAACAAGACAGAGTTCTGTTTATCAAGGCTGTTGCTCAATTCATGGTAAATGAGGGTCGTTGATTAAGTGGAAATGACAACAATCGATCACAAAATCTGGCACAGCTTTCTGGGTTGCAAGGGTGTCGCCAGTTGGTAATTGTTGTCCCCAATAAATATGCTACTAGTGATGAGATAGACACATAAGGTTATTGATTGGTTATTTATTCAAAAGGAGACTCATTTAATAGAAGAGTACTCATTTATAGGGGGAACTCATTTATACCAGGGAAGTGAAAGGAGATGGAATTGCAACTGAATATATTAAAGGCGTTTCACGACTTTCACTACAAGCATCGGTACACATTTTGCCAGGAACACTATCTCTAGCAAGCCCCCTTTTTCAGATGTTGAGCTTTGGGTATATTGCCATGAACCTATTTTGTTATTAGTGTGTAAAATATCGAAATTCAACGAGCAATACACAAATTTCAATGCCCTGTAGGGCCTGGCCGCACAACAACAAAGCTGATCACAGGGAAACTCGAACTACAAGCATCGGTACATATTTTGCCGTAAAAACAACCTCTAGCAAGCCCCGATTTTTAAATTTGAAAGCTTGAGGTATATTGCCTTTGACCTATTTTGTTATTTGTGTGTAATATATCGAAATTCAACAAGCAAACCACAGATTTTGATGCTCTGTAGGGCCTGGCCGCACAAAAACAAAGCTGATCACAGGGAAACTCGAACTACAAGCATCGGTACATATTTTGCTGTGAAAACTACCTCTAGCAAGCCCCGATTTTTAGATGTATGTAGAAGCTTTAGGTATTTTGGAATCAACCTATTTTGTTGTGTGTAAAATATAATATTCAACGAGCAATGCATAAAAGTCCAAATCAATTTCGAAACTCAAATTAAAGAAGCGAAACGAACATAGAATGTGTGAAATCGTATAAATGCAGTTGCCATTCCATCTCCTTACACTTCCTTGTTTATACATAGCGGGGGAACTCATTTATAGGAGAGTACTTATTTATAGGGGGTACTCATTTATAGGGGGTACTCATTTACTGCGCTACACAGTTGAGCTTTAAATCCAGTAGTTTTGTTGATAAGTTTTTGTGTAAAAACTATAAGTTTTAATGCCACAACTGCATGTTGTCAATGCAAGCGTGAATGTTGTTAGGTAAAAGGAAAGCAGAAATTTAGCAGGCTGGGATTGCAACACACATAAATACATTTTGAGCTATTTTGGGATTTAGTGGGAGAAGATTCGCTTAGTGTATTACAATGTATTTGTCAATTAAGGGAAGGCCCAAACTGTATTATATTTATTTTGCACAAAATTCTTTCCAAATTTTAGTGACCAAGAAACTAATATTTTTTACTTGTTCACGACAATAGTCAATTTCCCGGGATAAAACATCATGGCTGAGTCAAACCCGCCGTAGTCAATAATCAACGTTCTTGAATTATTACCGAGAGGACAAAGTGGTTTTTATGTTCGGCCTTTCTTATTTATTCTTTTCATTTAAACATTCCTCAACTGGTGCGCCTTTAGTGATACCGTGGTTGGAACCTTGAAAACATTGAGTTAACATTTTGTTACTGGCTGAAACTTATCGACAAAACTACTGGAATTTCCCACTCAACTGAATAGCACAGTGTAGGGGGGTACTCATTTATAGGAGGTATTTATTTATAGAGGGTACCCATTTATTGGAGGTACTCATTTATAGGAGGTAATGTACTGTACTCATTTATAGGGGGTATTCATTTATAGGGGTACTCATTTAAAGGGGGTACTTATTTATAGGGGAGTACTCATTTATAGCGGGTACTTATTCATAGGGAGTACTCATCTATAGGGGTACTCATTTATACAGGGCTTCTGGAATTACGCGGACAAAAACTAAAAATTACACGGGATTCTTTGCTAAATTACGCGGAAAATCAATCATTACGCGCTAAATTACGTGGGATTTTGCAATACATTTTTCTTTAAAAATCAAAATTTTGTGGGATTTTTTACTGAATTATGTGCTAAATTACACGGAATATCAACTGTTACGCCCAAACTCGGCGTAAAAGCACAAAATAACTTGAAAAGGTTATTTTTTTGCGCGAAGATATCTTAGGCGAGTTTTCATTGGCTCCTAGCCACCAGCCAATTAAAAAAGGTATTTTATTATTAGTTCTAGGCCTTCGCGGTTTAGCAAAGAACGCCTAGTCATTTTATTTGTTTTCGAAATTCAGTTTGAAATATCGCTTTCTTATGAAGAATATATCTCTTTTTTACGAGAAATAGAGGTAAGATTC
This sequence comes from Nematostella vectensis, assembly GCF_932526225.1. Classification (NCBI taxonomy): domain Eukaryota; kingdom Metazoa; phylum Cnidaria; class Anthozoa; order Actiniaria; family Edwardsiidae; genus Nematostella; species Nematostella vectensis. The sequence goes on from NC_064045.1 coordinate 2,081,015, forward strand.
CTAAAAGAACACATCAGCTGTGCACTTAAATGTTTTGTCTTTCAAAATTTAGCCAAATTACGCAGGATTACGCAGAAATTTGTGGATTACGCGGGGAAAGTTAAATTACGCGCTTGTGCGGAAGCCCTGTTTATAGCGGTTACTTATTTATAGGGAGTACTCATTAATAGCGGTACTCATTTATAAGGGGGTGCTAATCTATAGGATGCTTATTCATCTGGGGGTACTTGTTTGTCAGGGGGTGCTCTGTAATTTGTTTTGGTGCTCATTTGTCAGGCATGCTAAGCTACAAGTGTTTTCAGTAATTTGCTTAGGTGCTTATTTATTAGGGGTGCTAAGCTACAAGTGTTTATTTAGTGTAGCAGATACATATTACCCATCTCTTCTAAGGCAACCAAGGCCCACATCAAGCTGAACACCAAAAAGCTGTATGGAGCTGACGGTTATGCTGTCAAGGAACTTCTCAAGGTCACCAGCGTACTCTACAATGCAATGAAGTCTAATGTGACGGATGACGAGGCTGAGCCGTCAGACGTTACCTCACTAACATTTGACATTTCTTCAAGGGTAATGTAAAAACGAATTAATTTGTTTTAAATATTTTTAAGGGAAATCCAACTTTTAATCAATCCAATTTAGACAGCTCTATCAAGAAATGCTTTGCTATACAACCCTGCTAACATAAACTTGACCAATTCCCTGCTTACTTAAACGGAGTGTGATTTCCCTTGGATTTGGACCTACTATCCAATCATTTTTACCCTCTCTTTTACTACTCTCATTTTCCTTAATCATATCGTACCCCTTTGATTTTAACTTTATCTTTTTTAGGGGTTCTAGCTGTAGTTTTCATTTTTAACAACCAATCATACAGTACTTAAGGTTATTTCTAAAATAGAAGTTATGATAATAATCTTTTTAGAGTTTTATGTCTAGTTTTGATCATCATTTGATTGGCCAAAGGCTATTTTATAGTTTAAGTGTGATTTGTTATAGATCAGTGACCTGAAAGCATCAAGGCAACTTGCCTCTGAGATTACAACAAGGGGTGCTGCCCTTTATGATCTGCTGGGACACGAGGTGGAGCTCCGTGACATTCGGACGAGAGCTATCGCCAAACCATTGGAGGTGAATGAGCTGGAAAATGGTATCAAGAAAAGCATATCACTGGCACAGGTAAAGGCTGTACCTCAGCTTGTGTTTTTAAAACTAAGTATTAGCTGTGAAATAGCTTTTAAAATGATTTTTTGTTGTTGCTGATGACAGGATGACATCAGAAAAACAACTCAGATGCTGGACAACATTGCATCAGATGAGGCGAATCTGGAGGCCAAAATTGACAAGAAAAAGCAGGAGCTGGAAAGGAATCAGAAGCGACTACGCAGTCTTGAAAGTGTCAGGTCAGAAAACTACATGTCTTTATCTGCTGAAGACATTAACATGATGTAACAATATAACCCTGCATGGCTCACTTATACTATAACATATAACCCTGCACCGCTCACTTATACTATAACATATAACCATGCATGGCTCTCTTATACTATATTACCCTGCATGGCTCACTTATACTATATTACCCTGCATGGCTCACTTATACTATAACATATAACGCTGCACGGCTCACTTATACTATATTACCCTGCATGGCTCACTTATACTATATAACCCTGCATGGCTCACTTATACTATATTACCCTGCATGGCTCATTTATACTATAACATATAACCCTGCAATGACCTAGTTTTGTCTACGCGCCTGCCTGTTTATATCCAACCCAAACCTTTCAAATACGTGCTCAAGCCAGGTCAGATATTTCAGGGTTCAAGCCTGCATGGCTCACTTATACTATATTACCCTGCATGGCTCACTTATACTATATTACCCTGCATGGCTCACTTATACTATATTACCCTGCACAGCTCACTTATACTATATTACCCTGCATGGCTCATTTATACTATAACATATAACCCTGCATGGATCACTTATACTATAACATATAACCCTGCATGGATCACTTATACTATAACATATAACCCTGCATGGCTCACTTATACTATAACATATAACCCTGCATGGCTCACTTATACTATAACATATAACCCTGCATGGCTCACTTATACTATAACATATAACCCTGCATGGCTCACATATACTATGACATATAACCCTGCATGGCTCACTTATACTATAACATATAACCCTGCATGGCTCACTTATACTATGACATATAACCCTGCATGGCTCACTTATACTATGACATATAACCCTGCATGGCTCACTTATACTATGACATATAACCCTGCATGACTCACTTATACTATGACATATAACCCTGCATGGCTCACTTATACTATGACATATAACCCTGCATGGCTCACTTATACTATGACATATAACCCTGCATGGCTCACTTATACTATAACATATAACCCTGCATGGCTCACTTATACTATAACATATAAAGATCAGTATCAAAGAAGGATATTGTGGGGAATGTTACAATGACTATACAGTAGCTTAGATTCTCAATAAAATCTCTTTGTTATTGACCAAAAAATACATACAAAGCCAAATACTGTATTCAGGTTTTTTAGTTCCAGGAACCATTTGGTATGTGATAAGCGGGTGTGTGGGTCAACTTCCATTTTTTTCTTGGAATTTCTTGGACCCTGGTTGCATGTAGTGTAGATTCAAACTAGGAGTGTAAGCATTTTAAAAATCGGATGATATTGTCAAATATTATCATCTAAATTTCTGCTTTTATAGACCGGCATTCATGGATGAATATGAAAAACTCGAAGAAGAATTAAAGAAAGTCTATGAGGTAAATAGCAGTGAAGTTAGTTCATCTTTTGGTTTTAATTTCAGGACGGTAATAATTTGATATGAATTGCACAATTTGCCTTTCGATTTCCAGACCTTCTGTTTGATATCGTTGACTTAATTGCAGACATATATGGAGAAACATAGAAATCTGTCGTACATGGAACAGCTGCTAGATGACGTAAACAGAGCAGAACAGGACCGCTTTGAGGTTAGCACTTCTGATAATGTATAGTGTATTAAATACTGGTAGTCTACTGCCATTTTTCGTATAAAATATTCATCACTCAAGTTAAAGAACATACCTGCTTGCCGGTTGTATGGTAATTAAGAAGTTTTTACTTAACGATCAAAACAGCCATGAGATCTGGAACCAGTGGGTTGAAGTTGAAATCGTGCCGCTCCAGGAAATAATGACACAAGGCATCCGTTACCATCGGCTCATGCGAGCATTGTTTCCAGGATTCTAGGATACAGTCAAATATCATGTTCAAGCAATGGCAACATCGGCCAGCAACGGTTAGCCATGCTTTACACGACAAAAAGGGAAAGTTTACAAAATTAATTTCCGCACTTCCCCGCGTGTTGAAAAAAAGCGCCGCCGTATATCTGTGGTTTTCTAAGTGTATTTTAAAAATTTTCACATGTAAATAACAATAGATGACATAACGTTTGGCAAGAATATACATACTGTAGAAGACGTGGACCATGTATCAGTTTTACTTGAAGCTAACCCTTTGTAATGTCACGTTATAACACAATGTAATAATAGATGAACAGAATGACGAAGGGGAGAATATTAAATATAAAAAAGGGTATTGCTGAGCGGGTTATGCCTGGTGTCGCATTGCGCGAGATTCTCATCGTATTTTCACCCTGACCTTTTTACTATTCTGACGTGTTGCAGGAAACCGAAGCAAAGAGCCTGCAGGAGAGATTACAGGAGGAGGAGCGTAGAATGGCGCCGGGCAACGAGCTAGGAGGCCTAGACGTGGAGGATGGCGAGGACGAGATCGTCCTGGACGCAGGGAACAAGCAAAACAATAGACCAGGTGAGTGTCATAAAGATAACAACTACAGGAGAGTCTTATTAGAGCAACCAAGCTATTTCAACAAAAAGGAAACACTTTCAGTCTTTGACGAAGGAAATAGATATAACAAACGCAACAGATTAGAGGCTGCCACGTTTCTCAGTAACTTGGTTGAATCGCTTGATAGAGTATGTAACTAGTTAAATGTGACAGTATGTGACAGGTTAAAGTATGTGACAGGTTAGACGATAAAGTATGTGACAGGTTAAAGGATAAAGTATGTGACTGGATAAAGGATAAAGTATGTGACAGGTTAAAGGATAAAGTATGTGACTGGATAAAGGATAGAGTATGTAACTAGTTAAATGATAAAGTATGTGACAGGTTAAAGGATAAATTATGTGACAGGATAAAGGATAAAGTATGTGACAGGTTAAAGGATAAAGTATGTGACAGGTTAAAGGATAAAGTATGTGACAGGATAAAGGATGTAACAGTTTAAAGGATAAATTATGTGACAGGATAAAGGATAAAGTATGTGACAGGTTAAAGGATAAAGTATGTGACAGGTTAAAGGATAAAGTATGTGACAGGTTAAAGGATAAAGTATGTGACAGGTTAAAGTATGTGACTGGATAAAGTATCTGATGGTTTAAAGGAAAAAGTATGTGACAGGTTCTATCTGTATTTATTGCAGGTGAAGGCAAGCGTGTTTTCGGCTCCATGGGTGATGACATCGTTGATTCAGATGAGGTGAATTATTATTATTATTATTATTATTATTATTACTATTACTATTACTATTACTATTACTATTACTATTACTATTACTATTACTATTACTATTACTATTACTATTACTATTACTATTACTATTACTATTACTATTACTATTATTATTATTATTATTATTATTATTATTATTATTATTTTATTCTTGGTTTCAGGCTGAATCTCGAAATACCTAACTAACTAACTAAAATTGTACACTTTACCTAAGTCAGTAAGTCAGACGATATTGCAACAACTTCCCCAAATCAACCGATGGAAGGCTTCTTGCAGTGCTAGGATGACAAAATGGTGGCTGACAGAGAGTGTTTGTCATCTTGTTTTTAGGACGAGAGCGGTTCCTTGTCATCTGGTGACAGCGAGATCGGCGTGGATGACGATGATGACTTGTTGGATGATGATGATGTGGGTGAGGGTGGAGTCGACGGAGAACAGCAATCAGAAGGCAGCCTTAACGACAGCGACAATGACTTCTAAGTCTCTCGCAGAGTGTCTCGGCGAAAATCACTTATGTACCTGAAGACAATGACTACACTATCCGAGTATGAAGCCCTTGGTGACTATCATTCAAATTTTCAGACACCAAAGACAATGTCTTTTAATCCTCTCACAGTATAGCACTGAATCACTGGATAACAATCCTGTGTACAGCACCCAAAGACAGTGATTACTTAACACCCTGCATCCAAGCACTTTGCCTCGGAACTACACCAGCTCGACATCAAGACAACTCACCTCTACCATCACCAAACAGAACTTGAAGTACAAAATGAGTTTATTATTGGTTAAATTGCTAATAGGTGGCTTGAACTATGTCCGTACTGTCTTGTGTTATGATCAGTCTTATCAGTATTTTTCTAAAATACGAAAATAAAAACAATGTTTGCCTCGTTCGAACTGCAATTTATTTGACACACTTTACCAGGGAAATAGCAAGATGCAATGAAGACAGAGTACAGCAGTTCCCCAAGTAAGAACCTGCAAATCAAGAACCTGTTAGGCTAACATTTGGTATCTTATACGCCATTTATATAAATAGTAAATGTATGGGAAGTTGTCTAAAAATTCGCCCCATGACAGGTTCTCCAATAGGGTTCTGGATTCCGGATCCTAGTGCGTGGATTCCGGATTCCATGTGGGTTTTTTCTCGTGGATTCCGGATCCCAGCAGCATGGATTCCGGATTCCATATCTCATTTTTTCATGGATTCCGGATTCCATATCTCATTTTTTCATGGATTCCGGATTCCATATCTCATTTTTTCATGGATTCCGGATCCCATATCTCATTTTTTCATGGATTCCGGATTACCTGTCATGGGGCGAAAAAATGTTTAGGCTTACCAAGTAAAAGCAGGTTCTTATATGTGTGCAACTACTATAGCTAGTATCTTATGGAGGCCCGGGGGGACTTGATTGTTATATGATTTGGCCCAACAATGTTGCCCAGATTCAAATCCTGAATCAAATTTGATATTACAAACGGAAGTCTGGTGTCTTTCCAGTCTTCTCGGATGAGAACACTAAAAGATGGCCTGTTCCTTTAGGCTTTACTGCACTGTCTTGAGTCTAAAGGACGTAGGCGAACTACTGAGACATAATAAACAATACTCATCTGGGAGTAATTTGGATGATACCTGCTTTAAGAGGAGCTCTTTCTTATTGCCGGTTCTTGGGTTCCACAAGAGTCCAGACTTGGGCTCTTTTTGCGCTCGACATTCTGGCTCGCAGGAGAAAGGGTCCAGTATTTATTGCATACGCCAGCATGTACCAATCAGCGAGCTTCGCGGCAAAAATTAGAGTCAAACTAATTCTAACCACAGGGCCGTAGCCAGCATGAGGCGAGCGAGGCACTTGCCTTGGTAAAAAAATGGACAAAAATATTTAAAACCAAAGACGTTTTTATAGACAGAATTAACATTATCAGACCCCAAGTACCAAAAGTCACAGTAGTAGAAAAACAGTCGTCGCACATGTTTCAGTAGCGTGTGTATGGCAATCTTATCCGAGCACACAGAAACTGCGCAGTGGATTTACATTCAAATACCTCGTTTTCATGCGTTGCATTGTATTCTGTACTGTGTCCAGGCCCCGCGCTCAGTGGACCGACCGTTTGCAGCACCCTCGAAAGAACGATAAAGTTCGACTTTGCAGCGAAAAATTGCGGGGTAATTCTGGCCTTTTTGATTATTTTCTTCGAAAGATGTGTTTAAAAAGTATTCTTTTATGGCACATTGGATTTTGAAGGGAAAAGTTGTCCATTTTCTGCCGAAAAAGTTGCCTCGAAGAGTGAAAGTTGTGATTGCCAGCCCTTGAACCTTCCTACCCTTGTATTTTATTACGAGTTAGGAAGGAGGTGAATCGAGATGAGGGAGGAAAATCTCGTAAACTGTTAAGAATTACGGCTAAACGGAACCAGATCAATCTATGAAAACAATCTAAATAAATTGGCTTTATTACAGATATATTCGGTACACAAATTAAAGATAATGTTCGATACACGAACATTTGGTCGGGTTTGCCCATGGTAACTTGTGAATTGTATAAAGGAATAATGACTCTTATCGTCAGTGACCGATTTCTTGTCGACTCTATCGTCAGTAACCGAGTTCTTATCGACTCTTATCTACCGCATATTGACTTCCTATTATACAAGCTCTAATAATTCAAGGGTTTCCATGCTTGTTTCTACCAACTCTATCCACTCGTACATGAACCAACGCTTTTCCCAAGATTTCAAAGTAAAACCGATTACTTCATGACCCGCATACGAGTAGACTCCATCAACCATTTCCCGACGAAGTATTGACTTAATCAACCATTTCCCGACGAAGTATCGGGTATATCTATTGAGTATATAAGTATCTTCATCAGGCTACGAAGTCTCGTCGGCGGGCAGTCGGATGCCCATCGAGGACAAGATGTTCGAGGCAGGACCAGCGAGCCCCTGCTGACTTGCGACCGACTCCAGAAGGTTCTGCACTAGGTTCAAATCCACATCAACAGGGCCGTCGTCAGACGTGACGTCATCAGCCGAGCATTCGTCAGGTACAGAGGAACGCTGGTCAAAATTAGGCGATATCGGTTTCTCCTGAAGATTCAATAAACATGAATGTTTGGCGTGAGAGACAAGGAGATCAAAAAGGCATGTTTGGCGTGAGACAAGGAGATCAATAAGAAAGGTTTGGCGTGAGAGACAAGGAGATCAATAAGACATGTTTGGCGTGAGAGACAAGGAGATCAATAAGAAAGGTTTGGCGTGAGAGACAAGGAGATCAATAAGACATGTTTGGCGTGGGAGACAAGGAGATCAATAAGACATGTTTGGCGTGAGAGACAAGGAGATCAATAAGACATGTTTGGCGTGAGACAAGGAGATCAATAAGACATGTTTGGCGTGAGAGACAAGGAGATCAATAAGACATGTTTGGCGTGGGAGACAAGGAGATCAATAAGACATGTTTGGCGTGGGAGACAAGGAGATCAATAAGACATGTTTGGCGTGAGAGACAAGTAGATCAATAAGACATATTTGGCGTGAGAGACAAGGAGATCATTAAGACATGTTTGGCGTGAGAGACAAGGAGATCAATAAGAAAGGTTTGGCGTGGGAGACAAGGAGATCAATAAGACATGTTTGGCGTGAGTGACAAGGAGATCAATAAGACATGTTTGGCGTGAGAGACAAGGAGATCAATAAGAAAGGTTTGGCGTGGGAGACAAGGAGATCAATAAGACATGTTTGGCGTGAGAGACAAGTAGATCAATAAGACATGTTTGGCGTGAGTGACAAGGAGATCAATAAGACATGTTTGGCGTGAGAGACAAGGAGATCAATAAGAAAGGTTTGGCGTGGGAGACAAGGAGATCAATAAGACATGTTTGGCGTGAGAGACAAGTAGATCAATAAGACATGTTTGGCGTGAGAGACAAGGAGATCAATAAGACATGTTTGGCGTGAGAGACAAGGAGATCAATAAGACATGTTTGGCGTGCTGTGGAGAGAGACAAGGAGATCAATAAGACATGTTTGGCGTGCTGTGGAGAGAGACAAGGAGATCAATAAGACATGTTTGGCGTGAGAGACAAGGAGATCAATAAGACATGTTTGGCGTGAGAGACAAGGAGATCAATAAGACATGTTTGGCGTGAGAGACAAGTAGATCAATAAGACATGTTTGGCGTGAGAGACAAGGAGATCAATAAGACATGTTTGGCGTGAGAGACAAGGAGATCAATAAGACATGTTTGGCGTGCTGTGGAGAGAGACAAGGAGATCAATAAGACATGTTTGGCGTGCTGTGGAGAGAGACAAGGAGATCAATAAGGCATGTTTGGCGTGCTGGGAGAGAGACATGTTTTGAGCTTTGTACCTTTTGAAAACTCTCGGCAATGTGGGTGGCCTCTAACTCTTCGTCCATTCCATGCATGTATTGCACGACATCCGTATCAACATCGTCAACGTCATCATCATCGTCGTCGTCATCATCCTCATCGTCGTCGTCCTCTTCTTCGTTGCCTTGGTTACCTTTTGGGTCTCTTATTTCCTCGGCTCTTTCTTGAAAGCGGAAACCGATGAAAATGTGGTGATTAATGTTGAAAATGATGATGATGATGATGATGATGATGATAATGGTGAAATTGATGGTGATGATGATATTAATGGTGAATATGACGACGATGATTATGTCGATTAAATAGTAATGCTGACTATACTAGCTAGACTCAAACGAGAAATAAACGTTTCTCCAAGAATATTTTTAATTTCAGCATCAAAATACTGATTACGATTACCGAAAAAAAGAAATTAAAATATGCGACTCACACTAAGAAGTCATGCGTCTTTTTGAGTGGCAAACTCAACGTCACGCCAGAAAGCAACGAAAAAATTAAACATTTCAATGAAAATAAGCCCTTAAGATATAGTATTTTTCTGGTTGATTTGTAAGCGGTGAATAACAGGTTTTTTGTGTTGCTATTTTGAAGCCAAAAGCCGGCGCCTGCTTGTTTCTGCCACCTAAAAGGTCGCGTGACTTCTTGGCTATCAGTTCGAGTTCCAGGAGTTCCATCCAGTCAACAAATCCAATATCAGACGCACCTAGTAACCGCCTCATGGTGTCCATAAACGAATCAGCGTCAAGCCGAACCTCGTCCGTCTCCGTCTCACTGGAACGTAATGGACAAAGGCCAGGTTACACAGGCTACTTTTCCGGCAACTTGCAACCAATTCTTTCTTGCGTTGCGAGTTGCAAGAAAAGTTCGCCTGTAACATCCTCTTTTGGCAACTTACATTTTGCGCCGCTAGAAAAGTAGAACTGAGTTGCATGAAACTCACACATTACTCGTGTGACATGGCGTGAAGAATCAATCTTGGCAGGACTTCCAGATAGGAGAACAGATCCTTTTGCCGATTTTACAATTTTCCACCTTGCAATAACGGTAGACACACAGAAGCTTGAAAGCCTTTATATAATTATTTTATAATTTTATAATTAAAATAAAATATTTATATAATGTCATGCATATTTTTTTGGCACCAAAATGTCGATCGTTTGTTAAAACAAGATTAAAAAACCTCGGGGGGGGGGGGGGGGGGGGGTAGTGCTGAATTTATTGAGACGGAATACGGCCTCCATGGTTATAGCGCGACCAGTAAAACCATGAACACGGGAAATATGTATGGAACGTTTGTTCCGACCAATCACTCGCGAGATATTCAAACAGTCAACTAGTAACATGTCTCAACAAGTCTCAGTTTCTGAATTCTCGCGTCTGATTCGTCAGAAGACAATAAACATTCCACACATATTTAGTGTTCACGGTTGAATTCGTTGAGCTGTAATTCCTTATATAACGAACTTGCCCTAAAATATTACCCACAACAGAACTCGACCCGAGATTCGCGAATCATGCCTACCGAGAACATAAAATGTTCCACTTCTGTTCTTCATTTCTCGAATTGAACATCTTAAAATAGGGGGGGTGGGGGTGGGGTATGTCACGTGACGCACCTTGGGAACTCAGCCCCCTCGTAACTCGACACGTTCTCGACAAACGCGTTCATACTACGAGTCACGTGATCCAAGTCAAACCCCGCATCTATCTGTGAAAAAAAGACAAGAAGCATACATTACAAAAAGATTTTGCATCCTCGGGCGACCAGGGCGAGGTCAGCGTACCGAGGCGCGAGAACGAGGCGTCGGAGGGAGAGAAGAGAAAGGAAGTAGAGTCTTCATCGCGTGTGGAGGAGGGAGAGAAGAGAAAGGAAGTAGAGTCTTCATCGCGTGTGGAGGAGGGAGAGAAGAGAAAGGAAGTAGAGTCTTCATCGCGTGTGGAGGAGGGAGAGAAGAGAAAGGAAGTAGAGTCTTCATCGCGTGTGGAGGAGGGAGAGAAGAGAAAGGAAGTAGAGTCTTCATCGCGTGTGGAGGAGGGAGAGAAGAGAAAGGAAGTAGAGTCTTCATCGCGTGTGGAGGAGGGAGAGAAGAGAAAGGAAGTAGAGTCTTCATCGCGTGTGGAGGAGGGAGAGAAGAGAAAGGAAGTAGTCTTCATCGCGTGTGGAGGAGGGAGAGAAGAGAAAGGAAGTAGAGTCTTCATCGCGTGTGGAGGAGGGAGAGAAGAGAAAGGAAGTAGAGTCTTCATCGCGTGTGGAGGAGGGAGAGAAGAGAAAGGAAGTAGAGTCTTCATCGCGTGTGGAGGAGGGAGAGAAGAGAAAGGAAGTAGTCTTCATCGCGTGTGGAGGAGGGAGAGAAGAGAAAGGAAGTAGAGTCTTCGTCGCGTGTGGGGGAGGGAGAGAAGAGAAAGGAAGTAGAGTCTTCATCGCGTGTGGAGGAGGGAGAGAAGAGAAAGGAAGTAGAGTCTTCATCGCGTGTGGGGGAGGGAGAGAAGAGAAAGGAAGTAGATTCTTCATCGCGTGTGGAGGAGGGAGAGAAGAGAAAGGAAGTAGAGTCTTCATCGCGTGTGGAGGAGGGAGAGAAGAGAAAGGAAGTAGAGTCTTCATCGCGTGTGGAGGAGGGAGAGAAGAGAAAGGAAGTAGAGTCTTCATCGCGTGTGGAGGAGGGAGAGAAGAGAAAGGAAGTAGAGTCTTCATCGCGTGTAGGGATGGCCCCGTCCCCCGATGTTGGTAGTCTTTGTATGTTATCGGCTGTTTACTATTTTAATATGCCGAAATTTGTACTGTTCGAACTGGTTCCAGATTGTTTTTTTCAGCAAATACACACCTTACGGTAGAGTCTATTACAAATGACAGAGTAATTCAATTCATCAAATACACGCCTTACGGTAGAGTCTATTACAAATGACAGTTATTCAATTCAGCAAATACACGCCTTACTGAAGATTCTATTACAAATGACAGAGTTATTCAATTCAGCAAATACACGCCTTACGGTAGAGTCTATAACAAGCGAGATCCACCTGTGTGTCCTGAGCCTCCTGATGGGACGATGCGGGGTCAGCGGTCTGCTGCGTGTTTCTGTAGCTCATCAATAACGCGTCTAACTGCTCAGGCGAAACATCAAGCCACGAGTCATCTACCGTAACAAGGAGTCTCCTTAGGAATGATAACATCCCAGGCAATCCTTTGATCAAGTTTGTCCCCCCTCCTCCGATAAGGATCATTAGGCAGGTCCTGATCCCCACCCCTACCCTCTAGGGCTGATCCATGGCGTCATCTAAGCCCTTGTCCTCACCCTTCCCCTCTAGGGTTGATCAATGGAGTCATCTTAGTTCCTTGTTTTCACCCTTCCCCTCTAGGGCTCATCCATGGAATCATCTTAGTTCCTTGCCCTCACCCCTCCCCTCTAGGGATCATTCATGGAATCATCTTAGTTCCTTTTTCTCACCCCTCCCCTCTAGCGCTCATTCATGGAGTCATCTTAGTTCCTTGCCCTCACCCCTCCCCTCTAGGGATCATTCATGGAATCATCTTAGTTCCTTTTTTTCACCCCTCCCCTCTGGGGCTCATTCATGGAGTCATCTTAGTTCCTTGCCCTCACCCCTCCCCTCTAGGGATCATTCATGGAATCATATTAGTTCCTTTTTCTCACCCCTTCCCTCTAGGGCTCATTCATGGAGTCATCTTAGTTCCTTGTTCTCACCCCTCCCCTCTAGTGCTAATTCATGGAGTTATCTAAATCTTTTGTTCCTACCCCTCCCCCCTCGGGCTCATTCATGGAGTCATCTTAGTTCCTTGTTCTCACCCCTCCCCTCTAGGGCTCATTCATGGAATCATCTTAGTCCCTTGTCCTCACCCCTCCCCTGGGGCTTATCCATGGTGTCATCCAAGACTTTCATGAAGCTTCTGCTAGATTTAAGAAGTCATGTTATGTTCTTGTCCCCACACCTCCCCTGTCAGGCTCTTTACTGGAGTCACCTGACAAGTTACTTGCCTTGAGCCCCCCTCCGCTCCCCTCCCCCCTCTTCCTCACTTACCGTCTTCAGGGGGTAGTTGAGACTCTTCCCGTTTCATTTGCTCCACATCAATGTCCGCCCCATCAAGCATTGCGAGGATTGTACTTCCGACGTCACTGTTACTACCACGTGACCAATTGTTGGTATCAAACGATTCGTCGGTAGCACAGCTTTCTTGAAAGTGTATCCGAGCGCTCTGTAACAGTTTGTTATACCCCTGGGAGCCGTCCACTTCACCCTAATCCACGAGAGATGACAACTGATGACATTACAAAGACAAGTACACACAGGGTTGCATAAAGAAACCATCGAGAAAAAAACTGAAAGTCTAGCAATTTACCTCCTTGTAACGCAACGATAACGAATGAAAGATAATGCAGGTCGCAGTGAAATGATACACGCAACGATAACGAATGAAGGATAATGCAGGTCGCGGTGAAATGATACACGCTCGCAATATTTATTGTAACGCAACGATAACGAATGAAGGATAATGCAGGTCGCAGTGAAATGATAAACGCAACGATAACGAATGAAGGATAATGCAGGTCGCGGTGAAATGATACACGCTCGCAATTTCTCTTGTATTGCAACGATAACGAATGAAGGATAATGCAGGTCGCAGTGAAATGATACACGCTCGTAATATTTCGTGCATAATTATAATCTTCCCCCGTTGCCTTGAGGTAACATGCACTGATTGGCTAAAGTCCTGAGATTGTATTGCAGGTTGCACTGCGAGTTGCAGAAACATGATTTAAAGGGCAATGTTGCGAAAACCAAAAAACAACTTCTAGTTATTCTTGCGACTAACAACGCAAAAAAAAGAATGCCGCAAGTTGCTGGAAACATTGCTTCGTGTGCTATGACCTTCAGTGTGACAAAGCCGAAAACGGCAATCTTTGCTTTGCTTTGTAAAAAATAAATCACAAATTAGCAGTCTTGCAATGTTTACTTATTATGGAAAATTATTACTTTTATATAGAGAATGCCACGGATTTCTCGATAAGTGATTGACTATCTCGCCATTTCTATCTTTAATTTCGTGTAACCATAACATAAAGGAAATATTTGACAACAGTAGGGAGAATCTACTCACTGACCTTGAAGTATCCCTGGTTCAGCAAGCAATTGAGATATCTCTCCCACCGAGGCCCGCTTGGAATCGCCTGCAAGGGGTAAAGCGAGTTAGAGATAATCAATGCGGATTTCTACACGCCCAGTTTTCGTGTGAAAAAAAAAAGCAGTGATTCATGGGAATCCTCTTTCCGTCTAGTTTGTCATTTTAAAGTTGAGCCAGGCCAGGTGTACTGCATTGTTTTGTCAAAACACCTCTGCCGAGTTCCAGACCCAATATGTTTTAACCAACAATCCAATCGCTGCTTCAACATCTCTGCAAGGGCTAAAAAGTCGTTTGAGCGATTTTCAAAATTCTAATCCAGATTGATTTTATTGACTCCTATATTTTCAAAGTGCACAAACAACGATTTTCAAGCCGTCATAATACGTTAGTTTGATTTCACACATCTTTAGCACGATGCGAAATTTCTTCGTAAGGCACATTAAACCTTGTAATTTTATAGCGTGCGTGGGTGAACAATATCCTCTGCTTACAATCGGAAAATTATTCATTCCTTTTGAAATCTTAGCCCCTTCCTCTTAGATTTGTGGCTTCATTCTCTGTCATATTTCCTTGTGTTTTCTTAGTACAACCGGGCGAAAACTCCTTCAAACACCGGTACATTTAAAATTAATCCGAGCATCAAACACCGGTACATTTACAATTAATCTGAGAACAACAACTTGTTATCAAATGAACAGATGAACGAAAATGACAAAAGCAAAAACCACTGGAGCCCGCGGTAAAAGTATAATACAAACTTGATGCATTAGCATAACCGCATCCTGTTTGCGCGCTTATTTGGTGCTATTTAAGCAAGCTTTTTTTGTTCGTTTGTTGGATATACTTAGAAACATCCCAAGGATATTCATGCACTTGATTTCTTTATAACACCCATTGCCTTTTCAAATGCATATTTTCAAATGGGTCGAGTTCCGCAACGAAAGGCATTTCATTCTACACTAGGGACACGGTTATTAAACAGCAGATGAGAAATAGACTCTGTCAGTCTGAAAAGCAAACATCATTTCTTCCTTTTTTCTGTATAACTTAAGATTGTTATTGCCTACAAATTTGTAGTATGTAATTTGATGTGGGGAGGGGCTAATATTGTGTTTAATATTTTTCGGCTAGATTTCTACACAGGATATATTCTGTGTTCTTTTCTGTGTGGGATTGCGTGGGAATTCTTCCGTTAAATATCTAATGGCCGTCCTTAGAACTTCTTGGTGACTTATGTCAGTCTGAAACGCAAAAATCATTTCTTCCTTTTTTCTGTATAACTTAAGATTGTTATTGCCTACAAATTTGTAGTATGTAATTTGATGTGGGGAGGGGCTAATATTGTGTTTAATATTTTTCGGCTAGATTTCTACACAGGATATATTCTGTTTTTTTTTTTCTGTGTGTGGGATTGCGTGGGAATTCTTCCGTTAAATATCTAATGGCCGTTCTTAGAACTTCTTGGTGACCGTTAAGAATGTAATTGATTACGAGCGATCACGGGTGTCAAGTGATATTCACTCTTTTATTTATAAGAACGTCTCATAGAGATGATTTGAAGCCTCTCTAGGGAAACTAAACTACCACAATGCAGGCTTTAATTTGCTGACTGACCGGTAGGAATAGTCGTAAAACCCCGCAGACTTAACTCGCTCATCCCACAACGGCCCGTGAATCCGGATTGGCATTGGGGACGGTATATTAACCGTAAGTTAGCCATCCTTTCGAAAACAAATTTTATCCCGAAGTTTATTCTAGGGAAAAAATAACCAGATTCTAAGAAATCGGCCACAGATCCTTACAACAGTAACACAAATATGAAACGCTTGAATTTTCTAGATACACGCGACTCTAGAAAATAAAACATTTTGTTCTTGTTTTTTAGAAAGTTTTTCCTCATTTCGAATTCTGTAGGGTAATTTGCAAAGACAATCTCATATCGTAATGTATTTATTCATATGCATAAAAGTGTACTCGACAATATTGCAAAAGCGGAAGCAACTGCAGTAAATCTAAATCAACTTATTTACTCACGTAGTTCTCATCTTATTAATAAATCAGTTCAATCAGTTCTTGTTTGCAAATGTGGACATGGACAATTATTTTTAAAATACTCGAAAAAAAAACAAACAACTTCCCGTTAAGCACTTATCACCTTTTCAATATCGAGGTTAGCTGATCTATTTGAATTGCAAAATGTTTACTCTATATCGAGAACTGTGTCATCTTTCGATTTTCCGTAACTTTTAACAGGTCTCTTGTTTACTGTTTTAAAGAGTTTTAAAGCTCACAAGTTCAATGGCGTCATTTTGGTAACTTCTCACTTCAGCTATCGAGTTCGATGGCTGCTGGCAAATATTGCTTGAGGTGGAAGAGCTGGAACTTTGCCTTGTTGACTTAATTCCTAGAAGCTTCTTCAATGCATTTCGGAAAGTTTTTAATCTCCATGAATATAAAATCGGATTTGTGCAACTATTCACGAGTACAAACAAAAATTGCAAGTCCCGAAACCAGTGAATCTGCGCGCAGCTACATCGAACACAAAAATTCATCAGATAGATAAGCACACAAGAGGGCCCGTAGCAAAGAATATAGGTGATTAGAACAAAGCTGAACACTCTAGTAGTCCGCGTCTGGAGTTTACTGTGACGCCTTCTGCCACATCTGTTCACAGGGCATGAAGAATTTTCCAGAATGACATCTCTTCTTCCAACCCTTCTTGTTATGTAAAGGCAAGAAAATAGAAAGAACAAAGACACGGCGATAGAGATATTGGCAAAAACGAACGCAAAGATATTTGAACCAACTTTGAGATAAGTAAATGTAAGCGATATCGAGAGAGCCCAAATGAGGGCGGACGCGACAAAAGCTCGCCTTGGGTTCAGCGCCGTACGGTAGTACAAGGGGTACATGACCGCGATATGACGGTCTAACGTCAAGGCGGCGAGGCTGAGCAAGGAGGCCGTGCAAGCTACGAAATAAGACATATGAATCGCTAATATCTGAGAGATGATCGGTAGAATGAAGAGTCCTTCGCGAATGTGAACTGCCGCCGAGATGGGGAGTACCAGTAATCCAACTAAGAGGTCCGCCGTTGCCAAGTTTCCCACGAAGAGGTTGAAAGGGTTCTTGCGAAGTTCTCGGTTTGGGTCTTTGTAGATAGCCAGGAGGATTAGAAAATTCCCTGGCACGACGAGAAGGAAGAGCAATAGAGAAATCCCGCCAGTTACAAATGGGAGAGCCGAGGGAGCAGTCTCATTAGTACAGAACACATGAGGGAAAGCCATTTTTGGTTTCTCAATAGTAACTGAAGATTGAAGATGATTGAAGAAGACTTAAGATTGAGGATGACTTAAGATTGAAGGTTCAAGACGATTGTACCATAGGAGATAAGTAATGTACAGTTGAATAAACTGTTTTATAGCTTAATCGATAATTTTGCCTTCAATTGATCACCGTTGATTAATGAGCATCTCTTTAAGGAAACCCCGCATGATTAGAAACGGTAAAAACAAAGAAGCGCGCGTGATTGGAAGGTTGGCTAGGGTGTGTTTGCCCTTGTCTCTTTAAGGAATACCTCTTAGTAAATCGAACTTTGTAAAAGATGTCTGCTTGTTGTCCAGTCTCTTTGGATCTGGCGAAGGGCTACTGCTCGACATGTCACCGTAAACATACCATTTTATCAACCTTTGTGTTGATTTATTGCCCTGCTTGTTTGCTTTGATTGACTATACATTATTCGCAAACAAGAAACAAGGAATTTAATTCTGGGCGGAAGCAAAACTTTGAATTCGGCTGTAAGATAATAATATTATTTCAAAAGACCTGTATTACTTTATTTTCATATTCTGGCCACCTTCAAACACCTACGAAAACAATACTCTAATAATATTAAATAGTAGAAAACTGTTGTTTTACAAAGCTACAGTAATGATGTTGTGTTGCACTTGACAAAGTTTGATTGAATTTTGTGTGAAGTGTGAACCAAATCAGCAAATAAATGTGTGTAAAACGTTTCGAAAACCCTTAATTGTTTGATAATTTGAAATGAAAGGCTCATTAAAAATGTTTATTTTGTTGTTGCTGATGCTTTTAAAAAGTTATTGTTTCTCTGTGTTTTGAAATATTTTTTTTGGTAGCAGTTTTTGGCATAAACGCTAAGGTTTAAACTGGGAATTTTTTTATTTCGGTGCTTGGTCACATAGAAACAATAAAAAAAACATCAAATATTCGTTTTTAAAATTTTTAATATAGCACCAGAAATACAAATAAGTGAAAAAAATCAATCATTCAAATAAATTTCGCCAAGTATCGTGGGTATATCTCTGTCATATTTCTATATCTCTTTACCACCCTAGCAAATTATGAGCAACCAATTTGACAAAGCTGTTGTGATATTTTAGATTGAATTTGGTAAATAAAGCATGATTTTTTCAGAAGGTTATTTTGATATTTCGTCCTCATACATGTATCGCCAGGTCGTGGTTGAAAACAACGATAAGGGCCTATAGCCAGAGCTGTACAGTTGCCTCTCGAGGATCGATACTAGTGCCTATGTAAGGGGTAGATAATGCACGCGAGTGTTCTATGGTATTTAGGGCACGAATTAACAAAAATCAGCGAGTGCGTTAGGGTTAGATAATGGACGCGAGTGTTCTATGGGATTTAGGGCACGAATTAACAAAAATCAGCGAGTGCGTTAGGGTTAGATAATGGACGCGAGTGTTCTATGGTATTTAGGGCACGAATTAACAAAAATCAGCGAGTGCGTTAGCACGAGCAGATTTTTGTTAATGAGTGTCCTAAATTCCATAGAACACGAGAGATTATTATTTAACTTTCTTAGAAAATTAACACCGCCACGAGACATGA
Organism: Nematostella vectensis; assembly: GCF_932526225.1. NCBI lineage: Eukaryota > Metazoa > Cnidaria > Anthozoa > Actiniaria > Edwardsiidae > Nematostella > Nematostella vectensis. The sequence continues at coordinate 2,100,068 of NC_064045.1, forward strand.
AATGCTTTTATACTAGATGTCAGTAGCAAATCAACACCATTAAATGTAAAACAATCAAAATAATATCTTACTGTCGAAGGCCATTGTATGGTTGTCAGCAAGACTCGAAGCGCTTGATTTTTCCGTGCCCGTGCAACTTCGGAAATACTAATCGGTAGATTACCACTTATCGCTAACTACATTTAACTCATTCCCTATTGTTCAATGCCCTTACCGCTTGGACACCTTAATTACTATAAGATTTAGGGGTTTGAGGTCCAAATGGAGGGCGCTGATTGCTCGAGTGGTAGTGATCATTAATTTCTAAGTATATATACGCATGCCGTTTCAAGCTTTGACCACAAGAACACCTCACGACGTTTAGATCGGAACGCCATAAACCATTGATGTATAATTGTATGATACAATAGGGGGTCCGTAAAAACACGATATTATTCAAGTTCAAATTGTTAATACCCGGGGAAACTAGAGTAAAAGTCCCTTTGCGGCTATTCTCTGAAATCAAAGATATGGTCAAATTTTCTATGCTTTTAAAATAATATCTCTATCATATAACGAGTTTAAAATAAAAAAGGTTACTCAACTTTGTTTTTGTGCTGTGAATGGCCAAACAAACCCGTTTCGTCAGAGTCAGGCTATCTTATGAATATTTCCGCAAAACATATAAACCTTCAAAAAAACCCTTCTGGTGCGATTTTATGTATGAGCCATTACTACTTGTAAGTAGTTTGTAAGGGAAAAAGGTATTTTCTTCTTGTTTTACTTCACGCCAACACTGCACTCATGTTCTGACTGCGCGCTGAGAATACAGAGAAAACTAGATGATTCTGCCAACTGGAATACAGAGAAAACTGTATTCTTCTGTATGCTTCTCTCATTGACTTACCTGTTTACAATCGGATGATGCTTTGGAACAGAGAATCTCAAATCCACAAGTCTACAATTAAAGAAACGCATTAAAATCGAAACTGGTATAAAAAGTAAAGCTATGCTCAAATAGCGGCATTTAATGGATGATTTGATTATAGAAAGTAGAAGGTCTTTTTACTTTTTGCAACAAAACTTGTGACCGTTGCGCGGATTCCTACCATGAAAAAACTTGTCTCGCAGCAAAATGACGTCAACACATTTCAAGCCACATCTCTGACACTTGGTTGAAATAAGACAAGTTGGAAGTTTGCTGCTTGTTGTTGTTCGTATTACCGTACCGTAGAGCACCTGAGAGTGTAATGTGTTACAGTAAAACGGCCGCTACTCAATTGGCAACTTAGAAAGTCAGCCAAAATGGATAAGAAACGTGCCATCTGATTGACGAATAAAAAAAAAAAACAGGTCGCAGAGGGATCGTACACACGGCAATTTTTCTCGCAATGTTGCAAAAAGTAGAAACCAGTTCTACTTTAAGATAATTTTCTTGGCGGTTTACATTAGTGCACATCACGCCATAAGCAATATCGCATCGCATGTCGGCATCTAACATAGAAGTCCAGTAATTTATCATCATACCATAATCAATATTGCATCGCATGACGGCATCTAACATAGAACTCCAGTAATTTATCATCACACCATAACCAATATTGCATCGCATGACGGCACCTAACTGATAGAAGTTCAGTAACTCATCATCACACCATAAGCAACAACGTATCGCATGACGGTATCTAACATAGAAGTCCAGTAATTCATCATCACACCATAAGCAATAACGTATCGCATGACGGTATCTAACACAGGGTTCGTACAATTTTCCAACAATCAAATTCAAGGACTTTTTCAAGGACTTGAAGGTCCTTGAAGGAGAAATTCAAGGAAAATTAAATATAGGGCAAAGTACTTTTCCAAGTTTTACCAGAGCTTTTATCAATTGTACATGGTCTATTTTTAATACGAAAATAGAAGACGATTGGACTCTTTGAAACATACACAAGCATCATAACTCACTGGTGAGCAACTGTTATTAAACGGTGATTTCAAGCAAACGTTCGCCTACAGATTTTAAACTTTTTTCAAACGTTCAAAACTTTCTTCTTTCAAAGCCTTTTGCTTCTCCTTAGCAACTGTAGTGTAAGCATATGACCTTAAGGCCTCACTCATCTCCCCTACACTCCGCGTGAAGGATCGGACGAGAGTATTGGCTGGTCCACCAATGCACAAGCACACCTCAGGGCTGAGGGTGAAGCCTCCTCACCGCCTTGAGTGGCTTGCCTGAGGCGATCTATTTGTTGCTGCCGCGTTCCACTAGAGGGGCAGTTGAGGGCTTGTAGTCGAAGACCAAGCACATCGGTAGAGAGAACTCGTCTCCTCCAGACAAACGCAAACGTTTAGGCATATTTAACCGATTTTCAAATGTTTCTTTACAGTACTCCTAGCTATTAAGCGAAAGACTTTACTTTAGGTGTGGCACTTTATATAGGTAGATAGCGACCAATAAGAATTAAGAGCGTTTATAGTGAGGTATCTAACGTGAAACATATTGAGTCATACCTGTGCTATCGTAGCATGATACGCGTACCCGTACGATATGATTTATGAGTGACCTTTGAGCCTGGCTCCGGCTCCATTAACTGAAATTACCGTCCCTAGTGGTGACGTTAATTTTGGAATACAGTTTCACCTCCACATGTTCTCTAGCTCTTCTTGCCATTTTCGCTTACGACTTCAAACAATCTCCTCCTTGGCCCTCCCCTAGTCTTCATGACATTGGGTGTAATGTTTCCTCCCTTGACTTGCCGCACCTAGCAGTTAGCAAGCGCACGTTTTCAACTGAAATGTATAGAGAAGTCTCTTTCGACTCTTGCCTGACCATGAAAAAGTGTCAACAGCATCTTAAACTTCCAGAGCACAACTCTTCCAGGCTAGATGCTGTAAGAAGGACGCACCCAGCCTGTTAAGCTTAAGGCGAATGGTAAATCTGAGAAATAGTTCCGAGATGACAAGTAGGCTTTTTTTTAAATCAGAGAAAACGAGATCTTGCATTTCTCGAGAACCAGAACGTGAAGTCAAATCTCTAAAATCCGAGAAATCGAGATGCCTTGAAATTTGGAGAGAAAACCAATATATCTAGGGACCATTATTCGCCACCTCTCTTGTAGTTAAAATCCAAGAAGATCGTCTTCTGGGCTTGCTCAGCTTTCTCCACAAATTCTGTGTACGGGAGCACCAGGAGATCACAATCTCTCATCACCATCAGCAAAGAGCTTGAACTTGGCGAAGCATACTTCCTTTCACTGTACAATCTGCTAATGATCTATGCTGATCTTGTTTTGGGGCATGGATTATACATACTTTATCTTGTACATCCGTAATTTCTATGCCGAAATGCCCATGCTCTGGATATTGAATGTCTTTATGCAAAGTCTACATGTCACCTCAGTATATTTCTGCTCTCACCAAGACTTGACATCATTAACAAGGCCAAACACCTGCTACCACTGGTTCTCCCGTAAAAAATACAGGTAGCCTAAAATACAGAACTGCGGCCAAAATTATATAAAGCAATAGCTCGCAAACGATATAGTTTGCTACAATTTGCGATTAATCCACATTCCATAAGCTTTACTTTTGCCTCTTTAAAATCAGATATTTTTCAAAGACTTTCAAGGACTGATAATAAGAATTCAAGCACTTTCCAAACCTTGAATTTCAAATTTTAAAATTCAAGCACTTTCAAGGTTTTCAAGGACTTGTACGAACCCTGTAACATAGAAGTCCAGCAATTTATCATCACACTTTAAGCAATATTGCATTATTGCATTTATGTTTGGAGATTTTCAATTTGGAGAAATATGTAGAAGCAGTTTAGAAAAAGAAATTATTAGAAATTATTATGATATTGATTGATAAAAAAGGTGATATTGATACCAGTTTATAGCCCAGGGCATGGTTGCCATGGTGAGGGTGTGACGCTGGAGGCAGTTTCCATGACGATGCCCTGTCAGGTAAAAACTGTCTTTGCGCTAGCTGGGCATACAAGCATTTGGTGAAACGAACCTGAAGTCAGAGCAAAATGAAATGTTATTTTGCAAAATATTAGATATTTCTTTTGTGGGGCACTGGCAAAAATTACTAGCATAACATGAAAGGTAAGGGCATAAAAATTATTAATGAGTTGAATGGTATAACTAGAAAGACTACTGACAAACTGTAGAAACACTAGAGGCGTGGTTCAGACAAGGTATAAATGAACACAAGGTTGGAAGGTTATGTTGTACGCCTCTGTGAAACAGAGAAGTACAATACACAACTTACGATGGCGCCACAAGGATCAGTCAGCACGCTCACAAATATTCCAAAATGATCATTCAGGTCCGTGGCCGCGTGCGTGCCATCGTTCTAGACTTGCTGTAATATTTGAAGCTTGGCGCACACTGTGTGGAACATTTCACGCGGGTGCACATTCCTCACTGCCCCGCGAGGCAAAAACTTCACAAAACGCAGGCGTCGATCAAACAAAATTACCTCTCAGAGCAACTGAGGAAAAAATTCTCTCCTGCTTAAACTGTGAGTTGTTTGACTCGGGAGACAGTGAGGTACTTGCAATTCATCTTACGGTATGCGCCTGGCTTGAGCAATTTGTGAGCGTGCGCCATCCTTGATGCAGTCGCCATCACCTGTGAAAGGTCCCTAGTGTACACATACCCTTGTCCTCACAGTCTGGTCAGGCGGGAAATACTTCATCTGTCTGCAGGCCTGTGGTATGCAACAAACAAGCTTGTTAGCCATATAGGGTCGACTTTCCCCCTTTGAAGGGGCTCTTGCATACTTGTACTATGCCAATTCTACTAATATGAAAAGGTGGGTAATAAAACTGCATCAGACCTTGGATGGACATATCCCTTATGCCTATCGATCATACGCAGAGGATCTGAATGATTCCACTAGAGTGGTAATTTCAATCTATTTCTATCTTGCATGGTGAGAGGCGTTTTAAGTACAACATTGCATTTATCTCAAAGATCAAAGGCAATTGAATAAACGTATCATTATTTTGCATGATTTTGACTATTCCCGAGTTTTTTTTTTAAGAACGATAAAATCACTCTTCACCCGTGAAAGTATCCTTTAAGACAGAAAACAATCCCTGATGAAACTGAAACACAAAAGCTTTAAGGCTTTCGCTAAATTACCAAGGGAGTCTGTAGCGAGACTTGGCTGTAACTTTGACTTCAGGGCAGATCTAGCTTTTTGCTGAGCACTTTGCTGAAGGGAGAGGGGGGGGTATGACCTGAAGACAATGTGGAGGGGATATGACCCAAAGACAAGGTGGGGGATATGACCTGAATACAAGGTGGAGGGGATATGACCTGAAGACAATGTGGAGGGGATATGACCCAAAGACAAGGTGGGGGATATCACCTGAAGACAAGGTGGGGGATATGACCTGAAGACAAGGTGGGGGATATGACCCAAAGACAAGGTGGGGGGGATATGACCTGAAGACAAGCTGGGGGGGATATGACCTAAAAACAAGGTGGGGGATATGACCCAAAGACAAGGTGGGGGGATATGACCTAAAGACAAGGTGGGGGGATATGACCCAAAGACAAGGTGGGGGGGATATGACCCAAAGACAAGGTGGAGGGGATATGACCTGAAGACAAGTTGGAGGTGATATGACCTGAAGACAAGGTGGGGGGATATGACCTGAAGACAAGGTGGGGGGATATGACCTGAAGACAAGGTGGGGAATATGACCTAAAGACAAGGTGGGGGGATATGACCTAAAGACAAGGTGGGGAATATGACCTAAAGACAAGGTGGGGGGATATGACCTAAAGACAAGGTGGGGGATATGACCCAAAGACAAGGTGAGGGGGATATGACCTGAAGACAAGGTGGGGGATATGACCTAAAGACAAGGTGGGGGATATGACCCAAAGACAAGGTGGGGGATATGACCTGAAGACAAGGTGGGGGATATGACCTGAAGACAAGGTGGGGGATATGACCTGAAGACAATGTGGAGGGGATATGACCTAAAGACAAGGTGGGGGGATATGACCTGAAGACAATGTGGGGTGATATAACCTGAAGACAAAATGGGGGATATGACCTAAAGACAAGGTGGAGGGATATGACCTAAAGACAAGGTGGGGGATATGACCTGAAGACAAGGTGGGGGATATGACCCAAAGACAAGGTGGGGGATATGACCTGAAGACAAGGTGGGGGATAAGACCTAAAGACAAGGTGGAGGGGATATGACCTAAAGATAAGGTGGGGGGACATATGACCTGAAGACAAGGTGGGGGGATATGACCTGAAGACAAGGTGGGGGGGATATGACCTGAAGACAAGGTGGGGGGATATGACCTGAAGACAAGGTGGGGGGATATGACCTAAAGACAAAGTGGAGGGGATATGACCTGAAGACAAGGTGGAGGGGATATGACCTAAAGTCAAGGTGGGGGATATGACCTGAAGACAAGGTGGAGGGGATATGACCTGAAGACAAGGTGGGGGGGATATGACCTGAAGACAATGTGGGGGATATGACCTAAAGACAAGGTGGAGGGGATATGACCTGAAGACAAGGTGGAGGATATGACCTAAAGACAAGGTGGGGGATATGACCCAAAGACAAGGTGGGGGATATGACCTAAAGACAAGGTGGGGGATATGACCTGAAGACAAGGTGGGGGATATGACCTAAAGACAAGGTGGAGGGGATATGACCTAAAGACAAGGTGGGGGGATATGACCTGAAGACAATGTGGGGGATATGACCTAAAGACAAGGTGGGGGATATGACCTGAAGACAACGTGGGGGGATATGACCTGAAGACAAGGTGGGGGATATGACCTAAAGACAAGGTGGGGGATATGACCTAAAGACAAGGTGGGGGATATGACCTGAAGACAAGGTGGGGGGATATGACCTGAAGACAAGGTGGGGGATATGACCCAAAGACAAGGTGGGGGATATGACCTGAAGACAATGTGGGGGAATATGACCTGAAGACAACGTGGGGGGATATGACCTGAAGACAAGGTGGGGGATATGACCTAAAGACAAGGTGGGGGGATATGACCTGAAGACAATGTGGGGGGATATGACCTGAAGACAAGGTGGGGGATATGACCTAAAGACAAGGTGGGGGGGATATGACCTGAAGACAAGGTGGGGGATATCACTTAAAGACAAGGTGGGGGGATATGACCTAAAAACAAGGTGGGGGGGATATGACCTAAAGACAAGGTGGGGGGATATCACTTAAAGACAAGGTGGGGGGATATGACCTAAAGACAAGGTGGGGGGATATCACTTAAAGACAAGGTGGGGGGATATGACCTAAAGACAAGGTGGGGGGATATGACCTGAAGACAAGGTGGGGGGATATGACCTAAAGACAAGGTGGGGGGATATGACCCAAAGACAAGGTGGGGGGATATGACCTGAAGACAAGGTGGAGGGGATATCACCTAAAGACAAGGTGGGGGGATATGACCTAAAGACAAGGTGGGGGGATATCACTTAAAGACAAGGTGGGGGGATATCACCTAAAGACAAGGTGGCTATGTTTGGCTTTTACTCGCACACAACTTTTAAATGGCTCCTTATATAATGGGGTTACTTGCATCCCCATGTACTGAATGCCTTCTGGGCAAAAAGACATATAAACAGGGGTACTGAATGCAAGAGGAATATTCTGTTTGGCATTTTTTGTACAGAACTTTTCTTTTTGCAGCCTGAGGGGAATTAACACCTTAAACTCGACCCTTACCTATGAAACCATGTGTCACACAAGAAAAGGACCCAGAATCTTCAGAGTTACAGAGTAGTGCCCACAATAAAAAGTATATCATGATAATATAATGCTGAATATGCTACTAATCTACCTTCATATCTCTGGGGTCCCTGTGGTAGAAGGCATTTACTGCTTGGCTAACTAGTGCCAGATTCTTCTCCAATAAATATTTAACACCAGGAGGAACATACAAATTGGCATGGTGGAACATCTCCTGTACTGCATCAGGGAACCTGGAAAAAAATATGATGCTTAGTAAAATAATAAGACTTTATGTACGCTGTGATAGCTGTGATTGGTGCATTTTCCCCTGTGTCGGGAAAATGGCTGGCTGGTTTTCACTACAAAAAGAGCCTGTCTTGCAGGCTATAAAGTTTCAGAATTCTTTGAATTCTACAATGACTCAGCATAAAATCAAGTAGGGGGGATTTGTTCATCATCAGTAAGCAACCCTGTGGATTCCAACAAACTTTTGCATTTTATTTGCAAAAAACTATTATCCTAGGGGAAGCGATGGGTAAATCCGAGACTTGCCAAGGCGCTGAGACCCGCGTTTCAGAATCCAAGCCCTAGACATTAATCAAATTTTGGAATCAGAGACTGAACTTTTTCGAGCTTATTTTTGGATAACTTGCTGAGGTATGTCATAAACATCAGTTGAAAAAGAATAATTTTAGAGTTGAAATACAGTCTTGCTATTTAGCTTAAGTTTCTGCCTAGAGCGGAAAGGCTCAAGACTCGGAAAAGTAGGGAAAACCAGTAGCATGGTTAACAACATAAAACAGATAGCGTTTAACAAAATAAAAGGACTTTGAGAGAGTAAGTACGCAGCTGCTTTGTCTCCTATTATCTTTGCTCTACAAAGGAGTTCTTTTGTCTCTTATTGCTCTTTGTGTCGAGGTGCGGATATTGTTCATTTGCCCAATCAAATTGCAGCGTGTAAGAGCTGCGTACTGACCCCTTTGAGACAGTGTTTAAAAATCCGAGGCTGTGAGACCTTAGTAAAAAAAACGAGGCTCTGAGACCCGTAAAATTAAAAAAAAAAACACTTGGAGACATGCCTAAAAAAAGCTGAGATTCCATAACTTTGAGAAATTTTTGCTAGACTTTTGACATTTCTAGGTACCCATCGCTACACTGCTATTCTTTGGGTAGAAACATAAATAAAATCTGCAAATAGCAGAATATTCAAATAATGAAGTTAAATGTTGAGATTCTGAAGTTCCTACTAGTTGTAGGCCAAGGACACAAATAAATACAGAGTGAGTCTCAGTGAGTCTCAGTTGCAGGCAAAAGATTCACATACAACAGCGAGATCAAAAAGAAGTCCTTTTGAGGAGAACTCCTTCACGATAAGCTAAGAAATTATTTATCTTTGCTATGAGTTGCAGTGAAGCTGCAGTGAAGAGTCAGAAAACATGCTACCCCATTTAGAATCCAAAATGAAAAAAAAAAGCAATGGATCAATCAAAGACCAGTTTTACCTAGTAAGTGATGACCCTATATTATAAGCTCTAGGGATTTCTCCCTCGTTTGCACATAAAATTTGCACCAATCCGAGGCTTGTGTTAGGAATAGCTGAAACCTATGCAACATGCAACAAAAAAGTCACATATATCTGCATGGGATTACACGATACTACCTGTCTAGCCGTTGCTTAATGGCCTGCTGTATCTCTTGTGCAGCTGCTGTTTCATGAGGACCAAACACCAGTTGCAGTGATATAATGAGAGTTGGCCATCCTGTTGGGAATATAGTTATTTCCCCAGGGGAGGAGGGGAGGGGAATGATGTGGACATTCCCTCCCTGAATGAAGACCTGGAAAAGAAAGTCCAAAGAAAGAGTTGCAATAAGGAAGTTAATAAAGAATTTAAAAGCTCCCAATTTTATAAGCTTTTCAGTGGTGCCAAGATTATATTATAATCATCCAGTGTTAGTGCAAAATTTTATCATCTTTTCAAACATTACACATTTATTTCAAAATGCATTTCCAGTATTTAAGAGAACAACCCTCTTGTCCCCTCTGCATTCCTCATAGGGGTATGGGGGTATGGTGGGGGGTATGGGGGTGTGGGGGGTATGGGGGTATGGTGGGGGGTATGGGGGTATGGTGGGGGGTATGGGGGTATGGTGGGGGGTATGGGGGTGTGGGGGGGGGGGATGTATTCTTACCCTATTCTTGCTACTTTCTGGTTTCAGCCATTTTGGAATCACATGAGCTGCTTCAATCAACAGGAACTCACCATCACTATCATGCACACTGCAATTATACATGCATTCACCATCACTATCATGCATACTGCCATTATACATTCATGTATGTACACTATTTTCTCCACATGTAGTCAAAGCTTTAGCGGGTTATTGAGCTTGGGTATAAGGTTGGAAATTGGACAAAATGTATGCTAAGGTACATTGTATCATAACACAGGATGAGCCGCAAGTGTACTTGGTCTTCCCTTTATGCCATCTCAATCAACAGTACACATTGCAGGCTAGGGGACCCTAAAGGCAGTGAGTGAGGGGCTGTTCGCATACTGGAATGACTTTCGCACTGTGTTCACATGACAACAGTACTGTCTAGTACCAAGGTCCTGCATGGGTGTTCTTTTAATAAACAGGATGACGCAATTTGTGCAAAAAGCCCATAAGAAAATATTATTAATACAATATGACATGTTCACCTGACACAGACGTCAGAGTATTTGATTGACAGCTGAGTGAGTAGATAGACAATAAACCATTCATCGTCCAGGCTATCATCAAAGTTTACCCGACCCATCAGACATGGCAGATATCATTAATACAATATGACATGTTCACCTGACACAGACGTCAGAGTATTTGATTGACAGCTGAGTGAGTAGATAGACAATAAACCATTCATCGTCCACACTATCACCAAAGTTTACCCCACCCATCAGACATGGCAGATAGTATTAATACATTATGACATGTTTACCTGACACACACGTCAGAGTATTTGATTGACAGCTGAGTGAGTAGATAGACAATAAACCATTCATCATCCACGCTATCAACAAAGTCTACCCGACCCATCAGACATGGCAGATATTATTAATACAATATGACATGTTTACCTGACACAGACGTCAGAGTATTTGATTGGCAGCTGAGTGAGTAGATAGACAATAAACCATTCATCGTCCACACTATCACCAAAGTTTACCCGACCCATGAGACATGGCAGATATTATTAATACAATATGACATGTTTACCTGATACAAACGTCAGGGTATTTTATTGACAGCTGAGTGAGTAGATAGACAATAAACCATTCATCATCCACGCTATCACCAAAGTCTACACGACCCATCAGACATGGCGGACTCTCACCTGAAAATGCAAAAGACAATTTGACCAACTAAAAGCCTCTTTATGCAATATATTTTATATGCTTATAATATGCACTGATACATGATAAGAGAAATTTCATTAGAGCTCTGCTGTAAAATTCTCCAACAATTGCCAATTGCATTTAGAGCTGCAAATCAAATCCCCATTGTATTTTGATACCCCAGGATGTTATTTGCATGGTCTTTGTTTTTCGTGCATGGCCCATACAGAGATGCCAACTCTCCCCCATTCGTGGAATATATACCTATTTTCCTAAATAAAAAGTGTTCTGATAGGATGGGGTATTGACAAGTGGGTTCCAAGAAAAATATTATGTCAAATTGACAAGAAAAACACCACAAGACCTCGTGCCAATATTCCCAAAAATGTCTGGACCGCAGAATGCCTATTTTCGTGTAAGCTGTGTTGATCTACAATACGCTGCTATTGATGCATTTTCGGAAAAATGTAAAGATACACGTTGATCTGTAGACTGGCTGTCGCGTTTCTGTAAAAAAAGTAGCTATATACAAAAAGGGCCTTTTCTGCAGATTCTTTATAAAATAAAAATTATCCCCCTGGAATCAATTATGTTTTGATCTCTAAAGATTTTAGTGCAAACCTAAGTGTCCGTTGATAGGTACAAGAGTATCTTATATGTACTTATATACTCAGACTCACTTTTAACACTTGTCAAATTGAATGCCTGGTTTTGCCAAATGTAGTCACCAATCAGAGGGCTAAAGAAGGCAAGATACTCAACCAGGCGACTCTCCAGCACGGTTTCCAGCTGTCCTGTGCCTGAAGTGAGTATATCTCGTATATAGACTCGATATTCTACTGTAGAATCGTCCATAGCCTGAACAACGTGCCATTTACGTTGCGTCCGCCATCTTGAATTCGGAGACCGCTGACCGAACGCGTTGTAAACAACAGGCGTCCAATATTCAAAGAAAAAGCTCTTGTTTTTCTTTTTCCCACAACTTACACGCCCGGGGCTCGTTTCTCAAAACACCCGAGAATTCTCGGGCCCGAAAACGATTTATTTTTTAAATTTGAAAAGCTGGCTAATTTCTATAAAATTTATGGTATCTGTGTTGAAATATCGTCAAACATCGTATTTAACCACAAAGATTCATGTAAAGGATGATTCTCTTATAGATTTTAATCCTACCCGAACTTCTCGGGCCCGAAATTCACATGGCTTAAATATTAAGAAAGTTCTCGGGACCAACTTACACGCCAGGTGAGTAAAGTCACAAGTCTTTAGATTTGTTCATCTCACTTTTGGGTAATTCTGAGTTTCTATCGAGTATTTCCAGTTCGCAATATTGAGATAAAAGATATTTCACGACACTTTATTTTAATCAAAAGTCATAGCAAAGAACAATACTCTTTAGGCTCTTTCAAGTCATTTTCTGCTGTATTTTAGATGATGTTTCATACATATACTGTATTTTTGGCTGCTAGAAGGGGAGGGGTGGGGCACGCCCCCTGGCTACGCCTCTGTACTTATCATGTTAAAACCAACAAAACAAGCATTCACTTTATTTCAATAATTTCTACAAACCTTCTATAGTTCAAAATTGTACAAATGAACCCCTTACTTTCAGGTGTGGCATTATGCCTGTCCCAAAGCTACACCTCTGACACCATTTATTTTTATCCGTAACTACAGGTCAGGAATATGGTATGCACCTAGGTCGTACGGCCCCCAATAATGTGAATGGTGTAAAAACGAATAAAAATGCAACTTTTTGGATGATGAATAATTTCACACCTTAAACAAGCATGTCATATTTTTTGCTGAGCCTTTGAATTCTAAAATAAAAATCTACTATATAAGATAAAACAAAGATAATAATGTTGTTGTTGTTGCTTACATGAAACCGCCTAGCTAGAGGTTCGTAAGATAACAAAACTAACCTATAGAGCTATTCCCATTTCTATTCCGTAAAAGGACCTCTTACAGCTATTACTATGTCCATCACCATCTGTTTTACTTGCTCAAAATCATCATAGGATAATCAGGATTACATGAGTCTCACAAGCTAAATAATCCATCTACGTTTTATCCACTAAGATCCATCACATATTTTTTATTTGAAAATGAAATGCTAAAAAAATCTAAAGTTTATTTGAATAGCTATATTTGTGACTTTTCATGACATATTCACAGAATAATCTTGATAACAAAACACAGAAAAATCTTAGTGGGTATATATCATGTTTATCTTGGTGGGGGGTAGATTAGGTATCTCTTGGTGGGTATACATCAGGTATATCTTGGAGGGTATACATCAGGTATATCTTGGTGGGTATACATCAGGTATATCTTGGTGGGTATACATCAGGTGTATCTTGGTGGGTATACATCAGGTATATCTTGGTTGGTATACATCAGGTATATCTTGGAGGGTATACATCAAGTACACCTTGGTGGGTATACATCAGGTATATCTTGGTGGGTATACATCAGGTATATCTTGGTGGGTATACATCAGGTATATCTTGGTTGGTATACATCAGGTATATCTTGGTGGGTAATCAGGTATATCTTGGTGGGTATACATCAGGTATATCTTGGTAGGTATACATCAGGTACATCTTGGTGGGTATACATCAGGTATATCTTGGTGGGTATACATCAATTATATCTTTGTGGGTATACATCAGGTATATCTTCGTGGGTATACATGAGGTATATCTTGGTGGGTATAACTTGGTGGGTACATCAGGTATATCTTGGTGGGTATACATCAGTTATATATTGAAGGGTATACATTAGGTATATCTTGGTGGGTATACATCAATTATATATTTGTATCTTTGTGGGTATACATCAGGTATATCTTCCTGGGTATACATGAGGTATATCTTGGTGGGTATACATCAGTTATATCTTGGAGGGTATACATTAGGTATATCTTGGTGGGTATAACTTCGTGGGTACATCAGGTATATCTTGGAGGGTATACATCAGGTATAACTTGGTGGGTTCCCTTTGTTCTCAGGTACTGGCGTGTATGGTGGTAGGTGGGCCTCTGGGTACCCATGGTAGGGGTGTACAATACTGTAAATCGGGGCAACATTCTGAAACAGTTCAAAAATTAGAATGTCATTGTACATTATTTTGGGTTATTCAAAGTTCTTTCACGCATAAATGTTTGATAAGATAATGGAATCATCTTGGATTATCCCAAGGATTTTTTGAAAACCTATAGAAATGAAATATAGGCAAGAAATAACACCCCCCCTCCTTCCACACACCCCATGAACTCCTGTAAAATACTTGTTTAACCTCTATGGGATCGATTAATCCTCATTATCATCATTATTACAATTATCATTAATTATTTTTTTCTGATATTATCATCATCATAATCATTGTCATTGTCGTCATAATCATGATCACCAGTGTTGTCATCATCATCATTGTAATATAGTACCTCAGTTCCATATGAAGTTATAACAGTGGCTGGCTGCTCTCCTGTAATGATAAAATAACGTCTGTGGCGCAAGTGACGGCGACAGCAAAGACCGCAGCACAAAGACAGGAACAATAGCCCTGTGGCAAAGCTGACCCAGAACCCTGAAAACAAAAGAAATATTGAAATTCTGTTGTGAAAAATACATTATTTATTTTATGGGTGCCACATATTTACCAAGAACTAAAAATATTTCTGTACCAAAACATTTTTCTGTTCAGTACATTACATTATTTCTGTACACTATCTAAGGTACATAATCATTTTTCTGTGAAATGTGAAACATGCATTTTAGCTTCTAAGGTTTGCTGTCATTTTGCTGAAATGGCCAGCTCTTAGGGTAGCCAGGGGGAACACCTGATCGGTATATATAGCAATACTTACACCACATGTCTGTGATATCAGTTTCACTACAGCAAATCCAGTTATTCCAGCTGTCATAGCAACAATAAGATGCACAGTAATCCTCATCACACGTCATCTTAACCTGTCGATAGACATCAGTTCAAACAGACATCATTTTAGACACATATCAGTTTTGACACACATCAGTTCAGACACATCAGTTCAGACACACATCAGTTCTGACACACATCAGTTTAGACACAAATCAGTTCAGACACACATCAGTTCAGACACACATCAGTTCAGACACACATCAGTTCAGACACACATCAGTTCTAAAATACATCAGTTCAGACAAACATCAGTTCTGACAAATATCAGTTCAGACACACATCAGCTCTGACACACATCAGTTCAGACACACATCAGTTCTGACACATCAGTTCAGACAGACATCAGTTTAGAAACACATCAGTTTAGACACACAGTTCAGACCGTTATGAATTCAGACAAATACAAATATCAATGGTCTCGGTAAAGGACGTGTCTGAGGAAAAAAATATTGTCACGCCACAATTTTCACTAAATGTACAAACTATATATCAAATAAAAGACAAAAGATTGAATTATCTCCTGCATTTTTATTTTATTTTTGCAATAGCTAATTCCATGTTTAAGTTTTGATGCCTCAAACTCAAAAGTATGGAGTTAATGCACCTAGTGCACCTTCGCGTTATTGCACGTGAACTTGCACGTAATTGCATCTCAATGACAGATAGATGATCTACGAAAGTGTGTGAAGACTTTTTATTTGACACTGTCAACAAAATATCATGAATCAAAGTTGGAACTCTCGTTTCTGGCAAAATTTTGGCACGAAAAGTGCTATAAAAGCGATCTTCAGTCGAAAATTCCTAGCACACTTTATGACATGGCATAATTATCTATCAGATCCCAAAAATTTGAAGGTGATATCTTAAAACATGTCGCGAGGTTATGCCTGACAAGCTGGAGTTTTCGCCGCAAATAATATGCTAGAAAAGTCAAAGATTGGCGTGAACAAGGTCAACAGGTCAAAGGAAACATCAAAGGCCCATTTAAGCCGTCTTAGAATGCGATTTATGGAAAAAAATTTTTTGCAAAAATAAAGTTTAAGAACTACTGATACAGGTTTTGCAAAAACCACAAAAACAGTGTGTCAAATTTCAAGTGGTGTCAAACATCAGGTGATTCTTTTAGATGTTGATGTAGGTTTATGAGATGTTGACGATGATGATGAAGCTTTTGAGATGGTGACATACGATAATGATGATGCCTTTGAGATGATGATGTTGTATAAGGGTCATGTTCTTGTATTATATACAGGTAACATCAGGTGTCCAAAACAAATGGAAATAATTCTTGTTACCTTGTGATGTGTTGCATTTCTGTTCTCCTGCAAATAGAAACATTTTCAGAATGCATTTCACTTATAGTTTTTATCAGTGAGAAGTTATCTAGCTTTTGGCCAAGGGAGGATTGAACTAGGCATGATTTATTACTTGTGGAGGTCGAAAAGGGGCCATTAATTAATCTGCTGATCTGCATAAACTGGAATGGATAGGAATCCATTTCAATGGCAGCCAAGATGTGCACTCTTTCCAAACAAAAATAGATTAAACCTACACAGAGAAGAAAGACTACCTTAGCAACATAGATTAAACCTACATAGAGAAGAAAGAATACCTTAGCAACATAGATAAAACCTACAGAGAGAAGAAAGACTACCTTAGCAACATAGATTAAACCTACAAAGAGAAGAAAGACTACCTTAGCAACATAGATTAAACTTACAGAGAGAGGAAAGACTACCTTAGCAACATAGATTAAACCTACATAGAGAAGAAAGAATACCTTAGCAACATAGATAAAACCTACAGAGAGAAGAAAGAATACCTTAGCAACATAGATTAAACCTACAAAGAGAAGAAAGACTACCTTAGCAACATAGATTAAACTTACAGAGAGAAGAAAGACTACCTTAGCAACATAGATTAAACTTACAGAGAGAAGAAAGACTACCTTAGCAACATAGATTAAACTTACAGAGAGAAGAAAGACTACCTTAGCAACATAGATAAAACCTACATAGCGAAGAAAGAATACCTTAGCAACATAGATAAAACCTACAGAGAGAAGAAAGACTACCTTAGCAACATAGATTAAACCTACAAAGAGAAGAAAGACTACCTTAGCAACATAGATTAAACTTACAGAGAGAAGAAAGACTACCTTAGCAACATAGATAAAACCTACAGAGAGAAGAAAGACTACCTTAGCAACATAGATTAAACCTACAGAGAGAAGAAAGACTACACTAGCAACATAGATTAAACTACACAGAGAGGAAAGACTACCTTAGCAACATAGATTAAACCTACAGAGAGAAAAAAGACTACCTTAGCAACATAGATTAAACCTACATAGAGAAAAAAGACTATCTTAGCAACAAAGTATAAACCTACAGAGAGAAGAAAGACTACCTTAGCAACATAGATTAAACCTACAGAGAGAAAAAAGACTACCTTAGCAACATAGATAAAACCTACTGAGAGAAGAAAGACTACCTTAGCAACATAGATTAAACCTACATAGAGAAGAAAGACTACCTTAGCAACATAGATTAAACCTACAGAGAGAAGAAAGACTACCTTAGCAACATAGATTAAACCTACATAGGGAAGAAAGACTACCTTAGCAACATAGATTAAACCTACACAGAGAAGAAAGACTACCTTAGCAACATAGATTAAACCTACAGAGAGAAGAAAGACTACACTAGCAACATAGATTAAACCTACATAGAGAAAAAAGAATATCTTAGCAACATAGATTAAACCTACAAAGAGAAGAAAGACTACCTTAGCAACATAGATTAAACCTACATAGAGAAGAAAGACTACCTTAGCAACATAGATTAAACTACATAGAGAAGAAAGACTACCTTAGCAACATAGATTAAACCTACATAGAGAAGAAAGACTACCTTAGCAACATAGATTAAACCTACAGAGAGAAAAAAGACTACCTTAGCAACATAGATTAAACCTACATAGAGAAGAAAGGCTACCTTAGCAACATAGATAAAACCTACACAGAGAAGAAAGACTATCTTAGCAACATAGATTAAACCTACAAAGAGAAGAAAGACTACCTTAGCAACATAGATAAAACCTACACAGAGAAGAAAGACTACCTTAGCAACATAGATTAAACCTACAAAGAGAAGAAAGACTACCTTAGCAACATAGATTAAACCTACATAGAGAAGAAAGACTATCTTAGCAACATAGATTAAACCTACAAAGAGAAGAAAGACTACCTTAGCAACATAGATAAAACCTACACAGAGAAGAAAGACTATCTTAGCAACATAGATTAAACCTACAAAGAGAAGAAAGACTACCTTAGCAACATAGATTAAACCTACATAGAGAAGAAAGACTACCTTAGCAACATAGATAAAACCTACACAGAGAAGAAAGACTACCTTAGCAACATAGATTAAACCTACAAAGAGAAGAAAGACTACCTTAGCAACATGGATTAAAACTACATAGAGAAGAAAGACTACCTTAGCAACATGGATTAAAACTACATAGAGAAGAAAGACTATCTTAGCAACAAAGTATAAACCTACAGAGAGAAGAAAGACTACCTTAGCAACATAGATTAAACCTACATAGCGAAGAAAGACTACCTTAGCAACATAGATAAAACCTACTGAGAGAAGAAAGACTACCTTAGCAACATAGATTAAACCTACAGGGAGAAGAAAGACTACCTTAGCAACATGGATTAAAACTACATAGAGAAGAAAGACTATCTTAGCAACAAAGTATAAACCTACAGAGAGAAGAAAGACTACCTTAGCAACATAGATTAAACCTACAGAGAGAAGAAAGACTACCTTAGCAACATAGATTAAACCTACATAGAGAAGAAAGACTACCTTAGCAACATAGATTAAACCTACATAGGGAAGAAAGACTACCTTAGCCTTAGATTAAGCCTACATAGAGAAGAAAGACTACTAGTTTTCAAAAACAATTGTGGTAGCAAATATGTAAAGAATAACAACAAAGCTTTTTGTATGCAAAGATTGCCTTAAAAATTTAAATGTTACTTTTATTTTTATAATTTTCCTGACTGTGAAATCCGTACCCTTTAGGGGTATCTTGGGGCATGCTCCCCTAGGAAATTTTGATGTTTCAGAAACACTTAATAACCCCCAATTTGCTACTTTCAGTTTCAGTCTCGCCCTTCTATGTTCTAAACCAACAATCAGTTGGTTTAAAACAAACGCCTGCAACCATGGGCCTGACTCGGTCCAGAGCCCTCTGCTTTTGCAATGTCAAATTGAATGAAGCTGCTGTCAGATAGTGACAAATGGTTGACAGCCAACATCATTCAAAATGGTGTGAAATGTACACATTGGCAGGCGGGAACGTCTGTTTGGGGCTCTTTTTGTTGCCGAAATGGCAAAGGGATATGTCGCAAAAAAGCTCTTGTCGACTTTGTAAAGTAAGTTTCAAAACAAAGTTTGGATCCTTTGCACTCGAAACTAAGAAAATCGGATATTCCTGAACCCCGATGGGAGAACTGCCAATACATCACTCCCTCTTACCAACTGTCAATACATCACTCCCTCTTACCAACTGTCAATACATCACTCCCTCTTACCAACTGTCAATACATCACTCCCTCTTACCAACTGTCAATACATCACTCCCTCTTACCAACTGTCAATACATCACTCTCTCTTACCAACTGTCAATACATCACTCCCTCTTACCAACTGTCAATACATCACTCCCTCTTACCAACTGTCAATACATCACTCCCTCTTACCAACTGTCAATACATCACTCCCTCTTACCAACTGTCAATACATCACTCTCTCTTACCAACTGTCAATACATCACTCCCTCTTACTAACTGTCAAACAGCATCCTTCTGCTCACTTTTCAAAATTCTTGAGAATCTGAGATCTTCGAGGTCTTCCAAAGCCTTCGCATGATGATTGCTAAATATATCCAAGCCGGAAATATACTAGAGGCCGACTAGACACTAGACGCAGACTAGACAGCTATGAGTTTTTGATTGATAGTACAAACGGAGCCGATCCTTGATTTTCTAGTTTGCCAGTGAACTGGATTTATGCATTTCGTCTGGGCTCTGTTGCAGACGGTTGATCAGAGAGACCCCAAACCCTAGTACCAGACTTCGCCTTACCTAAATTCCACAGCCCTAGTTTTGCACTGCATAAAACACAATAAAACCGCCGCTACGCAGGCTAGATTGGGATGGAATAATTTAACCCCAAGATCCAGGCCGGGGGGGGGGGGGGGGGGGAAGGGGGGGTTGTGACGGGGGTGAGATTAACACCCTTCCTTCTTTTAGTAAAAAAATATATATACAAGTTATGTCTATTTGTTTGGTATAACATAACAAATTAACAATAGTACAACATATCCTCTATAGATAAAACGATACGCAGAGGAAGCTCTCTCGCTTAGAGCTCTTACGAGATACTGAAACCTCTGTTAGCCGAGGAGGGAAGTACGCAAGAAATCAAACAGCACGGAAACTTGCAGTTTGCACATAAATCATATTCAAGTACACTCTAAATCAAGTGCAGCAGTATCTATTTACGAAGAACGTACAAGCAGAGCGCGTATAACAACCAACAAGCTCTGGAAGTCATTTTTACTACGAAGAGACCAAGGTTTAGGCATAGGTTTCTGTGAGAAACGATGATATATGCAAAAAATAGCGGAAGAAAAGCCTTTAAGATATATAAAAAGAGATTTTAATTACCTCAGAGGTGACGATCAGCGAACAACAACCCAGAAAAACAACAAGAACTCCAGCGAAAGCGGAAGCCATGTTTGGACGAGTTGATCTGTTCAAGAAGTAATGGCACAGGCAACCCAAACAAGAATACTCTACATGAAAATTCCCCGCAAAAAAAAAAAAGATGATTTCATATCATAAGACCAAAAACTGGAACAGCAATAAAAAAAATCGAACAAGCAACCCTTGCTTTAATATACAGCGACACTCCATGCGTACGTGACAATAAGAGCGGCTGCTAAACAGGCTATTAGCTAGATTGCTCGATTATTCATTTATTCCTCTTTTCCTTTCTTTATTTTATTCCGATAAGTCGGTGTTGGTATTTCCCCTTTTCATTATTATTTTATGAATCCTATCATTCCGCCTCTATGAAGATTATAGTTTCGACGGTGAAGTGAGAGATGTTGAGCATATTTAGGGACAGCGGAGCTGGTCTATAAGGGAAGGGGGAGGGGGGGTGATGTGTGTGTGTGTGTGTGGGGGGGGATAAGACAAAACTCACGAAAGAAATTTTACGACTGTAGGGGGGTTAGAGGGCATGCTTATCCGAAGGAATTTTAATATTTTTGGCTTTTATAACACTAAAAATTGTTAAAAAATTATGGAAAATGGCGTAATAAATACCTTTTCTTTCGATTCCTCCACTTTGGTATATATATTTTGATACCATCAATCTGAAGGTTGGGGGACCGTTGCGCGACCTTCCTCCATCATCCCCATAAACCTCCCGTATCCATATCCCTGAAAACAGACGAAATATACAAGCGAACCCCAGTCTCCCCTCCCCACACCTCGAAATGTCCCGTATCCCTCTTCAACATTCCAAGAGACGGCGGAGGCTCCCTCCGCTAACGCCTAACAATCCCAGGATTAGATATTTCTGACCCTTTTCACCCAGGAGAGAAGAAACCCTTCGGTTTCGGCGGATGATGGTTACAGGGCCGAGGCGCAGTCTACCGCGCCCTAGACGAACTAGGAAGTGGAAGAATTGGGACGTCCCAAAATAGCATTCAAAATGGGGTGATGACGTGAATAAAACCCGTCTTAGGGCAGTCCTCAGGTATACAAGGCCATAATATATTGACCCCGCTCTAATGCTAGGTACATTGTCAGTAAATTAACACTATTGTCAATTTCCCCATTCCTCCCCTTGCAATTACAAGGAATGACAATAAAAACATGATGACATGAAACCTTCTTCACCCAACCACCCTCCGTAGGGTACGCGCTGCTGCCCCACACCCCCTCTCCAGCAAATCCTGGGTACTCTGTGCTCAGTCAGTCCCCCTTCCCCCCTGTTTTTTCCTGCCACTACCACAATTAAACAGCCATTTGTAAGCATCAATTTAACATATCAGTTCATTTATTCGCAAGGTTGATGCATGTGTGGTCGATACTCGCCTGTCTCTCTTGTACCAGTGTACGTAAGAAGTGTACGTGTAGATTGTGTGATCCTCGGCTGTTTCTCTTGTACTTACCGAGGTTGTGTGGTCCAAGTCCGCCATTATGCGATAAAAAAGATAACCCCCATCCTAGTATTCTAGAACTCAACATACTTCCTTGCGCGATAAAACGAGCGAAGTGGTGCAGCCA